>NC_137197.1:23066672-23074172 GCF_960531495.2 Zeus faber
ATGTCATTATCGATTATTTAGAGGTGTGTGTGTGTGTGTGTGTGTGTGTGTGTGTGTGTGTGTGTGTGTGTGTGTGTGTGTGTGTGTGTGTGTGTGTGTGTGTGTGTGTGTGTGGCAGACACACACACACACGGCTTCTTCGGCTTCTTCTTGGACTGCAGGGTTTTATAAAAGAAAAAAAACCCATCTCATTTAGAGTATTGGAAGCTAAATATCTAACTACATTTTGGTGTGTTCCTCATAAGATTACGCAGTGTGTATGTGTAGTGTAACACACACACACACACACACACACTCTACCAGTGCTAGTGCCCCGGCCTATCTTTGGCCTCTGAGGCAAGCATTGCCCTGCGAGCTGTCAAAGTCCATTACTGATGACATCACACCTCCCCCTCCCATCACACCTCTCACCTCCCCCTCCCTCGGTCCACAGTGAGAGGGAAAGGGAAAGGGGGGGAGAGCGAGAGCTTTGTTGACAGGAGAGCGGGAGAATGTCAGAATTATCTCAATGACTGGTGTACCAAATTGATTATGTATGTCATTTTAAGCAGTTCACATCCCCCCCAAGTCCACACACACACTCACTCACTCACTCACAGTGGCCTCAGCTTACCCCTTGAGGTAATGTGCTAAGGCGGGGCTGGCCAGATGGCTGAATGGAGCTGTGTGTGTGTGTGCGTGTGCGTGTGCGTGTGCGTGTGCGTGTGTGTGTGTGTGTGTGTGTGTGTGTGTGTGTGTGTGTGTGTGTGTGTGTGTGTGTGTGTGTGTGTGTGTGTGTGTGTGTGTGTGTGTGTGTGTGCCTAACTCAGCCTTTGTGTTTGTGTGTTCTTTGTGTGTTTGTGTGTGTGTGTCTAGCGTTGCCGTGCTTACAATAATATGCATAATAATGAACATAGTGAAGCAGACAGGTAGCAGGTGTGTGTTAGGTAGGGTCATAACATGGATCATTAGAAATGGAAGATCTAATTGCTGTTCTAAACGGATGGCTTTAAACGAGCCGGAGTTTGCTGCGTCACTAACTATGAACCTGATGTTGTTGTTTGAACGTGAGGAGCTCAAGTGACTGGCCTTGCATTATCAGGAGACTTTCCAGGCACTCACCTGCACTTTGAGGGAAAGTCTCCCCAAGAATCTATAAATCAATTAAAAGAACAGACAGTATCGTGAAAATAAGCCTGATTCCAAAAAAAAATAATAATAATATCACACGGTATTAGATAAGTACAAACGTGTTTTTAAAAAGTCATAAAAAGTGGAGGGGCTAGCGAGTCCCTGGAATTAAAAGGGATACTTTTTGACACAACGCATCCCTTAAAAACTTAGCTTTTGAGTCACTTGAAGGCATATTTCTCAAATTTCCCAGTAGCTAGGCTAGTTGATCCCATCTGCAGCCTTGCATTAAGCTAACACAGTTAGCGTGCCCCCTGTTTCTATGTCTGTCCTTGACACACACGGATTAAATTGTTATTGACCTTGATCTGGGTAGGATAGACAAAAAGCGAAGTTCCCCAGAAAACTCGAGCGTCCCATTATGTCCCACACGTTCACCAACGTGTCAACTGCGCCACTTGGTATTTGAACGCCCTGCACGACACGCACACCAGCAAGTCGCGTACGGGAATGAAGAGGCTGGAGGCGTCGGATCCAACATGGCCGGATTAGGTGCGTCACCAGGGGCGCACAATGGCCGCCGGTCACGCGGTTCCTGCGCTTCCACTTGTGCTGTTGTGACTCCAAATCCTCTGCCGCCGAAACATACAATAAGGCAAGAATCACATCCTGGGCGTCTGGCTGCAGGTCTCTGCCACCGCCCGAATGTTGGCGTTAAACACAGAGAGAGAGAGAGAGAGAGAGAGAGAGAGAGAGATACGTGTCGGAGACCGAATCAGTTGGTTATTGATTTGGCTGTTGGTGAAATCAAGGTTTAAATTTTTTGTCAGTGTGCTTATACTGGTGGATGATTTGAGTTTATGGAAGTCTACTTTACGCACTTAATTTGTGCTTAGTATTGCTCGATCGTGTGTCTGTGTGTGTCTCTGTTTCTTGGAAATGACGAACGTGGTCTTTTCTTCCATCTGCCGCTCCTTTTTTTTTTCTTTGTCTCCGGTCGAGATCTCCTGTCCCCGCACTTTTCCGTCTTGGTCCGAAATCTTTTCTCTCTCTTTCCGTCCTTTCTATTCAGGCGTGGCATGCTCTTCGTTCATGCAGAATAAGTACCATCCCCCTCTCCACACTTCATTCTCTCCCTCCTCCTCCTCCTGCTGCTGCTGCTGCTGCTGCTGTGCCACCAGCCAGCAGCCACTGTCGCTCGCTCTCTGTCGCTCTGCCTCCCCCGCCTTTTCCAGCCTTTGTCGCTGTTAATTTTATGTTTGTCTATGTCAGCATCCTCAGCACTGCCATCTGCCCCTCACACACACACACACACGTTATTGTATTCCCTCCCCCTCTCAGAGTCAGATCTGATTGATAATTGATGAGACTATTTATTGTGTGTGTTTGAGCCAGAGATGATCAAAGGCAAACCTTGTGTGTGTGTGTGTGTGTGTGTGTGTGTGTGTGTGTGTGTGTGTGTGTGTGTGTGTGCGTGTGCGTGTGCGCGTGCGTGCGTGTGTGTGCGCAGACCTCAGGGTCCTGTGAAGCTAGACGGACTCATCAGCGTAATACTTTTTTTTTTTTTTAGCCCCCGAATCTAGAAAACAACTCACACGGTCGAAGAAGTGTGTGGATTGGGGAAAGGGTGGAATGTAACACCCGTGCGGAGCCGAGCGGGCGCTCCTGGTGTTCCCGTTAAAGGGCGGAGCCGCTCCCGAAAGGTGCCATCGACACTTGTGGTGCTTCAGTTTTAAATACATTTCAATTACGTTTTTAATCAAAGAAATTGCAGTTGAAGTTACTTTGAGTTTGTCAAATTTGTCTTTTTTTTTTTTCTCTCGACATTAGCATTTATGTTGTCAAACAGTCCACTGCGTGTACATTTTTCTTCCTTTTTTGGAAAGCCCCAAAAAAACTGTACAAGGGATGAACATGAACAAAAAGAACGGAGAGCCGCTTGAATGCAAACCTGGAAATCTCTGGAGTTTTGTCTTCAAAGGCTGAGATCATAGTGCGTGTGTGTGTGTGTGTCTGTCTGTGTGTGTGTGTGCGTGTGCGTCTGCTCTTCCACTCTTAACATGTTTTCGGTGTAGCCACATGTACGTGTGTGCGTAATATATGTAAAAATATACATTTGAAGTCTTGGCCTGGGGGCCCATCTGATTACCAGGCTCCATGATATTAGAATCCACCGCAGACGGCCGACAGGATCCTGTCTCTCCCTCCTCTCTTCCTCCACCTCTCCTCGCTCCATTTTTCAGTTTATTATTTAGTTTGATCCTTCTCTTCTGTTCTTTTCATCCGTGAGTTTTCCACTCGTCTTTCCAACTCAGTCTCATTTTGGGTCTGACTGTCCTTTACCTCCTAGAGAGAGCAGGAATGCCTACCTTGTCCCCCCCCCGCTCTCTAGTTGTCTGGTCTACCTAGTGTATCGTGCTGTGTGAGGAGGTGCTCCCTGTGTTGTGGTCAGTGGGGGCCCACTGTAGATCCAGCGGCGGGGGGTCTGTGTGCTGCGGCTCTGCCCAGAGAACATAGGCCCTCCTGGGCTTGGACAGGGTAGGCTCGCCGCCCCCCTGCTGTGTCTGAATGCACAACTAAGTGCCTCATCAGCATGAAGCGTGTGTGTGTGTGTGTGTGTGTGTGTGTGTGTGTGTGTGTGTGTGTGTGTGTGTGTGTGTGTGTGTGTGTGTGTGTGTGTGTGTGTGTGTGTGTGTGTGTGTGTGTGTGATGAAATATTTACAAGCAAGGTGAAAATGGCATGCAAGGAGCGTCTATGATCTGTGCTTTGGTGTCTGAGTTTTTGATGCCTCTCTACGTGTATTTATGAAGTAGCAAGCACCTGTGTGTATCTGTGCATATCTTTTGTGCACATGTGTGTTATTGGATGTAGGCGCAATATATAGAGGGTTCAATACATTTATGATTGTGTTTCTACATATTATGTGCTATGAGTGTAATGGATGTGTGTGTCAGAGAAATCCAGTGTCTCTTTGTGCATTTCCGTGAGGGATAGGTGTTTGTGTAATACGGTGTAGTGATACTTGTATGTAGTGTGTGTATGCTTGTGTGCTTTAGGCTTGTTCCCATAACCGTGACTACAGAGGCTGACGTGGCGTTTCCTGGAAGCGCTCGCACTTAATGGCAACAGACAAAAACTGCTTGTGTGTGTGTGTGTGTGTGTGTGTGTGTGTGTGTGTGTGTGTGTGTGTGTGTGTGTGTGTGTGTGTGTGTGTGTGTGTGTGTGTGTGTGTGTGTGTGTGTGTGTGTGTGTGTGTGTGTGTGTGTGTGTATGGGCAGTAGTACACATGATAAATGATCTGTGTGTGTACCCTATAGATTATGATGATGTGCTGTGTATGTGTGTATACATATATACTGATCAAAGGAATGATAGCGGTAAGTGATGGAAAGGAAAAACATGGAAAAGAGAGGCTGTGAGAGATTATGGTAAAAAAAAATGGCTCAAATAATAACACCTTTATTCAATGTCTAGTGTGTGTGTTTTCAATGTCTCGTTTTATTTTTCTCGCCAGATTTTTTTGACACAACTTATTCTGTATGTACAGTACCATTGATCAGAATCAAAGTGGTTGTGGTAGTCAACATTATTCAATATGCAGAGGAGAAGCTAGTCTATGAATTACAGATATGATTTTAAGACCAGGTAAGGGTCAGATTAGAAGTAATTGAGGCTGAGACTATGATCTGGAGGACTTTAAGCCGAACCCTTTTTTATTAGTTTAAATATTAACCACGTGTTCCATGAGATAAACCATGACGTTTTCCAGCACTGAGTTGATGTATTTTTTTCTATTCTTGCCTGTGGGCTGGATGCTCTCCTTAAACAGGAAGTTGGACAGAAATAGGGTTTAATGGAGAAGGTAGTTCCCAGACGGCCCCAGGGATTTTCACTGAGGTCATTGGATGTGCACACACACACACACACACACACACACACACACCCACACACACACAACCACACACCCACACACACGTACACGTGCATTGCTTTCAGACTTTCACCACTCGACTATCTGAGTACGTTGAGAATCGCTGAGGTTCCTGTCCTCTTCCCCCCGATCTCCAAACCACAAAACCTCCGTCGGCCTCCCGCCCTCCTCCCCCCGCCCCGGTGCCACAGAACCCGTGACCGGCATATTCCAGGAGCAGTTTAATAAAGCAATCCTGTGACTTCCTTGTTGGAGTTCAGGTCGGCAGATCCCTTTCGGTGGCCACACTTTAAGAACCACGTGAGAGTGAGATAAAACGTCAGCCTCCCCACCCCCTCATCCCTGGTGACTCTGAGCACAGTGAACACAATTTGTTTATTTTTACCATAGATTTGGGCCCATTCTGCGTGTATACAGTTCTACCTCAGCTACAGTCTCAAATAATCAGTCCCTCCAGGAAATCGCTGTTTTTGCAATCATAATGATAAATGCAAGAGAACTTAAATCTTGAGTACTAATTGTTCCTGATATGCAGAATGCATGTTATCATAGGAATTGAGTGCACCTTTCTTCATTGGCAGTCGTAAAACAAAATGCTTTTTTTTTTTTTTTTTTTTTTTTTAACTGTGACTTACAGTTTTTGCCAATTCCCGCATTTTTACTGCATAATTAATCTCATACAACATGGCAAATTTCATGGCAAGATGTGACAAAAGACGCTGCAATATCAAGCATCTTTGGTCGCAACGAACCGAAAAAAATCCTGGAGGGACTGGATGACACTCAGGGCCTTTAACTCTAAAGCCCTTAGACAGGCGAGGTTAAACGGCCACAACCAAGAGGGAAGGAGACTCTGAGCGAGCCGCAAACAGTCCCAGTGGCACTGTCTGAGCCTTCAAAGCAAAGTGGGGCAGAGGAACTCCCGGCACGTGAGTCACCACTGTGGCGGTGGGGGTGGGGGTGGTGGGACAGAGGAAGAGAAAGTGAAAGTTGGAGGAGGGGGAGTCTGTGAGTCACTGATACAGTATAGTGTTTTTCAAAACTGACATTTCCTTGTCAGTTTTGAGAAGGAAGAATAGAAACTATCCATGCTGTGTGTGTGTGTGTGTGTGTGTGTGTGTGTGTGTGTGTGTGTGTGTGTGTGTGTGTGTGTGTGTGTGTGTGTGTGTGTGTGTGTGTGTGTGTGTGTGTGTGTGTGTGTGTGTGTGTGTGTGTGTGTGTGTGATACTTATGAGAGCCTTTGTGTGTTCTGAACATAAGTTGTGGATGTTAGACTGAAGTTCGGCTGGGTGATTTTTTTTGTTTGTTTTTATAATAATAATAATAAATATAATAATATAGTTGCAGGCAGCAATACACCGGGTCCAGCTTATTCGTTTTAGGTACAGTACAGTACATTTAAGTCTTTTAGTATTTTAGTTATGGGACATTATGTTTAAACATGATGTTTACTACCAAAAAAAGGTATTGTTTTTTATTTGAAACTACATGTTGTCATTGTTATAACTTACCTTGCTGCATTGATGTACATCCAGAGTTTCTGTGACGGTAGATGTGCACATTTTTACAGCTTATTGTCGGTAATCTCCGGTTTCACTTCATATATGTATGAACGTATGTGACAAATAAACATCTAGAATCTTGCATCTAGATGTTGTGTGTCTTATAAGCCAATCATGACATTTTTACATCGTTTTACCATAGCAGTGTTATTTACGCATTTCTTTTGTAAAGTTGAGTTCAGTTTTTGAATTGGATTACGATAAAACGCTGTGATAATTCTGTGGGTAATAACCATTGCGTGGCTTGTATTTTCCGAGGCCACCTTGGATTTTGAACTCATCACTGAGTCGCACACTACAGTGTATTCCAGGGACACTCAGGCAACATTTAAAGGATTATTTTCTATTTTTTTTAATCTAGCAAAGTCATTTGGACCACAGACTTATAAGAATATAAATAGAACAGATCTACTGACATCTACCAGATAAGAAACTATATAAATATACACGTAAATCGATAGTTTGGTAACGTCTAAACACTACGGAGTGAGCGATTCCACACCGCCCAATGGACACGGTGCAACTGGACATTCTCAATCAGAATCTGTGCATTTATAGCAAATAATTTGATGACGCCATAAAGCGTCTTACTGTAAATCTCCTTTCGTTCATTGTATAACGAGACGTGCAACGTCTCAGTTAACCAAGACCAACTGGATATTTTGGGTCAAAGTTGTTCGGTTTTTCGCTAATATCTGATCCGTATGGATCGATTTGGATGAAACTTCAACCATGCGGCCTTTGTGACAGCGCGGTTCAAACAATACCTCAACCGTGTTCGTGTGTTGTGCCGAAGTTGGTTTTCCAGATACTTGTAGGCTTCAAAAATACGAGAATTTTTCCGAATAATATTTCTCTAAAAAATAATTAGAAAGTATCAATAATTAAAACGGCCC
>NC_137197.1:23076672-23111672 GCF_960531495.2 Zeus faber
TGATCGCAGTTATTTGAGTAGATCGCTATCACTTTGTAAAATCGTGTTCATTTGCTGAGTTTCCTTCTCTTGAGTCGAGACCAATCTACCAGAATTTTTCTGTAATAGGTAGACGCATATAGCGAAATACAATATAAAGTGACAATTATTACGTGTTTTATTTTACATGTTGTGCCAGCCCTAAGTATTAGTTTATATCTATCTATTTGATTTTTGTTTTTTACCTATATGGCCCACAACCCTCAGGGTTCAGGATTTGCACCCCCGCGTTAAACACCTGTAACGTACAGGTGTTATTTATACACACAACTACTCGGTGTAGCTGGAAGGGAAGGAGAACACACACGCCTCCAAGTGGCGTTTTCAGGAACCTCCGGCACAGAGACACAGACGACAACCAGGTTGTAGACACCAGTTTATTGCAGAGAGTGGAGGCTCGTTGGAATTAGCCCAGGAGCAGATGGACATGTGTCATGACACAGGCTCCTCTCCTGAGAGTGTGTGGGGATGGGGGCTTTACCTGCTGCTCGTTACACCAACCAACGAGCAATGGTTATGCAGCCACTCTGATCCCGGGTCCCCAATTATCTAGATCAAGGTCAGGTGTATCATTCTCTTAACACACACACACACACACACACACACACACACACACACACACACACACACACACACACACACACACACACACACACACAGGCATATGTGTGTTTAACTGACTATATCTGACCTAAATAGACTCTCCCTATGGGACGCCCATGTCCAGCCAAGCATAGTGTAGAGTAGGTTAGCTCACTCTTCCGTGTGTGTGTGTGTGTGTGTGTGTGTGTGTGTGTGTGTGTGTGTGTGTGTGTGTGTGTGTGTGTGTGTGTGTGTGTGTGTGTGTGTGTGTGTGTGTGTGTGTGTGTGTGTGTGTGTACCCGCTCTCAGCTGTGTGTGTGCGCAGTGCATTGCTTGGAGGAGAATGTTTGGGTGTGTACTCAAGTCTGCATGTCTGGTGTCTAGTGCAAGTCCCTGTAATCTAGAATCTTGTCATTGTGTGTGTGTGTGTGTGTGTGTGTGTGTGTGTGTGTGTGTGTGTGTGTGTGTGTGTGTGTGTGTGTGTGTGTGTGTGTGTGTGTGTGTGTGTGTGTGTGTGTGTGTGTGTGTGTTGCTAGCTCTGCGTGACCAGGAAGATCTTATCTAGTTTTTTTTCTCACAGCATTTAGGGCTGAGTCAGTGGATACAACTGGCCACATGCACAACCCACGCGCTGCGCGCACACACTCACACATTCATTCAACAATAATACTTGCACACACACCTTTCCACTCTGATGATTGGAGACTTATTCATTCAGTGCATGCGCGCACACGCACACGCGCGCGCACACGCACACGCACACGCACACACACACTCATACCACAGGCTAGTCAGAAAAGTGCTGCGTGCTCTAATTGTAGATCAAAAAGATGAGTTCTGGAAGGTCTCTCTCTCACACACTCTTCATTTCTTGATGTGTCTTCAGTGTTGGGATAGGAGCCTCCTACAGTATGTGGTACGCTTAATGAGTAGGTGCATGTTTTTTTAGTACGTGTGCATCAAATTCAGAGCCCGACACAAACTTTTACAAGTGCTCAAACTTTTACAAGCATCAGCTGTTTGTTTGCTAAATGTTAATCTTTTAATAATTGAGTCGTAATGATCCTGCATAATTCTAATCCATTATAATCAATTTTGATATTCTCAGTTTACGCTTATTTATGATATGAAAAATAGTTGACGGCTGGAGAGGATGGTTGACAATAGCCCAAATCTGGTTGCTCTGGGCAACCACTATTGTTGGGCCCCTGAAATGCAAAGTACCGGAATGACATACCGTATCCAGTGGCAAATCGTAGCGTGCAAACACTTCACACCACACTGGCAAGCATATCCCACAATGCATTGTGAGGGCAAGACGTCATCATCATTAACCCTCAACATGCTGGAAAGAAGTGGAGGGGCCATGCATCGTTCTTATTTACACACACACACACACACACACACACTACAGTACATTGGACCATACTATTCATATGTATTTTGGAGTACGTAGTACGCCATTTTGGATAGAGTGTACCTGCTCTACACGCAGCCTCTCCAGATAAGCTCATCTGTGGTTGGTTTACAATTGGTCTTTCTGATGATGTTGATTTTGTTTTTGTTTTTACCCCAGAAGCAGCCGGCTGCAGCGTAGCTGAAGATGTCTGATAATGGGGAGGTCGAGGACAAGCCCCCAGCTCCGCCCATGAGGAACACCAGCACCATGATCGGCTCCTGCAACAAGGACCCCGCCCCCCTGAACCACGGCTCCAAGCCCCTCCCACCCAACCCAGAGGACAAGAAAAAGAAGGATCGATCAATCCGATCAATACTCACAGGGGGAGGGGATAAGAGTAAGTGACCTTTTCTTTCCTCAGCCATGGAAAAAAAGTGAGAAATATAAGTTTTGTTCAGTTAAAGAGTGTGTGTGTGTGTGTGTGTGTGTGTGTGTGTGTGTGTGTGTGTGTGTGTGTGTGTGTGTGTGTGTGTGTGTGTGTGTGTGTGTGTGTGTGTGTGTGTGTGTGTGTGTGTGTGTGTGTGTGTGTGTGTGTGAGACAAGAGTTCAGGGATCAATCCAATTGATTGATGCTGACAGATGTAGACAAGAGAGCAACCGTGTGTGTGTGTTGTACAACAGATTACTATGTCCAATAAACATGAGTGGTTGAGATTATGTGCATTAAGTGCCCTTCAGCAAGGCATGTAACCTGATTAGAGCTGGCTGGTGATATAAACCAAGGACAGCTCCCAATATCTCCCAGTATCTCCCCGTGCCTTTGAAGCAGCCACGCACCCCTCCTTAACGCAACCTCTCGTCCTGGTAAATAAAACGGAGCTAACTGGCGTCGCCGCCACGGCGACGTGCTCCCCCGCGCACCACATGAATAATGTGAATAATGTGACGTGTGCGGCTTCAGCTTGGCCTTATTGTGTCAGAGCTGAGAGGCGGAAACACGCTGCGATTATCTCCATATTACCGTGGGTTTTGGATTTAGAAGGCAATTACATCAGTGCTTTATTTTCTGTGTGCGTTATCCTCTTGTTTCCTTCACGTTGATCCACGGAGGCATTTATTGTTGAAAACGGGATAAATGACCTCTGGCCGCTCGCCGGTCGGCTCTGTCTGCTTGGTGTCTTGCACGTTGGATCGGGGCGTAAATCTGTCCGGGGTTCAGCGGCAGGAGGAGCCGCTGAACCCCAGGACACATCAGGAGTTGTCCTTCAACGTTTGTCATCGTTGTGGTCCAGCCGTGACTCGGACACTTTTCTGAAATATGAGCCCTTGAAAAGCAGCTGGACGCCCGCTGGACAAGACAGGTGACTCCGAGGCTGTTAATAAACATGAGAACACACTCACATCCTTCCATTCCACTGCAGGCGTCGACGGTGTTAATTACAATCTTGTTAGCGGCTCGTTTGCGGTCATTAACTCCTTAATGGCGGATGACCTTTGACCCTGACCTCCGTCCCCGCTGCAGCTGCTGCTGTGCGGCCGTGGGCTTTGGGGCAAAAGAACATGGTTTTTCGAAATGTGTTAATTTGCAAATTAATGAGGCCATTGAGGTCTTCACTCAAGGTTGAAAGAATACATTGAGACGAGTGTACACACCCTGTTATATACAGTATACATACACACACACACACACACACACACACACACACACACACACACACACACACACACACACAGACTAGTACCCTACGAACCAGACAGGACTACAAGACAGATCCCCCATGATGCTTTGGGAGAAGCTATGCCTGCAGTGAGTGTTTCCCAGGCGATAGCCGGTATGCCTTCTCTTTATATTGTTTTTTTTTCAGTGTTTTTTCTTTCTTCAGATTGACTTTTTCTTTTTTTTATTCCTTTTCACTCCTTCCAACCACTCAGCCTGTTTTTGTTTTTTTTCCATCTATCTTCTGTCAGCCTCTCTCCCTCTTTCTCACTCCTTTCACTCTGTATCCGTTACACCACATGTAAGTCTTTTGTCATTTTAATGAACCTGCTTCCCCTACCACGCATGCCCTGGACGCACGGGCACACGCACGCACGCACGCACGCACCCACACACACACACACACACACTACACTTACTCTCCTCATGTCCCTCTGGACTTTTTTTTTTTTTTCTACCAATATATTTTCCATTTCTCTAGTTGAAACCTTTGGGCTTATCTATTCTGAAGGGAAACATTTGTATTTTTGGGCTTTTTCGAGTATAACATGTGAAATAGAATCTTGAATATTAATTCCAGTCCCTTAAAGCAGCACAGAGTAGAAACGGTACATACACTACATGGTGTTGATAATAAACCACATTTTTCCACCACTGCGTCCTGAAACAGAGGAACAATCTGCCGGGAAAATGGCTTTTCTACCTGGGGGTTGAAGAGCAGATTAACCCCGCTGATATCCTGGTTCTGCTAAATGTTTAAAATAATTATTTACGTCTCTGTCTTTCAGCCAATAAGAAGAAGGAGCGTCCAGAGATCTCTCTGCCGTCTGATTTCGAGCACACCATCCACGTGGGCTTTGATGCCGTGACCGGAGAATTCACTGTAAGTTTCTGTTGTTTTTTTTCCCTCTGATTTATATAAACAACATAAATGTAGCTCCTCATCAAACCTGACTGTGGGTGCTCTCATTTCACACACATGTTTATACGTGTGTGTGTGTGTGTGTGTGTGTGTGTGTGTGTGTGTGTGTGTGTGTGTGTGTGTGTGTGTGTGTGTGTGTGTGTGTGTGTGTGTGTGTGTGTGTGTGTGTGTGTGTGTGTGTGTGTGTATGTGTGTGTGTTTGCAGTGGTACACTGCTTACACTACATGGCTTCAGAATGAGTCATTACAAATAATTCGATAAGACAATGAAGTCTTTATTTAGCCACTCAATTTTCCAGCCACGGACCCCTGTTAGCCCCAAGTTAAGCTCAGTGTGTGTGTGATTGTGTTTGTGCATTTAATCGTAAATAATTCCCTGCTCGCCTCATGACGCTGGATTTAATCCTTCCTCCTCTTATGTGTACATACAAACACACAGTGCACCTTCTGAATTCATTTGAAAACTATCAGAAGACTAAAGAGCCAAATTAGAAAAGCAAGGTTGCGAGACCAGGGGAGAGATGGAGTGATAGAGTAGTAAACAGAGGTGTCTGTCTGTCTGTCTGAGATAAACTGAGCCCGGAAGGATGAGTAGAATGTAAAAAAGAAAAGCAGGGAGCTGTGTGACCCAGTTCCACCACCTTGTTGGTTCTGATTTAAAGATTTGGCATCAGATGAGATGTCCTTCAGCCATGCTGCAGTAGCCTCGCCTTGCTCGCCACCCCGAAACCCGCTCAAACTCGTTTCATGCAGTAGAGATGTAAATATGAAGATCACACACAAGTTTACTAGTGACAGGCAGGGTCTTCTATTTTCCGATTTTTTTGTGGTTTATTAACTTATCAACGTGTGTGTGTGCGTGTGCGTCCAGGGCATGCCCGAGCAGTGGGCCCGTCTCCTGCAGACGTCCAACATCACAAAACTGGAGCAGAAGAAGAACCCTCAGGCCGTCCTCGACGTTCTCAAGTTCTACGACTCCAAAGAGACGGCCAACAGCCAGAAGTACATGAGCTTCACAGGTACACACACATAAATACACACTCATAAAAGGATGCATGCATGTAAGACTATCTACACACAGGATATAGAATACTGAGTGTTGACTTCTTCCTGCTCCTCACATACATCTATATATTTCTTTGTTGGTGAAGGATCCGCACAGTGTGTTTACCCAGCAGTGGATGTACACTGTACGTTCACCCCCAGCAGCCGTCTTTCAAGGGCGTGTGGGCTTACAGGCACCTACCGAACGCCTGTACATAAATACACAGTTTTTTCGCTCAGAGCCAGGAAATAGTCTGTTTCATAAACACAGAAGCAAAGTCGCTCCCAAAGTCAGATCCAGAAAAGAGACATTCTCAAAGGGTACACACACACACACACACACACTTACACACACACACACACACACACACAGACACACACTCTTCCTTTACACCGCGTTCCAAATTATTATGCAAATTGGATTTAAGTGTCATACACATTTTTTTTTTTTGTTTTTCAATTCAACTCATGGATGGTGTTGTGTCTCAGGGCTCTTTGGATCCCTGAAATCAACCTCAGACACCTGTGATAATTAGTTTGCCAGGTGAGCCCAATTAAAGCGAAACTACTTAAGAAGGACGTTCCACATTATTAAGCAGGCCACAGGTTTCAAGCAATATAGGAAAGAAAAAGGATCTCTGCTGCCGAAAAGCGTCAAATAGTGCAATGCCTTGGACAAGGTATGAAAACATGAGATATTTCACGAAAACTTAAGCCTGATCATCGTACTGTGAAGAGATTTGTGGCTGATTCAGAGCACAGACGGGTTGGTGCAGGTAAAGGCACAATGAGGAAGGTTTCTGCCAGACAGATTCATGGGATTAAGAGAGCAGCTGCTAAAATGCCATTACAAAGCAGCAAACAGGTATTTCAAACTGCTGGTGCCTCTGGAGTCCTGCCAACATCAAGGTGTAGGATCCTCCAGAGGCTTGCAGTTGCGCATAAACCTACTATTCGGCCACCCCTAACCAATGCTCACAAGCAGAAACGGTTGCAGTGGGCCCAGAAATAGATGAAGACTCATTTTCAAACAGTCTTGTTTAGCGATGAGTGCCCTGCAACCCTGGATGGTGCAGATGGAAGGAGTAGTGGATGATTGGTGGATGGCCACCATGTCCCAACAAGGCTGCGACGTCAGCAAGAAGGTGGCGGAGTCATGTTTTGGGCCTGAATCATGGGGAGAGAGCTGGTAGGCACCTTTAGGGACCCTGAAGGTGACTGACCACTTTCTTCCATGGCACAAAAAGAAGAACCGTGCCTTCCGTAGCAAAATCATCTTCCTGCTTGACAATGCACCATCTCATGCTGCAAAGAATACCTCTGTGTCATTGGCTGCTATGGGCATAAAAGGAGAGAAGCTCATGGTGGGGCCCCCATCCTCCCCTGACCTCAACCCTATTGAGAACCTTTGGAGCATCCTCAAGCAAAAGATCTATGAGGGTGGGAGGCAGTTGGCATCAAAACAGCAGCTCTGGGAGGCTGTTCTGACATCCTGCAAAGAAATTCAAGCAGAAACTCTCCAAAAACTCCCAAGTTCAATGGATGCAAGAATTGTGAAGGTGATATCAAAGAAGGGTCCTATGTTAACATGTAACTTGGCCTGTTAAGATGTTTTTGATTGAAATAGCTTTTGATTCCAGTAAATATGACCTCCTAATGCTGCACATTTAACAAATGACCATTTTCAGTTCTTCACAAACTATAAAATGTTTTGAAACTCTGTTGTGCATAATAATTTGGAGCAGTGCATTTTGAGTTTTTTATTTTTGAAAAAAATACTGTTATCATAGGGAGGTTTGTTCAATAACATTTGAATTATACCCTAACGGTTGATGACTTAAAAATTATACTGACTGTCATTTGCATCGACTATTTGGGAAAATCAGAGAAAAATATCATTTGCATAATAATTTGGAATGCAGTGTATATGCGTGTCTCACAGCTGCTAATATACTGTTTGCTGTTGTTGTTGTTTTTTCTCAGATAAAAGTGCAGATAACTACAACTCCTCAACCACAACGGTAAGACGACTTCCCACCAGGTTCAGTTACAACATTAATCCTGCATTGTGCCTCGTTGTGATTTATATAGTAAATGACCCCCCGTCCCCCGAAGAGCTTTGGTTTCCATCCCGTCACCCCTTGTCATCTGCAGAGAAAATGTGCTAAAAGTGAATGGGTGGGTAATCATCTTTTTTTTTTGGATGGGAAATGTTTTCCATGTTGTAGGAAAAAAAATTAATCTCAGAGTTTTGTTTTGTTCGGGAATTTGCATAACGTAAATAAACTGCGGCGCCTTTTTCTGTTTTCTGTGCCCGAGCCGTTGCGTTCCCCGGGTGATCTCTCTTCCTCATCTTCGAAAGTTCCCCCAAGTTCAGCAACACTAGTCAGGGTTAACAAAAGAGTCACAGGAGTGTGACCGAGAGAAAGACACACACACACGTACGCACGCACACACACACACACACACACAGAGCAGGGATGAGGTAACGACTGTGTGAGAATGGAGGGAAAGTGGGAGAGATAAATAAGGAGGTGAGAGGAAAGCAAATTGGACAAAATAATTTGTCGTTAACTGAACACGTCAAAGCACAACAGAACTGGAACCCGAGATAACGTATTGCACCCGTCTTGTGCAATAACAGCAAACAACTTGTGTATAATTATTTTTTATCATTCATTATTTTATAATGAATTAGTGAAAAGTACAAATAAAAAGACGTTGATGAATGTTTTGCTGATAAATCTATTTGAGATGTATTATTTCAGTCTTTAAGACGTTTGCATCTAGTTTTTAAAGGGTCACTATAACAAAACGTTAAAAAAAAAAAAAAAGCTACGGAAGGCTAACTAAGGAAGATAACATTCGTCAGGCGTCCATCGTATCAACCTGCTGGACGCGGAGCCGGTGACCGTGAACCGTCAGGCAGAAAAAAAACAGCCGAAAACATGTCTTCTTAGGGACAACAAACAGGAAAGAAGGGAATGCAAGGAGGGGCGTGTCTTCCACAAGGACAAGGTGTGCAGGAGGTGAGATGTGGAGGAGCGACAGATGACAGACATGGTTGGAGGGAAAAGCGGAGGGATGGTGCCGCTCCTTAGGACGCACTCATCTCTCTCTCTCTTTCTGCATTGTGAATCAGCATCTTTTCCTCCTTTTACCGAACCTCACTGCAGCCTGGTCAGAGAGAGAGAGAGAGAGAGAGAGAGAGATAGAGAGAGAGATAGAGAGATAGAGAGAGAGAGAGAGAGAGAGAGAGAGAGAGAGAGAGAGAGAGAGAGAGAGAGAGGGAGACAGGGAGACAGGGAGACAGGGCGACAGGGCGACAGGGCGACAGGGCGATAGGGCGATAGGGAGACAGAGAGAGAGAGAGAGAGAGAGAGATCCTCGCGACGGCGTTAAAGGGGCATCGCCGTGTCTAAGCCCCGCCCTCCCCTCACCGCCCACATCTTCTCACACCCTCCAGAACTCCAAGGCGGTGTCCGAGACGCCCGCCATAGCAACCGTATCCGAGGATGAGGATGAGGACGAGGCAGCGCCCCCTCCGGTGGTGGCCCCCCGACCCGAACACACCAAATCCGTAAGTACAAGCGCACACACGCGCACACGCGCGCACACACACAAATAAACAAAAACTTATATTTCTCACTTCTTTCCATCGCTGAGGGAAGAAGGCTCTCAAAACTGAATTAAAAACATCCACACATGAAAAGGTAAATGAACATATCAGCACTTCTTAGACAAATCAGATGAAAATCAAATTCACTGGCCTGAAGTGCATTTTCTTTTACAGATGGATGGATGGATAAATAGATAGGACATTGCATTGTCTTATCTAACATCAAAACAGGAGCAAAATAATAATAATAATAAAGCTTTACAATAAAAATATGAAAAAGAAAATGGCAATATATGGAAAAATATACAATGAAGCTGTTAACCGTACATAATAAAAAAACTGGCAATATACACTAAACCTAATGATAAACAATAAATATAACCCAAAAATAACAGAAAAACAAAAGTGAAAATAAAATATCCAGTCCTCCACAACAACTTATGAAATAAACAGTGAAGCAGAAGATGAACTTTAGATAGAAATGCTGACAATAAATATGAGCCCTAAAGCGTAAACAAAATGTTGGCAATAAGCCTATAAACCAAATATGTAACTGTAAACATACGCCTCTGTATTAACAAATTAGTTGGTGTATTTCAAACTCAAAATATGACAAAACGGAACCATATAAGTATTTACAATCACATGTCAATGCTTTGAACAAAGAGCTTGAATTAACATCCCGGCACTGATCCCAAACGAGGGGAAGAAACAGCTCCTCCACGGGGGTTCTGTGGACGTCCAAACACCGGTTTGTGTGATGGAGCTCTCTGTTCTCGTCCCCCGCGGCCAAAACATCAAGGTCAGGACCCGGGCAGAGAAACACGGAAACAACGCTCACACACATGAGCGTCTGCTGCTGCTGCTGCGGCGTCTGCTGCTGCTGCGGCGGCTGCGGCTGCTCCAGGCTTATTGTCATTTGATACTAATACCAGACCTGATGACAACACCCTGAGAGGAAAGAGACGCTGGCTGAGGGTTAAACTCAGTTCACTTCAGTTAAAAAGTGTTTTTCTCACTAGTGTTATTTCAGTCATGACAAACATTACGGTAATTGTTTTTTGCCTTTTCAAATTGGTTTGTAATCGAAGGTTCCGAAAAAAAGACAAGCCTGTAAGGCTGAGCTCTCCATGGAATGATGGCCAGCGTCGCTAAGGAGACGTATTTGAAAGACGACGCTCCGTGTTAAGCCGAGTTGTCTGAAATGACCCATTGGAAGCGGAAAGAAAGACCGAGAAGTTGGGAAAGGAATGTAACAAGGCAGATATGCAGTTGTTTCTTGGGATTAAAATCCACGTTGGTCGTCACTCCATAGACCATGGTTTTAACTCCCCCTCCCCTCCCTCCCTCTCCCTCTCTCCCCTCCCTCCCTCAGATATACACCCGCTCAGTGATCGAGCCCATTCCTCCGCCTCCGACCAAAGATGCAGCGACGTCGCCTATCTCGCTTCCTTCCGCCACCGCCGCCGCCGCCGCCACCCCCGCCGCTGCCCCCACCGAGGGCAGCACTAACAGCCAGCCAGCCGCCAGCCCCGCCCCCGGCCCCTCGGTGCCCCGCCCCCAGGACAAGGGCAGGAAGAAGAAGATGTCGGACGAAGAGATTCTCGAGAAACTACGTAATGTCCCTTCAAATGCACACACACACACACACACAGACACACACACACACACACACACACACACAGACACACACCAACCTACACTGAACCTGTGGAGGTGATGGACCGTACCACTTGACCTCCAGACGGGGGTTCATCAGTAAAAACCTTCAGAGGATCTGAGCTCTGCTGTCAGAACGGTCTACTAATTAATTTAGCGATGACAGATGACTCTGCGCCACGGATCTGTCTGTGAAATGTCACTTACTGGCAGAGAGAGCGGTCGCCACGTGCTCTGCATCCCAATGTTTTCAATTTATCCAGGAAATGCTCAGCAACATTATTTCAACCTGGTGTTGGCTATTGGGGTAAAAAAAAAAAGGCCCAAAATTTTGAAGCGCAAACTCTAATGAATGTTATTTAATTATCAGTCAGTCTTTGGCCCCATGACAGCATTTAGAGTGGGACAAATGTTCTTATTTTCCTTTTTATTACAATTCATTACAATTATATTATTATATTATGTGAATTAGTCGATAAGCAACGGATGGAGACGAAATAAGACGCTCTTTTCTGTACTTTCAAAGCGGTTTCATGTGAATTTTGGTGTCGCATTTATTATATAACAGAGCATAGAGGGAGATCCACATGGAATATATGGAAATGATCATATCATTCAAACCTATTTAACTAATTTTTTATTAAATGCATATCAGACAAATACAAATATGTCAGTCTTAGAAATGTTCTACAACCCTGTGTGTATATCATGAACCCCGCATGGGGCCGTAGTTCACGTAGGAGTAGTTCTAATGTGTGGTGGATGAAAAACAGTGTTAAGTAGACATTAAATCATCGGCCAAAACTGAAGCCAAATTTGAGGAACCACCCACCACTGGAGGTGGATTAGAAGGTCTGGACCCGGTTCGGTCGGGTTTACCTAAAAAGCCTCCACCGTTCTGCAGTCATTGAGGTTAACAAATATTAAATAAAAACAGATCAATAATTTACGAAACCTTTAAGAATCTCTCTCTCTCTCTCTCTCTTTCTCTCTCTCTCTCTCTCTTTTCTGGAAACTTGGTAATGATTTATTTATTTTATTTTACCTTTTGGTTTCATTTTGACCTTACCTCTCTTCCATCCAATAAAAACCTGTATTCTTTCAAACCATGCCCCACGCTTCTCCAGACGTGCTCAGGTCTCCCTCTACTGGTAAGACCGGGACACTGCACGTCTCTTGTTGAGGGACGGAGCTGCCGTCCGCTCGCCCCGCCCCGTTGTCCAACCCTCACGTCTGATTGGTCCTCCTGTCCTCCTCCGTTGTCCAATCTCCTGCGGTTACTCGGTGACTCAGTGAAATTGAGCAAAGTCTCTTCGACTGCCCCTCTCCCGTGTGCTCTAAGAACTGCCTCAGGTGGACTTTCTCTCTTTCCCTGTTATTATTGTTTTGTTTGACTCCCCTCTTTCTTTATTCTACTGTGTGATCTCTCTCTCTCTCTATCTCTCTCTCTCTCTCTCTCCCTCTCTCCCTCTCTCTCCGCCAGTCAAGCATGCTGCGTTGAGCTGGTGTTGAACCAGAGTGTGGTGTTCACAGAATCAGAATGAATAGGGACGCACACCTCCACCTGTATTCATTCTAGTTCTTGGTTTTTTTAACCTGGCGCTCATCACTCAACTACAGCACGAGACATCGATGCTGCCTCCGATCCCTCATCTCTTCTGTTGGATCATCATCCCTTCTCTTCATTTGTGTTTTATTTGTCCTCTATCTTTTCCATCTCTCGCTCGCTCTCTCTCTCTCCCGGCATCTGTCCGGCTGACGCCCGGTTGTTCCTCACTCCTCTCTCTCTCTCTCTCTCTCTCTCTCTTTCAGGAAGCATAGTGAGCGTAGGAGACCCCAAAAAGAAGTACACCCGCTTTGAGAAGATTGGACAAGGGTATGTGTGTTTTGACGGCCCCATCGTTCGTCATGCACGGCCAGAACAAATAATGTTATTTCAGGAAAATGGATCATTTGATGAAGTGTTCGGAGAAAATAGAACAGTAATGGCTATTAGACTGATGGATATTAGATATATGGATGATATGTGGATATAAATACCTTTATTTATTTATTTATTTTTATGCCTAATGAGGCCGTCATACATCATCATAAATCCTATAAAATATATACTAATCCATTCAGATAGTCTTGTATGATTTATCAAATGATTCGGGACACATACAGTATATTATCTGGCACACGTCTTCGGGTTATTATTTCTACCTATTTATCCACCAAATGTTCACGTTAATTTAGAGTGTTATATCGCCACACATGTATATCCGCTCATTGAGGCTGTTTGAATACCCGCTCCATCTCTGGTTCTGTGCTGTGTCCAGTATCTAGTTACAGAACCCAGAATCGCGATTGTGGCGCCGCCGCCCCTTGCGGCCGCCTGCGCAAGAGCCTCGTGTCGATGACGCACATTTTAGTAGTTTTAGTATTTTTAGAGCTTATTGTGCGTTATCACCGGGTGTCATGACATTTCACTGCAATATATTGATGACCCCATGTATGTGACAAATAACCTCTTGAATCTCGATCTCATCCTATCCTGTGTTTTCCCAGCGCTTCTGGAACGGTCTACACCGCCATAGACATCGCTACCGGACAGGAGGTGAGACGTCCCTTCTTCATCTCCTTCTCCATTTTAACCTCCGATAAAGGAATGACGTCGTCGCTGACGCCGGATTCGTGGAGAAGGGGAAGGAAGCCAAACTGACATTACTGTGGGAGGAGCATCCAGGAAAGAGGGGAAAAAAACATATCTGAGCTTCGAATGTCACCTTCAGCTATCGGAGTGATGTGTATGATGTGTGTTGTTTGGAAAAACACTTACAACTTCTGAAAGTTGTGTAATGAAATATTATTTAGTAGTTTATGTCAGTTAAAGGATAAGAAAAGGGGGAGAATTGCGTTGTAGGCTTAAAGTTTCAGTAGAACTTTAAGTAGAAAATAAGCATAGAGCTCAATAGAGCTGTCACAATAAGTACTTAATCACCTGATCACTATTATTTGAGCAAATCACAATTTTGTTAAACTTCCATCCAAATATTAGGGGAATTTTAGATTATGGAAATGTTCCAGTAATTAAAATACAAATGATGAGCATTTCCATCTGTTTGTTATATGACAGTGAATTGAGTTAACAAAAAAATTAAAATTAATCTGTTAATTCCATTTTCTTGTATGACAATTGCTGGATAGAATATCCTGATCGTAACTGATCGAGTACTTAAAACGTTAAAGGTTAAGGGAGAATGAAATATATCCAGGTTGTGAAAGTTTAATTGACGGTGTGAAAGAGAGAGAGCATAATGAGGAATCCAGCTGAGACATTGTTCTGTGGATTTGAAGGACTCCTCCCTATCTCTTTCTCTCTCTCCATATCTCTCCTCCCTCTCCATATCTCTCTCTCCTCCCTATCTCTCTCTCTCTCCCTATCTCTCTCCCTCCCTATCTCTCTCTCTCCCTGTCTCCCTCCCTCCCTATCTCTCTCTCTCCCTGTCTCCCTCCCTATCGCTCTCCCTCCCTGTCTCCCTCCCTCCCTATCTCTCTCTCCCTGTCTCCCTCCCTATCTCTCTCTCTCCCTCCCTATCTCTATCTCTCCCTGTCTCTCTCCCTATCTCTCTCTCTCTTCCTCCCTATCTCTCTCCCCCTCTCTCAGGTTGCCATCAAACAGATGAACCTGCAGCAGCAGCCTAAGAAGGAGCTGATCATCAATGAGATCCTGGTGATGAGGGAAAACAAGAACCCCAATATAGTAAACTACCTGGACAGGTAACACACACACACACACACACACACACACACACACACACACACATAATCGTGAATCCTATGACTTCATAAAATAACTTTAGACAACTGTGACTACTGGCAACAATGCTCTAAAATAAAAAATAACAATCATAAAACTATGATCCTTTATTATACTTATTCTCTGTGTTTATCTGTGTTACGCCACTATGGTGCAAACAAATGAGTCAAAAATACTTTAAAAGTGTGTGTGTGTGTGTGTGTGTGTGTGTGTGTGTGTGTGTGTGTGTGTGTGTGTGTGTGTGTGTGTGTGTGTGTGTGTGTGTGTGCGTCCGGCGTGCGTGTGCGCGCGGTGCAGTTACCTGGTTGGAGACGAGCTGTGGGTTGTCATGGAGTACCTGGCCGGAGGGTCGCTGACGGACGTCGTCACAGAAACCTGCATGGACGAGGCTCAGATCGCTGCGGTGTGCAGAGAGGTGTGTGTGTGTGTATGTATGTGTGTGTGTTTGTGTGTGTGTGTGTGTGTGTGAGCTCACGCCTCAAATAGCTCCCTGAGTTTCAATGAGCTAGTCTCTCTGACACGTTTTATCTGTTCTCTCACCCTCCTGCCTCTCTTTCACTCCCTCAATTTAACTCAAGTTTTGCTTCAGTGGCATGGCAAGAGTTCTTATATTGTCAAAGCATACAAACACATGTATACATGCATGGAGACATTAATTAAATGGATCATCATTTATCTCCCTCCCTCTCCAGTGTCTCCAGGCGTTGGAGTTCCTCCACTCCAACCAGGTGATCCATCGAGACATCAAGAGTGACAACATCCTGCTGGGCATGGACGGCTCCGTCAAGCTCAGTCAGTTTAAATCCCCTTGAAGCCACATGTCGCTTAATAACTCCATTTTAACCGTCATTAACAGTTGGAACCAGCCTTTACTGAGCCCTTGATCCGCCGACCGCTTTTGGCTAATTAAGGTTGCTTAAGGTGATAGGATGAAAACGTTGGCGACTGCTGTGGGAGATTCTATCGGAAAGAGGGAGGTTGCATCTCAGGAATTCGAGGGTGCTCCAGGGTCATTCTGTTCAACTTGAAAACTTAAACAGAGTTCATTAAATATTCGGACAAAATGTGGGAGAACTGTTGTTTTGTCGCGTTCGTCCGCCGCCGAGCAGCAGCGATGGTTTATTTAGTTGCAGTGATGTCCTTTGTCCAGTAGGGAGAGCTGTGGCTTTTCCTTACGGCTCGATTTGGCACATAATGTCCAAACGGCAGAAACGGAATTAATGACCGCAGCGGCATCAATCTTCATATCGCTGCGGTCACACAGCTCCATTCTCTGAGTGATGATGTTTAAATGTAATTGTAAGGTGTGTGTGTGCGTGCGCGCACGTCCCCTGTGCCGACACTACCGGGCACAGGTAGTGTAGTATTTCATCATAAAAAAAAATATGAATCCCAAACATATTTTTCTCTCCTCTCCTCAGCTGACTTCGGGTTCTGTGCCCAGATCACCCCCGAGCAGAGCAAACGCAGCACCATGGTGGGCACGCCGTACTGGATGGCTCCTGAGGTGGTGACTCGGAAGGCCTACGGGCCCAAAGTGGACATCTGGTCCCTGGGCATCATGGCCATCGAGATGGTGGAGGGGGAGCCGCCCTACCTGAACGAAAACCCACTCCGGGTACGCGGGGTTGTGCGGGCGGGGGGGCTTGCACAGAGAACCGTTTAGAGCCAGAACCTTCTGGAACAGCCTCGGTCCTTAAAACAGATCGTGGTCGCGTTCCCACGGCACCGAGGAACCAAGGGAAGGCGGTGCCGTATGCTTTGTGCTGAACAAACGGCTGGTGCAGCTTCCTCCGTTTGACCAACTAGCATTGTTCAGTACTACAAACACCACCCGAGTGGTTCCCGTTCCCCCGAAAAGTACCACCTCGCTTGCCGGGACCAAGAACTATCAAAGTGGATCAATTACAGAACCAAGTTCCTCTTGTGGAGGAGAAAGGCAGAAGTTCCTAACTTCCTGGTTCCTGAGGTGGTTCCTGGATGATAGAAAGGCATATTGTCTATGTTTGCGGGCGTGTGTGTGTGTGTGTGTGTGTGTGTGTGTGTGTGTGTGTGTGTGTGTGTGTGTGTGTGTGTGTGTCTGTCTTTGGTTGTGGCAACCCGCTAACCCCACCCTTCCCGTCACCCAGGCGCTGTATCTCATCGCAACCAACGGAACGCCAGAACTCCAGAACCCGGAGAAGCTGTCGTCGATATTCAGAGAATTCCTCAACTGCTGCCTGGAGATGGACGTGGAGAAGAGAGGGTCGGCCAAAGATCTGCTGCAGGTAAAAGAGTGTGTGTGTGTGTGTGTGTGTGTGTGTGTGTGTGTGTGTGTGTGTGTGTGTGTGTGTGTGTGTGTGTGTGTGTGTGTGTGTGTGTGTGTGTGTGTGTGTGTGCGCGCACGCGGTGAGAGATGGACACAGCTGAAGCGGTGAAAAGGCTGTAAAAAGTTGTATAAGGAGGGGATGACTCACGGTGAGGGAGCGAGGGAAAGAGAGGGATGACGAGCCGAGGGGAAAGGAGGTGCAGACAGAGCGAGCTACATCTCAAAAAGAGAAAGGAGCTGAAGCTACTGTTAAAGCTGCACTGGGACCGCTTGTGTGGGAGGCTTCACCTGTGTGTGTGTGTGTGTGTGTGTGTGTGTGTGTGTGTGTGTGTGTGTGTGTGTGTGTGTGTGTGTGTGTGTGTGTGTGAAGTGCAGTTTTAAAGGTTGTGTGAGGACAGCTCTGCTGTTGTGGAGGCAAATTTCAACCTGAACGTCTCTCAAACTCAAAACGATAAAAAATAGCGCCGCCATAAAAGCGCTTCAGAAGGATCTCAAGTACAACTCAAATAAAAGAGGAGAGAGGAGGGCGGCAGGGCATCCATGAGAAACAAACAAGAATAAAGACGTGATATGAAAAGCCCCAATTCCCCCCCGGGGGGGATTCGTGACGTGTTTCCTTTTCCGATACAGAAGGTGAAAATATGGGAAAGGAGCAAAGTATAAATGATGGAAATATCCAAAATATAAATCATCGTTTCAAGGGGAAAAAAAAAAAATTGGGGGTGGATTCAAAACCGTAGCTTTAGCGACGAAAGAATTGACGGAAAGTTTGTCAATAATGAAACGCTTTATGGGATGCGGAGGCTGCTTGTGTCCCATGGTGACGAACGCTGAAATTAACGGAACATACACAATGAGAATAATAAATGAACGTAGCAAAACCCCCAAAATATTCCATATTCTGTTAAATATGGACGGGAGGCGGCCATCTTTGTTTTTTGGCCAAATTTATTATTTTTAAATGAAACAATGTTCTCAATTAATTTTAAATTCCAATATGAAAGGTATTTGACTTCCTTCTCTCTCTCCCTCCCTCCCTCCCTCCCTCCCCCTCTCCTCTCTCTCCCCTCCCCTCTCTCTCTCCCTCCCTCTCTCCCTCTCTCTCTCTCCCTCCCCCTCTCCTCTCTCCCTCTCCTCTCTCCCTCTCTCTCTCTCCCTCCCCCTCTCCCTCTCCCTCTCCCTCTCCTCTCTCCCGCTCTCCCTCTCTCTCTCCCTCCATCTCCCCCTCTCCCTCTCCCCCTCTCCCCCCCCCTCCCTCTCTCTCCCCCTCTCAGCATCGCTTCCTGAAGGAGGCCAAACCTCTCTCCAGTCTGACTCCCCTCATCCTCGCCGCCAAGGAAGCCGCCAAGAACAACCGCTAGCTCCCCCCGCCTTGCACGCTCTCCGTGTGTCCGTCTATCTCTCCTTCCTTCCTTCCTTCTTTCCTTCTCTCCTACCCCCTTCTCCCTCCTGCTCTCCTCACCCTCTCCTGTTTTTAGGGAAAGCTGGCTCTCTCGCGGGCTGCGGGTGTGGCGGGGCTCGATGTATCTGTATCTCTGTCGCCGCGAGTTGCTCTTGGCCGGCGACCTTTGAACCCTGACCATGACCCTCCGGCAGGTCCTGCCACCCGCCCACACCCAAAATCCTTCTTATTCGGTTCAACTCTCCTCTGGATGGAGGAGGAGGAGGAGGAGGAGGAGGAGGAGGAGTGTGTCCGCTGGTGAATGATTCCATCGCCACCCCGTGGGTCAGGAACCAAGAAGCCCATCTGAGGAGCGAGCTGAACGGAACAAAGACTCCTGAGACTCGGTGGCTCAAGGTTTTTGTTTTGTCTGTGAAAACCCTGGACCACGTTGGCCAGCGACGCCCCCCCTGCTGTGTGTGTGTGTGTGTGTGTGTCTGTCTGTCTGTCTGTCTGTCTGTCTGTCTGTCTGTCTGTCTGGAACTCGCTAGTTATCCCTCTTAAGTTTCAGGTGGAGCAGCTGTTCTCTTTGTCTGACTCACTGTAATCGTCGTCTTGGTTCTGAAAGTGCATTTTTCATTTTATCCGGTGTGTTTTGTTTGTTTTTGGCTGGTGCGTGTGCGTGTGTGTTCTCGGACGGGGAGACGGGGTTGGCATATTTGATTGATTGTAGGATTTACCTTCTGATAGTTTTTCTGTTTTTTGTTATTTTTTAGATTTTTTTACAAAGAGCCGGTGAAATGTGGTGCTTTGTCCTGTCTGCAGTTTGAGATGTGTGTTATAGAATATTAATAATATTAATTATAATGACGAAAGGTTTACAAACAGGAGTTTTTACTGGAACCCCCTCCCTCCCTCCCAAAGTGGCCGTTACTAAGGAACAGAGGAACTCTAGAATGTCGGTAGAATGTTCCGTGAAGATGTCATGGACGTCTTGTTCTCAAGTTTGCACTCAACAATGACATTGGAGTCACATGTGAATTACATGTTAATTACATGTTAATTACAAATACTTCCACACGTACACATTTCAAGCACAAAGTCAAAAGTTAATTCCGCCCCCAAAAGGCCCCCCGGAGCCTCGGTCAAAACTCTATCAGTTCTTTGTTGTCAAGGAACCACAACCGTTCTGAGTATTTATTACCGTTCAGGGGCTAATATTGGTGGAAGGGGTAAGAGGGTCAGACACAAATTCATCCGGGGAGAAGGAACGACGTGTTACACCTCCGATGGAGAAGCTTCGCGACAAACTCCTTATTAAAATATGCAAACGG
The DNA here is from genome assembly GCF_960531495.2 of Zeus faber. Lineage (NCBI taxonomy): Eukaryota > Metazoa > Chordata > Actinopteri > Zeiformes > Zeidae > Zeus > Zeus faber. The sequence continues at coordinate 23,096,479 of NC_137197.1, forward strand.
ATTCCGGGAATTAAAAGTGATCTTGGCCCAGATACAGGGATCCGCGAGCCGGCGGTTAGAACCCACCATCCCCTCTGGTGAGGCGTGCTTTGCTCCCTGGCTCTGGGGCACTTGGGACGACGGAGGAGAGAGCGTGCATGTGAACCGAACCTTTTTTTGTTTGTTTTTTTAAATACGGTACGTTTAAAAATCGTCATGAATTGTGATAAACGCCGAAACCTATATTGGCGACACATGAAGGATGCTCGGGTAGGATAGGCCTCGGACAGATATCGCAATCCTATTTTCGAAGAAGGTGAAAATGATCAGTGCCGCAGCGGGTACCGTGTGTCTCTGACGGACTTTTAACTCCCTCGCAGGTGTACATTTTAATGTGTAAAATAAAAGTGCGTTGTCAAAAAAGGAAAAAAAAAAAAAAACAGAAAAATACGATATCAGAATATCAGTTTTACTCTTTGTTTAGCGAAATGTTCTGTCTTCTCAATGGAATCAACAATCACTTTTGTCTGTTTTGTTTGGGGTTTTTTTCTGGTTGTTTTTTATTATTATTACTATCAATTTGAATGATTCATTTGAGTATATGTTTTGCAACGGCTGTTTGGATGAAATGCTGATGTGAATTTGGCCCCAGAAAGGCACTGAGCGGATACCAAATTAAAGCCATAAGTATAAATATCAGAAAATGATCAAAAACATATACTCAGAATATCTATTCAAACCACATATTTTACATATGGTACTTTAATTTTTTTCATGTACTGTCAATGAACCTCTGGCCTTAAACATGTTTCAAACATGCAAAACTCCCTCGGGACCGTTCGGAAGGAGATTTTTTTAGGAAGTTTAGACATCAACAAACGGGCGGGTCGGCCAACTCACCAAAACCACAGCAGCCAAGATATTTGGATAAATGTCTTTATGAAGGCAGAGAATAAACGTAGCCTGGGTCGATTCGTAGTTTAGGAAAATGTCCTTTTCTAGAGGCTTCTTGGGGATTGTTTTTGCGTAGGATTATTAGAGAGATCCTGCAAAAAGGAAAAAGCCAGATCGAAGCGCCCGGATTGGACTCTTCACCGAAGCCCGTGTTTCCTTTCAAGTGCACTTGAGCCACGCGGTGACACAAACAGCCCATCAGCTCCGCCCCGCCTGCGTCCAACCTCTGCCTCCGAGACCTCCCGGGTGGGGGCTCGCAGTGAAAACAAAACCCCACACGATAAAATCCTTCAGGTCGCTCCGAACATGAAGTTCTCTGAAAATGCTGCTCGTGCCCAGAACAGAACGGGTCAAAAATTAGAATTACAGCAAGCGGTAAAATATTCACCAAAATGACGTGATTTCTAATGATGATTAAAAGCGAAATGTATCCACAAACCGTAGAGTTTAAGATCTACATAATGTTGCTCGCGGGATCAATTCATTCTCACCTGTGCTGCACACTTCTCAAACCAGAGCCCTCTCGGACCATTTCGAATGCAGGAATCTGTCTCATCGTCACAAAATGAATTGGGGTTTTTTTGCTGCATGTCTGAAATTATGGCACAAATAACAATGCATCAAAAGGTTGAACAAAAAAAAAAAGGAAAATGAAGGAATTGGCAAAAACACTCCAAAAACAACGCCTTGCTGCTGTATAAAATGAGTTTAAATCTGTGAACACATTCCTCATTACCTGTTAGAATTTGGGGTTTTAGACCGTGTTTAAAGCCCATGGTTGCCCAGCGTCTCGGTCCCAGGGAGCTTTCAGAATCCACTCCAGGAAGTGACGAGAGAGGGAAGGTACTGATGAAGAAGGCTCCATCCCCTGTGTTTCAGAGCCATAATTTATCTGTTTATGGGTTTCATCATTTTTATTGTTTGAACGACTGTTAAAAGTGATTAAAAAAAATACAACTGTAAAAAAAAAAAAAAAAAAAGGATGGTGATGGTGTTTTTTTATTGAATGGTTTTTCTTGAACCGTTTGGTTGGCTCAGTCGCTCTTCCAGATCTCAGATGGAGCGTGGATCCAAGATCGACTTCTCTGGAACGCTTTTATTTGGCTCATGTTGCCTTAAAATTTGTTTTTGTTTTTGTCATTTCGCGACTTCAAATATCGATGCATTTGTTTGTGACGTACAGTACGGAGGAGCAGATGGTTTCATTGATCGACTCAAAGCTTTTCTAAAAACTCAGAGGTGTTTTCCATCAGGTATTTCCCATCGTCTGTTTTTTTTTTTTTTTTTTTTTCAGAGCAATCCGCTGCTCGAGCACGCTCAGCTGCTCCCATCAATCAAGTGTTTTCAAACTCATGGATAATTATATTTGATTCTTATCTAATCGCTTTCCCTTTGCTAATTAGAGGTGTGGGTGTGGGTGTGGGTGTGGGTGTGGGTGTGGGGGTGCAACATGGAGGAACTGATTGCCATACATTCATTTTGCTGCTTTCCTCTGGTCCTCAGACTGTGTGTGTGTGTGTGTGTGTGTGTGTGTGTGTGTGCGGGTGTGTGTGTGCGCGTCCTTGAGCTGTACTTCTCAAAGTGGAATGGAGAAAAACAATCTTTCAGAGCGTCACTTTCGTCATTATATCTTATGTAAGACTCAGAAGGGGAAACTGATTTAATCAGATTCCGCTCTTCGTCCTCCTCCTCTTCTTCCTCCCCTTTTCACCCCCCCCCCGCTGCCATTTTAAATGACGCTTGTCGTATCGAGCAACTCAAGCTGGGTGTAGAAATTGTCGTCAGACTTCCCTTCTGTTCTGTCCATTCCCTGCCCCCCTCCCCCACCCTTCCCTCTTTGGTTTCCCCTCCTCTCTCATCCCTTGTTTCCTCCTCCTGGCACCTCCCCCTCCTAACTCACCTCCACTCCTCTTCCTCCTGGTTTTCATCCTCTGCCTCAACCTGTCTGGGCTCTCTGTCCGGTCCAGTAGTCGCCTCCTCCTCTTTATTTATTTATTTTTTCGCCCCATCCTCTTCTTCTCTTCCTCCTTCACCCCCCTCCACCTCTCAACCCTCCAGCTCTGCTCTGGACGCTGAAACCCGCTGTGTGCCCTCTGGCTGATCCCTATGTGACTTACACCGATCAGCCACAACATTTAATATATATAATAAATCTATTAGGCAGCAAGTGAACAGTCAGTTCTTGGAGTTGATGTGTTGGAAGCAGGAAAAATGGTCAAGCGTAACGATCTGAGTGACTTTGACAAGGACCAAACTGTGATGTCTAGACAACTGGGTCAGAGCATCTCAAAAACAGCAGGATGGGATGTTCCTGGTATGCAGTGGTTAGTACCTCCCAAAAGTGATCCAAGGGAGGACAACCGGTGAAATGGTGACAGGGTGGTGGGCGCCCATGGCTCATTGATGCACGTGGGGAGCGAAGTCCAGCCCATCTGGTCCGATCCCACAGAAGAGCTACTGTAGCACAAATTGCTTAAAAAGTGAATGCTGCTCTGATAGAAAGGTGTCAGAACACACAGTGCATCACAGCTTGCTGTGTATGGGGCTGTGTAGCTGCAGACCGGTCAGAGTGTCCATGCTGACCCCTGTCCACCACTGAAAGCACCTACAATGGACACGTGAGCATCAGAACTGGGCCATGGAGCAATGGAAGAAGGAGGCCTGGTCTGATGAATCATGTTTTCTTCTACATCAGATGGCCAGGTGTGTGTGCGTTGTTTCCCTGGGGAAGAGACGGCACCAGGATGTACTATGGGAAGGAGGCAAGCCAGTGGAGGCAGTGTGATGCTCTGGGCAATGTTCTACTGGGAAACCTTGGGTCCAGACATTCATGTGGATGTTACTTTGACACGTACCACGTACCTAAACATTGTTACAGATCAAGAACACCCCTTCATGTCAACGGTATTCCCTGATGGCAGTGGCCTCTTTCAGCAGGATAATGCACCCTGCCACACTGAAAACATGGTTCAGGAACGTGACAAAGAGCATGGATGCTCAGATGGAGCATCTGTGGGATGTGCTGGAACAACAAGCCTGATCCATGGGTGCCCCACCTCACAACCTCCAGGACTTAAAGGATCTGCTGCTAACGTCTTGGTGCCAGATACCACAGGACACCTTCAGAGGTCTTGTGGCGTCCATGCCTCCACGGGTCAGAGCTGTTTGCGGACACAAGGGGGAGCTACACAATATTAGTGGTGGTTTTAATGGTGTGGCTCATCGGTGTGTTGTACAACATGCTTTATCACCAAAACAAACCTCGCTTCTGTTGGGAGACTCATCCTATTCCTGTTCTCTCTCCGTTGTTTTTGGTTGACAGACTGCATTGGCGGTGATGATCTTGCGGGACGGAAATTCGTTTTGAACATCGCTTGGTCGGCAGACCGAGAGGCCGGTTGAAGGAGCTGTACGTTGCTGTCGGCACGGTGCGTTCGTATTAGTGTCAAGGTTTTTTTCTTGAGGAAAAAATAAAAAATCCAACAAAATAGTAAGAAGAAGAAAGGGGCTGGGAAGGGCTGTGGCCAAAATAGTGTGTGTGTGTGTGTGTGTGTGTGTGTGTGTGTGTGTGTGTGTGTGTGTGTGTGTGTGTGTGTGTGTGTGTGTGTGTGTGTGTGTGTGTGTGTGTGTGTGTGTGTGTGTGACCCTGGTCATTTGAATTCACAGACAGAGTGGAGATTAGGCTTTATTCTGGGTTTTGCAGAGTTGTACAGCGGCCAACGTATTAATAAAAACCCAAAGCTGTTCCCAGATATAAATCTACTCACACTGTAACGTCTATTTCTGTCGTTTTCCTGCCCCCGCTGAGGAAATTGGGTTTGTTTCATTTCCAGGATGTCTCGAGGAAGTGGGCGATGTGTTTCTCCTTTTTGGCGAAAGCAGATTAGAAGGTTTTACCGCTTGGTCGTCATGCGCCCGGGAGCCTGCCCCCGTTTGCCCCAAATTAAACCAAAATAACGCACGCCAGACCGGGAGAGGTACGCGTCGTCTCTTTTAGAAAGGCCTCAACTTCCGAACCCGACAGACCATATAGAGGCGGAAGTGGCGTGGAAGGGCGGGGCCGCAGCTCCTGAACCCTCGGTCGAGGAAACGTGTTGACGAGGAGAAGTGCAAATAGAAGAAAACCATAAAAAAGTGTTTTGGGTTCGGTCAGAGCTCAGCGCTCAACCACAGAGCTCTTTCGGGGCGTCGTGCTTGGGTCCGTTCAGGGGTAACAGGCTGACCTCCGTTCTCCGCCTGTTGTCTAACCAACCTTAGTCCTAAATACCAACAAAGTTTTTTCCCGATAAAGGGCTTTGCTCAGCCCCCCCCCGCCCCCACACTCTAAAGCTCTTTCGTTCCTTCTCTGAGTAATTTACGTGAAACACTGTTACTTCACACCCTCGGTCTGGGGCGGCCGCGGACTCCTAATCTGGCGGCCCGCCGCCGCGTCAGGCTGTGTAATGTGACCCCTCCTATTTACTTATTTCATCGCCTGCTCTAATTAAAAGTGGCAATTACTATGTGCCCGGCTCCTAAGCCTCCCATTCATCCGCGGGCTGGAGGGGAAGGAGCTTTTGGGCGGAGGGGGGAAAGTAGAGGTTGCGGGGGGGGGGAGGCGACTGTGTAACATGCTGCCGTTTAAATCTTAAACCTCCAGCGTCCCCCTGCAGAGGATTAGATCCCGGTTGCGTAATGTTGCGGATTGCTCTCTTCTCTGGGCTGAGCACATTCTGGTCCCGGAGAGAGAGCGAGGGAGGGAGAGGGAGGGAGAGAGTTTATGGGCTGCTATTCGGAAACCATTTGTATCCGATGCGCAACGAACCCGGCGGGAAGAGCACAAAACCTTGAACGGTCTGTCGTCACGTTCCTTTCGATGTTAAATATGACGGCTCTCTCTCGCTCTCTCTCTCTCTCTCTCTCTCTCTCTCTCTCGCTCTCGGGCGTCTTCGGGTCCAATAACTGCCCCGCCCGGCTGCACGACGGCCAAATACCAGGACTGTAGTGCGCGGCCAAAACAAATTACAGAGTGAAGAGAGTCAAGCGTCCGCCGCGGCCTCCACAGTCGGCCGTTATGAACTCCGCGGGAAGTTGTGGAGCCAGGAGCGCGAAGCACATTTCCTCTAATCCCTGGAAGAACCGGGGGATTTTCTTCTCGAAGAACGCTGCAGCTGTGGACTGCGGGACAGTTCAGGACTCGCGTGGCAGCGTTCTGACGAGGGTTCCAGCCGCCGAAGGGAAGGGGCGGCTTCACTCCTTGTCAGTCCTGGATGTTAATGTGTTTCGAGGCGTTTCCCTTATTTTACCTATCTAGCTTAATGTTTCCCTGCAAACAGCCTTGAATAGAAGCTGCATCACCCTGTCTTCTCCCTCCCAACTTCTACCCCTCTCTCCGCCAACGCGAAGGAGTTTTATTAATACGGTTCATCGCAGGTACAGTGTGAAGGAGCTCGGCAGGCAACGTTCACTACGTGTGGATAATGTGATGACGCCCCATAATAAAAACCCTCCGTCAGTCATTAAGGGGGGGAGGGGGAAACATGCCCTCATCCATCTCCGTTCATTAAATAGACAGTCTGCTCCTGCCGTCCATCTTTCTTACATCCAGCACATGCACCAATTTACCCTCTCAAACATCTGCTTCACATAAAAAAACCCTCTCTCTCTCTCTCTCTCTCTCTCTCTCTCTCTCTCTCTCTCTATATATATATATATATATTAAAAATATATATATGTGTGTATATATATGTGTATATATATATACATGTATGTATGTGTGTGTGTGTGTGTGTGTGTATATGTGTGTATATGTATATGTGTGAGAGAGAGCTATGTTTCCGTTTCTTATGTTTCTACACCAACAGAGGCTGAAGCTCAACAGGAATATCTGAGTTAGAAACTATAAAGAAGCTCAGTTTTCTATTTTCTTTAAAGAAAAAAAATCTATTTAAATAGAACCAAAGGAATCTATCAAATTAAACAGAGTATTTCTATTGAATAGAAATATTCCAATACACAAGACGCATTTTTCACGTGTGCAGTGTTGTATGAGATATCCGGTAATATCAACAGAGACCTGGGTTTTGGTCTTATCGATGAAAGTTATTTGTGAGACAAAAAGCACACATAGAATTGAATTAGATCCACATTAAATTCTCTATATTTACTCTTTTTTTCCATTTCATTTAATCGAATTGAATCTAATGGATAAAAATGTTGTTTAATGTAAAGCCATACAACAAATAGTCCCCTAGTGCATGTCTCGTGCATCTTTTGGCCCATTGACAGATATAGTCTGATAATCTAGATGAGGTTCAAAGTCAGTAATTACATTAGAACGATATTTAGAAAGGAAACACGGGGATGGAATCATTTTGTAAAAAGGCTTTAAAGCAAACGCTCTTTTATCACATGATCACTGTTTCAGAGATCGCTCTCCCTTCAATGATATGGGAGCATTTACGTCAATTTGTGCTTTCAGTATTTATAACTAACAATAAATGGAAAAAGTTACTAGTGTACATCCTCGGCTCCTTTAGCTCTACACTTCGACTTCCTGTGCCTGCTCTGCCTTTTATACACACACGCACACATGCACACGCACACACACACATCAGTGTACATTCCCAAGCTGGTGCAGTATGGAGTAATGAGGCTTAATAATGCTGAGTAAGAAGTTGAGGGAGGAGGCGGGGGGAGGATGAAAGACAAAAAGGAGAGAGAGGGGAGAGGGATTACACACAGGAAGAGGACCAGAAAAGAGGGATGAGAATAGACGAAGAGAGGGAGGTGCAGAAGCAGCAGCGTGACGCATTAATGACAAGGACAAACAACCATGAAGGTGAAGAAGGCTGTCAAACACGAATACAGAGACACACACACACGCACACACAGGCACACGCACGCGCACACAAAGGAAGATGTGATGGAGAGACTGCACGGACGGAGGATGTGAAAGCCATGGGGAAGGAAGGAGGGAGGGAAGGGGTTCATCAGGAATGTAAAAAACAAAAGTTTGGCGGAAAGTTGAGAAAAGGACAAACGGAAAATGTAGAATTAAAAGAAAAACCACAGCCAGTTGGAGATAAGCGCCGGAGGGGGCGGAGGGGGAGAAGGGACATTTTTTTGGAACTGAATCTTGAAATCTGTCCGAGTTTAAAAACATACGTAAAAAAAAAAAAAAAAAGAGAGAGAGAGAGAGAGAGAGAGAGAGGAAGGAATGTCCCGAACGCAGGGAAATAAAGATATGGGGTTTTAGGCGAGGACAAACAGATCATGGAAAAGACAAGCTCCAGTGTCAGAGTTTGGACACAAAAACAATGAGCACTCAACTGAATAAAACTGAGAAATTAAATTAAATCCTCAAGCTTTGTTGCACCTGGAAACAGAAGTTAAATGAACTATTTTCACATGACTATTTTATATGATTTATATTTTATTATTATTATTATTATTATTGTTATTATTATTATTAATAATAATAATATTTTTTTCATATTTACCAATGTGTAATATTAAGAGGCTGTGATGATGAAACGTGCAAGCCTCTGATGCCGTCCCGAGGAAGACATTCAAAGCTCTCTTATGCGTTTACGTTACATGATGCAGGATGGATCCCACGTTCGCCAGCCTCTCTTGATGAGGGCTCTCAACGGTGGTTTACAGGACGCCCTCAGATATACTGGATTAGCATCGTAGAGCTCAAAGACGTTTTCCAGGCAAAGACCTTCTCGGTTGCCGTGGCAGCTCCCTGGAGGCGCGGGGTCGGATTCGTTTTGAGGGAGACGTTCCCTGTCAGATTCTCCAGATGGAGGCTGCAGCACCGTTTATTAACTGGGATGGGTAACACAGTCTATCAGGCATCCATATATATTATAGATATATTTAACTACCAATACTTTATAACTTATATCTAATCTACTTATATCATAATGGATGTAATTTATTATATTTGATCGATTTGACTGTTTTTATATATATTTTTTAATATTATTGGGACTATGCCATGACCTTGAGCAAATTCAAAACTGAATATTCAGAGATTGTGTCATCAGGGAGACACACTCCGGGGGACTAGACATATGGATTTAGATGAAATGTCCTCATTAATAAACTATGTGTTTTCAGGCTTAACGCTATATTTATAGGGCAAGGACATTGTGTGTGTGTGTGCGCGTGTGTGTGTGCGTGCGTGCGTGCTTGTGTGTTCGTGTTCATGTCAGGGCCGCCAACCGTAAAGTTTTGACTAGCACTGACATGGCGTGACCATATTTTAAATAGAACCATTTAAAAGTGTCTTCACCACAGAGCTGAGACTCTGCCCTCCACCACTGAACTGTACTGATGTGTTTTCTGGTAAAACACTGTGATATTTTCGGAATGCTCGCCATCACACTAATTTGACCCAGACGGAGGTTTAATCTATGACTGGGATACGTCGCTGCCCTTCATTTAAATAAACTACAGAGTTTGTGAACTGTAAGAGCTTGGGTTTCATTTCCAAAAACATGGAAAGGGCGCATTTATATGTAATGACGGCGTTACTCCTGTAAATGTGTGTGTGTGTGTGTGTGTGTGTGTGTGTGTGTGTGTGTGTGTGTGTGTGTGTGTGTGTGTGTGTGTGTGTGTGTGTGTGTGTGACTCCTATAGAGTGCAGTGGAGCTTGTGCTTCCCCTTATCTCAGTACCAGCGGTTACATAACAGCCTCCACTGCAGAGGAGCCTCTTATCTGTTCCACACACACACTCCTGTAGACCATAACCACATTAATTCACACACACACACACACACACACACACACAAACACACACACACACACACACACACACACACATATACACGCATATACCGTAGGTACAAGCAGAAATGTCCAAATGTATGCATATACCAAAACACACCTTTACACACACACACACTGACACTCATACATGCATAAGTACATACATATATTTTGATATTGTGATGAAACCAGGCTCTCCATCACGTCCTCGTTGAGCCCGTGCTTCACTGTGATTTCCTGCCCGGCAGGAAGTGTGAAGCCGCGCGCTGCCGATCGCTGCAGTGTTCTCCGGGGCAGTCTCCCCATCTCTGATTAATCCTCTCCATGTGGGCACGGAGGGGGAGCGGGGGAGGAGGGGGGTGGGGTGGGGGGTGGGCAGGGTCTGTGAGCTGCTATAGGCTAATCAATCACTCTGCACCGCCGGGAGAGAGGACGGGTGGAGGGAGGGCGAGAGAGAGAGAAAACCTTTTTCGGCTATTTAGGCGAAAACACTTGACACACACGGCTAAGGGGCGTGATGGCACAAAGAGGGAGATGAAGAGGACGAGTGGAGACGGACGCAGGGACGGAGAGGAATATCGGCATTAAAAGGAAGGGAAGGTAGGGACGGATGAAAAAGCCCTCCGACAGATGTGGCAACAAAGGCAGGCTTTGATTTGGAACGCCCTTCGATGAGACATCACTCTGCTGCAGCTGCTATTACTACACACACACACACACACACACACACGCACGTCCATCCAGCCTCCTCCGCACAGACAAGCGAGGATTAAAAACATTCGCCGTGACGGAAACTCCCCCAGGTGCAATTTCCATGCAAATACCAATTCAATCCCGATTCTCTTTTCACAACAGTTATTGCCTCATTTAAGCCAGAGGATTTCACTTAATCCGCCGATGTCGTCCCATGAAGTCAGATACACCATGTAGTGTACTTCTGATGGAGAGAATCTATCAACAAGTAAATAGAGATGATTTATCTGCCCTGCCCCCCAAATCTGTCTGCCTCTTGCCCGGCTCGCCCTTTCATCATCCCTCGCTCTCGATCTCCCCTCTTTAATACGCTCCGTCAAATTGACGCCTTTGCCTTTTGCCTTTTTCTCCCTGATCGCCCCCTTTTGTCGTCTCGTACCTCTCTTAGCTTCCCGGGGGGCGTGGGGGCGGTGGTGCGTGCACTCTGCGTCCACCTCCGATCCACCCCCGTTTAGTTGTCTGCTCTGAAGGAGGAGGAGGAGGGACGCTACACCTTCTCCCGGAAAAGGCTGAGCTTGGTAAAACAATCCGGACCTGGGAGAGTTGAGGCGCTCTCTCATTTGCCTGACTCTGACGTCCTTCATACCAGCAGTAGGATCCCTGGTTTCAAGACCGAGCACCACCGGGTCCGGATGAAGGACTCGTGCATATTGAATGGCTCGTTGCCATCAAATTGTAAGCCTTCTGTGACTAGTGGGACAATGTCCATTGCCCAGGCAAAAAAGAGAGGATTCCAGAGCCGAGGCCAGTGTACAACGCTGGATAACAGAACCATTACCCCAGCGCTGTTGTGGAGGTTCTTGACACGGACGGTCCAACAAGCTTACTGTTACGTCTTTATTGTCGTCCTTAATGAAAGGAATAACAAGTCCGCTGGTCATGATGGGACTCTGGCTCAAACTCTTAGGGAAGGTGGAGCCGCTCTCCTGCAGCACACCAATTCCACTGGAGTAGAAATAGAAATACCCCCAAAATACCCCATAATCTCACAGAATCTCACTCTTTAAAAAGGCTGACTGTGGGAACTGCAGGTTTCATCCTCCCATGTCCACCACAAGGAGGACAATTCGCCGGATTCTGTTTGTGACCTCCGGTCAGCAACGTCAGACTCTTCGACCCAAACAGGTTCAAGGCCGAGACCGAGGGTTTCCGGCGCGTCCATTATGAAGCTTCATGGCGCTGCTCGTTCAGAAGATCTGTAGATGATACACTGCATTGCTGATGCGTTTGCAAAGGCATACAAAGCTGCTCGGGCTGTCTCTGATCATGCACAAGACACAAGTTCTTCACCGGCGACCACCAAACAGCCAACACCAATACCTGCCTTGACAATGTTTATCACCTGCCATACCTGCGCAGTCACCACCAAAGCTGACGTTAAAATCAGCCCTGCACCCATGGGGGCTTTGCCAGACTCAGAAGAGGAGTTTTTGTGAGGAGTGGGACATGTCAGTGAAGATCAAACTACTAGTACTGCAGAGCCCAGAGTACAGAGCCCTGGAATCCCTGCGCCAGAGAGGCCTGGAGATCCATATCAGCACCGGGCCACAGATGCACAACAAACCGTTGCGTAAGAAGAAGCAAACATCAACTCCATCGAACACCAGCTCAGATGGAAGGCCTGAGTCACATCTCTCGGAGCAGATTGTCTGATCCCAGCTACATGCAGGCGAACGGGCCCCCGGAGGGCCCGGCGTTACGTAACACAACTATTTGGGGGGACCCCACCCAGGATACATCCACATGGAGGTACTGGGCTGATGAGGGGGAAAGACCTCCATCGGGCCGCAAACGAAGAGCGGTTGCAAAGGAAGGAGAGGATCTCCACCGAGAACAGCCATGCGCCTCCCACCACCACCACCAACACCACCACCACCACCACCCTGCAACCCCCGCCCACCCTGCAGCCACGAGGGGTTCCAGGAACGGCTTTAAGTTTTTGGGGGGACTAGACACGTTCCCCCGTGTTTATTTTCGATCAATAACTTCCGCACCTTCCTCTCTACCCCCTCACCCCACCACCCCCTCCATATACGTAACTCTATTCCCTTCTATTTGGTTCCCCCACTTTGAATGATCTTTTTGAGTCTTCTTTTATTTTTATTATATTTTATTTATATAATTCTATTCACTAACTGCATTAGGTTTTAGGAATCAGTTAGTTTAGTTAGTTAGATAGGTAGGAATTAGTTAGGCTGTTATGTTCAGTTTAGAACATATTGCGCATAATCTCCGGGTGCGTTGCAAAGACATTTCGCTGCATATTATGTATGAACGTATGAATATGTATGTGACGAATACACCTCTTGAATCTTGACTCTTCCCTTGTCAGCCTTCACTTTGGCCCGTCACTGATTGAAAGGCACATTGGTTACCACGGCAATGGCACAGAAGCGGAAAGCAAGAGGACACTTTCTATATACTTTTTTCTAATGCACATTGTCACATTCTTTTTCTCAGTTTTGGAGAGACTGTGTGTGTGTGTGTGGGGCGTGGTGGGTGTCAGGGTTCCCCACGGGCCGACCTGAAGACCTCTGGACCGAAAAGCGAAGCGGAGCGGTGCTTCTGGAAACAAACCCCTCATCCCGTCCCCTCTCCTCCTCCCCTTCTTCTACTTCCCTTCTCCTTTTCTTGCAGATGAACAGCACTCTGGTACGAGATCCTCGGCAGGGATTTAGGAAAAGCTTCTCTGCCGCCGCCATAAACGTCTGGATCGTGAATTCAACTGAAATAACCTAAGATGCTCGATTTTAAACATGTATGAAAACAATAATCTTATTGATTTGGACACATTCTCATTCCTGATACCAGTCACCATTCTGCTTGGCGGTAGATTACACGTGTTTTAACGGAACAGACACACACACACACACACACACACACACACACACACACACACACACACACACACACACACGCGCAGCTCTGCAGGAACGATCGATAGGCTGTTCAGACGAGGGCCATCCAAGAGAAAAAAAATGTAAAAAGAGCGAGAGATGAAACGGAGAATCAATGAAAGCCGTGCACTGCCCGTACATCACGGGTGTTATGAAGCCACCTCTCCTCTCTCTCTCTCCCTCTCCTCTCTCTCTCTCTCTCTCTCTCCCTCTCCTCTCTCTCTCTCTCTCTCTCCCTCTCCTCTCTCTCTCTCTTTCTCTCCGTCCGACACCGTGTCACTATGTCTCTTTATCTGTCAATCACTCTTTCTCTGTCTCTGTCTCTGTCTCTCTCTCTCTCTCTCTCTCTGTCTGTCTCCCTCTCTCTCTCTCTGTCTCTCTCTCTCTCTCTGTCCGTCTCTCTCTCTCTCTCTCTCTCTCTCTCTCTCTCTCCATCACTCTCTCCAGATGAATATGGACATGGTATCGATCTGGTGTGGCATCCATGGTGCCGGTCCTTCCACAGAGGACATGGTTCCAGTTTGTCTCCTCCCCCTCCTCTCCCTCCTCTCCCCCCCTCACCCTCCTCCCTCTCCTCTCCCTCCTCTCTCTCCTCCCTCTCCTCCCCCTCCTCTCCCTCCTCTTCCTCCTCTCCCTCCTCTACCTCCTCCCCCTCCTCACCCTCCGCTCCCTCCCTCCTCTCCCTCCTCTCTCTCGTCTCCCTCCTCTCCCTGCTCACCCTCCTCTCCCTCCTCTCCCTCCTCTTCCTCCTCACCCTCCTCTCCCTCCTCTCCCTCCTCTTCCTCCTCACCCTCCGCTCCCTCCCTCCTCTCCTTCCTCTCCCTCCTCTCCCTCTGCTCCCTCTCTCATTAGGAGCAGCCTCGTTGGAGGGTCGAAACTCAAATTGTTTTTTATTTCATAAATGATTTGAGGCTGCAAATGCCAAACGTTCGGGAGCTAAATGAGGCCGATATCACACAAAACATTTCAAAATGAAACCAGAAACTGGAGATCATGTGTCAAAGCAGACGGCTATTAGCGGTTGATGTGCTGTATGCATTCAGTCACATTAAGCGACATGTTTCCCCAATGTGGAAAGTGACTATACCTTTGCACCATTTTTAAGAATTTATGATTTACTCCAAATTTGCAATCAAGTTTGCAATCAATGTCATTCTTGTCGTTACGCCATTTTAAATTAAGCAATTTGGTTTGTAACATAATTAGTTTTAGCCTTTAATTTGACGACTTTTAATCTATCTTGTTATTTGTATTTAAGTTCAGTACACATCACTCTCCCTTTTTTTGGCTGTGGTGTCTTGTTTGTCTCGATAACGCCGGGAAAAGAAAAAAAACACGAGCTCCCATATCTGAAATCTGGGTCATGTTATAATCCCTCAAGTCGCCCAACGGGCCGGAATCCAGGGGCTAAAAAGGAATTGCATTGTATTTTGGTGGAAGGAAGCTTCTCTTTCACCTGAGGGTGACGCTCATATCAGGGCTCTGCACCGTCCCTGCAGCCGGAGGAGAGGCGAGACATCTGTCGCCCCAAATCTGAGATCAGCGCCCCTGCGGAAGTGCAGTGTCGATCCGAACAGTCGGTTTGTCAGCCTGTTTGTCTCTTATTCTGTTTATCGCTGGCTGCCCATCGGTCTCTCTGTCTTTCTGTCTTCACTCTTCTTTCACAGCTGGTGAATATCTTGTCAGCCTGTCTTCCCCCTTGGGACTTGAACAACGTCTCGATGCCCAAAAAGGACATTCAGCCTCCCTCCTCCCTCAGTCCAATAGGATCATGGAGGAATAACTAATACAGGATCCTGATTGGACACCGAGTCAGGCTGCTCTTCCTTCTGAGTGCATGTGTTTCTATGTAT
>NC_137197.1:23116672-23152576 GCF_960531495.2 Zeus faber
CGGAGATAAACAGATTAGGTATGGATCTGATTATGATATGATTCATCCACACATATATTGTGTACACACACATACAGCATGCACAGAACCGCGTGGAGTCACAATTAAGAGATTGTGATATAAATATTTTCCAATATGCACTTATTTATACACACACACACACGTATACACATGCACATGCCCACACACACACACATTTACAGGAGTAACGTCGTCATTACATTGTTTTCGGAAATGAAACGCAAGCTCACACACACACACACACACAAACACACATATACACACACACACACGCACACTTTACTTTGCCTTGTAAACTGTAAAAGTGCAAAGTTCTGTGAGTACCTTATGTAGAAATTGTGCAGATTCAGTGTTAAGCCCTGCATGTACATTATCATCAACAGTGTCACCTCAATCTCCCCTTTTCTGATAGGCAATTGTGTCATTTTTTAATTTTGCAAATGACCCATTTTGGAGTCAAGGTGGTGATAAAATATTGCAAAAATGGAAAATCATGATTCTTCAATTTTCTATTTCTATTCTATCCCATCCCTTCACCACCTCACCCACTCCCGGTCGGTCATAATTGATAATTAAATCCCGGGCTGTGATGTGAGGGAGTCTGGAGTGTGTATTAGACTTAGAGAGATGACGAATGGCTAACCTAATTCCACTCCCAGACATCCCTGAGCAATGGAGCAGCTGCAGCAAGAAGCAATCTGGAAGATCCCCCCCCCGCCCCAAAAAAAAAAGACACATGCTTTTTGCCTTACCTTTAAACACACACATGAATACACTCAGAGATCTCCTAACACGGAGTCTCATATAAAATGGTTTCCTTCAAAGAAGGGAATTTCTTCCCAAACACAAGCACAAATGTTTTTTAACTGAATAAGAGGTGACAATTTGATAGTCTTCATAAAAAAAACTCTAAAACCAAACTTTTATTAAACACTGAATATTCCACAACTACCGTGTCAAACTGTGTCATTAGATTTGGGAATTTTGTCTCGGCACGTTTCGATCCGTTGACTGGTCTGTAGGTTTTTTTATGGCCTCCTGTATCATCTCATTCAAACATGGGCATGGCTATGTTCGTTCGGGAACTGAGAATCGCATGCATTTTTCCCATAGAAAGTGTGTCGTGAAAGGCAGTTTGTGCATTTGCGCTCACGTCTGCTTTTCTTGGAGAAGGCACATGTGTGTCTTGGCAGCATGGTGTATTGATTAAAACACACTGTCTTAAGGTCACGTGGTCGATTTGTTGAGTCAACCATGCCTCTGAGGTCAAGGTCTACTTTGGTAAGACATGGAGCCTCTACGTCGCATGACTTGATGCCCCTGTGATATAAAACTAATTTGTGATGAATTAATCTTCAACTCCCAGGAATACGCAGGTAATGATCCAGGAGTCTTTGAACCCACTGGTGTGATTAGCCTGAGGGAACCTCTTAATCCAGACTAATGGTCCAAAGGTCCATTAGGTCCATTAGGTCCAAAAGGTGTCAAATTGAATCCCCACGGTCTCACATCCTTTTAGAATGTCCATGCTCTTTAAGTAAGTTTAACACAATATTTTTCTTTCTAATGACTTAAATAACAAAGCTAATTTAGAATCTCAAAATATATCAAATTTTAAGAAATCTTTTCTTACATTTCAAGGATAGATAGTTGGTCAGTCCCAAGAAATGTCAAGTTAATTTAAGTGATTTTAGGTCGGGTGCAAATGTTGCGTACCGTTCCATGTCACATTTTATCTTTTTGACCTGAGTGTTTGTGAAGACTTTGAGCCTTTCAAAGAAGAAGAATATGGCTCATTGTCCAGCAGCACGCTTGGAGAACAATCCCCGCCTTTTTGGCTAAAGTGGAACGACGCTTCGGAAAATAGAACAGCGCTGAAAAAACACTTTTTCTTTGTTCTCCTGGGTCAGCATCAGCAGATGTGGAACTCGGTGCTCTGCCTGTTTCATGAGGTTGAGATGGGTCTAATTCCATTTAAACAAAAGCTAGATTTCCTCAAGTACCAAGAGACTAACTAACTATTTCATTCGTGGTGCGTTGGCATGTTTATTTAATTGTGTAACCTTCAAAACGATTAAACCTCCCGCTGTGTTGTTGACGCTGTTGGTACCGTTGTAGTTTTTGTTTTGAATTTTCAAACATTTTTGGCAAAAAAAAAAACCTTCACAGGCAGGGAAGCGGAAGTACAAACAATTTATAGCAAGACTTTCAATGCTTATCACCATTCTTTTTAATGCCGCAATAATAAGCCAGTGCTGCAAAGGATGCAATGGGCAAATGTCTGGACGGGTTCCCCTTTTCACTTCAAGGGGTTTTCTCTAATGATTTCTCTAATGACTTTGGGCATGGGCCTTATTTCTAATTAAAATACTCGAATAAGAACCCTGAAGTCATCCACAAATTAATGCATCAAAACATTGTGTCATGTGACATCTCAGCATAGTTTTGGTTTTGTTCGCGTAAGTAAGGTCGGTCTTTTCCTTTTCCTCAGGTTATCTCGGGATGGCTGGGTGAGGTTCGGGTGGTTGTTTGTTTGTTTGTATTCAGGATTTCGGTTTTTATTTTCAACGGGATATAGATTTACTGTCGCCCGATTAGCCCAGGAGACGTCATTAAGGGTGTCACCATGACCGCCATGTTCGTGTGTGTGTGTTTTTGGATTATGTTCCTTTGCGTGTCAAGTGCCTGTGCCATGTGGGCGCACGCCTTTTTGCAGTTCAGAAGCGTGAACATGTGCATACAATGCATACGTATGTTATTATATGTAAACACACTTCTTGTTTCCCTCTCTTCTATCTCTCTTATTTAAGTCACAGTTATACAAGAATAATCCCATGATAAACACTTTATCAGAATTCAAAAAGAACAGTGGGTGAAAAGTGAAAGTTTTTGATAACTTTATCAGGGCCAAGCTGGGTCCTTCTGTCATAATAGCAGGGACAATCAACACAAAACATGAATGTGTTTTTAATACATTTTAAAATGTGATATGGTGACCTGTACTTAAATGACATGAAAAGACAAAAATGATTAAATGTGACTCTCTGATACCTGTAATGTTGAATCAGAACTTCCCAGGTGGGTGTACTCAGACTGATGTTGCCAGTAGCATGAGCTGATAATAGAGAGCGGGGGGAGATGGGCAGATGGACAGAAGAAGGAGAAACAAGAAGCAAGAACGAGGGAGAGAAAGACAAAACAGACAGACGGAGGGGCAGGTGCGGAAGGAGCAGGAGGGGTGGAGGGCGGGTGGACGGCGGGGTTTAAGACAATTAGAGGAAGAAATTAAAGAGGATGAGCGCGAATCTCAGAGTAGAAGAAGAGAGCAGCAGACTAATCTATTGCGTCTACCTACTGATCCGGCCTGTCTTGAATCTTCTCCTACATTTCACCTTCTCTGCCCCGGCCGCCCCAACCCCCACTCCCCTCTTCTCTGTTCTATCTTTATCTGACTTTACTTTATAAAGGTCTGTGTGGAAGAAGGTTCTTCTCCAGTGCCAAGTGATTACATGGGACCCTCAGGAACCCACCCATTGCAACACACTGATCCTGGATCAGTTTGTTGTAATCAGGATCTTAAATTATGCTTGAATTATTCTCTATCCTCACTGTTCTGGTTATAAAGTTAGTTTCAGATCTTCATAGACTGTTCTAGTTTTTGCTCTACCTGCACTGGTCATGATATACACATTACTGGTTATTGCTTCTCTTGTGTAAATATCTTTTGAAATTATCAATAGGGTTAGGGTTAGGGTTAGGGTTAGGTGTCCCCAAAAATCACGAAATTATCGATATTGGGGTATTGGTCAAAAAATATTGCGATATTTCGACTGGACTGCCACTGGACCCACTTACACTACACTACGACAGAGTAGGAAAAAACTCAACATTGTATGATTATTCCTTCATACAGGAAACCATCTCCGATAAATTGTAAGACAGTTTGGCAGACAATATGTTTTCAGGAAAGTTATTGCATTTTCATCTACATCACCGGAAAACCTTTAATGTGATCAGGTTTACCACAATCCATCTTATTAGCTCTGCTTGTGTAACATATCACTGTTATGATTGCTTCGGAAAATAAAGACCATGGCACCACTTGGTGACGGTGGTCATAAAGTATAAATGATAGGAGGAGCGGCGGATGCTTTGCGTTGCTTAGCGACCGGCCTGTGACTTCATGGATACGGTCAAATCCAAGTCCTGCTTCCTGTCAGGGGGTCAGGTCAACCTCATCAAGGCAGTTTGATGTGTGTGTGTGTGTGTGTGCGTGCGTGTTTGTGTGCCTGTCGGTCCTTTCCCACCCCTTTTCCCCATCCCAACCCTTTCTTTTATCCTCTCTGCCCTTCCTGTTGTTATCCTCGTCTCTCTATTCCTCGCCCTCCCTGTCTCCCTCGCACATGGATGGCCTCGCTCTCTCTTTCGTAGTCACCCGCTTCCTTACACTCCCTGCACTATTTGACTTGATCCCTCCCTCTCTTATCTTTCATCTCTTTCTCTTTCCTTCCGCTCCCTTTCGCTCTATGTTGCTGCTCCTCGCTCGTATTTCACCTACACTTTTGCTTTCCATACAGTACACCCCTTTCCCTCTCTCGTGTCTCTTTTTTATTATTTCACTTAATCTTTTTGCTTTTTCATCCCTTTTTCATCCCTTTTTCATCCCCTTTTCATCCCTTTTTCATCCCTTTTCCCTCCTGTGCGTATGAAAGAGAGAGCTTTTCTTTGTTTTTGCCTGGAGCTTTGATGGCTCTCGGTGATAATGGAAGGCAATAATGTCGACACACTCGGTGCTTCCTTTTTAAAGCCACTTCGACAACCCCCCCCTCTCTTTCTCTGCTTCTCTCTCTTTCTCCTTCTCTCTCTTTGTATCCGACTCTCTCTCTCTCTCTCTCTCTTTCTCTCTCCCTTTCTCATGTCAGTGGTTCTGTCTCTCCCTGCATCTTATTGGCTCCATCTTTCTCTTCCTTTTACTTCGTCCATATGTACTTCCCCCTCCTTCCCTCCATACTTCTACTCCTTCTTTTTATCACTCTCTCTCCTCCTTTCCTCTGCCTCTCTCCCTCGCTCGCTCCCTGTCTTTTTTTTTTTGCCTTTATAACACACGCCCGCGCGCGCACACACACACTCACACACACACACACACACACACACACACACACAAACACCTGGTCTTTTACAGCAGTAATAACAGAGATGATGTCACAGTTGCCATGGCAGCGGGAGGGTGACTTGGCTGGTTGCGTTGCCGTCTAGAGGCCTGGTTCATTCACTGCAGATGAATAAAATCTTCATGCCAGGGGACCGCACCGTGATCGAACAGAACAGAGCAGAAGAGACAGGAAATAGCGCAAAGAAAACACGTCAATAAGATAATCCATAATAGACAACGTCAGAGTAGGGCAGAGTTTGGAGCGACCTGCTATCCGTCACAAGGTCTGTTTTAAAATCTCTTTGACTTTTAAAGAGATTTTATTTGTAAATGCAAAATGTCCTTTTTCTTAATCATACACATTTTTGTTTCTTATTCAGTGACTGGATTGCTTTATTAGTTATTATATTTTATATCTAAAAATATTATAATAATTATTAGTATTTCATTATTCATATGTATTTGATATATATTTAATCATTTTAATTTACTAATATTTTCAAAATTTGTTATATATTTAAAGTCATTGTATTGCTTGTTATTATCCTTAATTGTCTGCCATATTTACCTATTCCCTCTAAATTCTCTGTAAAGAAAGGGATTCAAATTCAGGGTATTTATTCACAAGTAAGGGGTATTATACCATTAGAGAATAGAAGAGAATAGATTAAAATGGAGAAGTTGATCTCAAGGTAATACCACTGTTACAAAAATTTTAATTATTCTTCCTCTCCATGACTCGATCCATGGCCACTGAAGACGTCTTGAAGACTCCAGATATTTGGCAGGTTCCCCACCGCTGCTACAGGGATAGAAACAAGCATCTGTACTCAACAGCTTCTATTATTTAGAGAGGAGTCGAGGGGAAACTCCTGAATATGTTTTGGTGTCACCATCACACCTGCACTCGCCATCTGTCGGGACTCACACATGGTGTTCAGTCAAAGACCAATATCCTGTTACACACACACACACACACACACACACACACACACACAAAGACACACAAAGACACACAATCGGGCCGGTGAAATTAAATGGAGCCAAATTAAATGGAGCTTTAATGATGCTCCGAGGAAATACATTGAGCCACAAGCCACAAAGCTGAGATACAAAGATACTGGTTGGCTGCTTTAGACCGGTGCTGGATGAAAGGAGATTAAAATCAAAGGTTAAGGTGTGCAACAGCTGAGGCTTTTACAGGACAGCCAGACAGACAAAGAGATATCTATCTGCCAGTCTATCTATCTATCTATCTATCTATCTGTCTGTCTGTCTGTCTGTCTGTCTGTCTGTCTGTCTGTCTATCTATCTATCTATCTGTCTATCTGTCTGTCTGTCTGTCTGTCTGTCTGTCTGTCTGTCTGTCTGTCTATCTATCTACCTGTCTGTCTTTCTGTCTGACTGTCTATCCATCTATATATCTATCTGTCTATCATCTATCTGTCTATCTATCTGTCTGTCTATCTGTCTATCAATTATCTATCCGTCTGTCTGTCTGTGTGTGGGTCTGTCTGTCTGTCTGTCTGTCTGCCTGTCTTTCCATCTATCTGTCTGTGTCTCTGTTTGTCTGTCCTGTGAATGCCTGGGCTGTGGCATGTTGCACACCTTAATCTCTGATCTTAATCTCCTTCCATCCAGTCTAACACATTCCTGTTTGGGTTGGATTTTCCTCCCTGCTCCCTGCTGGAGCACGCATTGACTTAAAAGAGACACAGCCATGGGTACTTTGCAGTTTGTCTAATGTGTGTTGGTAAAAGACTTCTTAAAGGGCCTCCAAGTACTTGTTTTAAGAAGTCTTGAAACAGTATTTGTAAAAGCGTCTCCTGATTAATTTGGGTGTTTTGAATGTTGTGCGGACAGACAGACAGATGGACGGACAGAGATAGATAGCTAGATAGATAGATAGATAGATAGATAGCTAGATAGATAGATAGATAGATAGATAGATAGATAGATAGATAGATAGATAGATAGATAGATAGATAGATAGATAGATAGATAGATAGATAGATAGATAGACGGGTAGATAGATGGGTAGATAGACAGGCAGATAGACAGGCAGATAGATGGGTAGAAGGACGGGTAGATGAATGGATGGATGGATGGATGGTTGGATAGATAGATGGCAGATAGATGGGGACATAGACGGGCAGATAGACGGGTAGATAGACGGGTAGACAGACGGGTAGATAGATAGATAGATAGATAGATAGATAGATAGGCCCACTGTCCATAAAAATAGGTTTATAAAACAAAAACACCTTAAAAAGTCACAGAAACGCAGAGGAATCAAACACATTGTATGATATTTTTATATGAAGTCTAGAAACCATTTGTACTTTTGCTCAATACATTTATTCTGGGTGTTCTTATAGGACTACAGTCACACCTTTAAAAATAGATTGAATCGAGGTCTCCATGGTGAAAAAAAATAATGTTAGTATTTTGTCATATCAAGAGCAGTGGAAGTTAGTACAGAGTTTGCATCTGTCATCTGTGACTTTTTTATGCTACTGGTGCTGTCCGACCTGGAGAGACTCACTGGAACAGCCTCACAAGCAGTTTAATCTCCAAGTTACGGAGTAAAAGGACAACATTCAAAGAACTCAAATTAATCAGTTAAACGTGAGTCACACTTTGATGGGGTAGCTATTGTTATAGCTTTATATTATCCAACCGAGCTGCCTTGACCTTTTCTAACATATGCCGTATACAGTATATGACCATATACTGTATGGAGATGCTTTCCAAATACTGTTTCTAGACTTATTTAAAAAGGTGCTTCTAGGCCTTTTGAGACTTGTTTTACCAGCACACGTTAGACAAACTGCATATGACCCATGGCTGTGTCTCCATTAAGTCAATGTATGCTCCAGCAGGGAGCAGGGAGGAAAATCCAACTTAAACAGGAATCAACATCCTGCCGGAGGACTCATTGACTGTCTGTTTGCGCTATCGACTGCCTGTTTGGGTGTCAGGGCTTTGGGTTGACTTTCCGTCATTTTTTGGTAATTTTCTTACTTTTTTTTCAGGAGTTGCTGGCTTATTCACTTCAGGTCATTTACTGTAGCTAGTTCACTGGCTGACTCAACAATATTTGGGTCAGTGTAGCTGAAATAAACTACGCACGAGAGGAAGCAGAGCAACATATAGCACAAAGGTCAGAAGTCGTTCTCCACGGGTCCGGATATAGAATGATGGATTTGCATAAACAAGTAGAGCACACAGAAGATAGCTGTGTGTGTGTGTGTGTGTGTCTGTCTGTCTGTCTGTCTGTCTGTCTGTGTGTGTGTGTGTGTCTGTCTGGGTGTGTTTTGCTTTGCTTTGCAACTGGCACTCTGGGCCAAATGCTGTCTTCGTGACACCCTTTCGTTGTTGCTTTTCTCCCTCTATAGGTGAAGATACGGTTTGGTGTCCGACAGCAGATCCTTCCTGCCTTACCACCTTCTGTTCCACCCCTTCTTCCTTTCCTCCTCTACCTTATTTCCCCTTCTACTTCGTTCCTCTTCCTATCTCTCCTCCCATCTCTCTCTTGTCTCTCTGTGTGATGCTGGGCTGTGGGTGAGTGTGCGCCCGTCACCAGTCTGAAGCTGGGGAAACTCAAGGTGGTACGGCGGCAGCTGCTGCAAAGGTGCAAACAGAACATTTCGGCTTTTAAAAAGTCATACTTTAATAATACGAACACTTCAATGTTCAGCTTTAGCTGTAACTGCTGATTTACGTTTGCAGGTATGAACACCAGCCGTTGGTCTCCTGTCTGGCCGGCCTCTACGGCTGCCAATGGAGACGATACCAACGAGCCAAGGCACAGCCAGGGGAGTGCTGCTGCAGCAAGGTACACACACACACACACACACACACACACACACACACACACACACACACACACACACACACACACACACACACACACACACACACACACACACACACACACACACGTATTAACAAATACATAAATAAAACTCCCACTGTACGTAGGCACGCACACAATGAGTTTGGGTGGTTTGCTGAGCAGAGGGGAATCAGGGGACTGAGGATCAGATTATTGATCGTGCAGCAGACTGGCAGAGTGGTGTTTTCCTGCTGAGGCAGCAGTCAGTTTTACTGAGTTTCCACTTCCTGCGGCAGAAATCACACTCATATCTACACTGTCAGCTGGCGGCCATACTGCTTCTTTAAGCACCCAGGAGGACGAGATCCTGTGTGTGTGTGTGTGTGTGTGTGTGTGTGTGTGTGTGTGTGTGTGTGTGTGTGCGTGTGCGTTTCTGTTCCCAGGTGGAGTGTGGAAGCTTTGGCCTCCTGATACTCACCTTCTTTTTGAGTTTCGTCTTCTTGTATTTCTGGAGCGAAGCTCAGAACGACTACAATGACTTTGACTGGTGAGCCTCTTAACATCTGTAATCGGCATGCGGTTTTCTCTGTGGATCCATTTATAAGCAATAACCTAAAATTTTTTTCCAAATTTGTCAAAGCGTTAAAATATTTCATTGCGCATATCAGCTTGAGAACCCCGGCTTGTGTATGGTATCATAAGGTGAGCATACGGTCCCGTCCCTGATGCCCCTGTATTCCCGGCTCTCTGTGTCCAGGTTTAACTTTGGGACGCTGGGCTTTTGGTTCCCCTGGTCTCTGGTGCTGCTGGCCGTGGCAGCAGCTTTGTTCACCTACATCGCCCTGCTGCTGGTATGTGAGTCCACCATGATGGATACAGCAGCAGTCGCTGTGGGGGTGTTGGGTCCAGAATGGGAGAATGGGTTTGTGCTGCTTCATTAGTACACAAATACTACGTTTACTGTTTAATGTTTTTTATTATTTTCTTCTCGTTTATGCCTACTGAGGTGAAATTACTAGAGATTTCCTTTCGCCTTTAAAAGTTAAAAGGACCTATTATGCCTTTCCTAATTCTCTGTCATATATAATAATGTTGCAATGTGATGATGTTGATATTAGACGTGGCGGAAGTGTCGAATAATGAGGTAAACTAACGACAAAGTAATCGCTGTGAACAAAGCGCTCAGGCTTCTGACCGCTCTGAACGCTCTGTTTTAAAAGATTTTTTTCTACTCTGTGCACGAGCTGACATCAGCTCATCACAGATTTCCTTATATGGTCATCTGCTCCATCTGCTATGCATTTCTCCAAACAAAACCAATAAAATCGTGTTTTTATTTATGGTAGATATATTTATTTTATTTATTTTATTTTACTTTCCAATGTGTACATGAAACAAAAACTTCCCGCGTGTGAGAGTCCCGGTGCCGGAGCCCCACACGACAACCAAAGTCGAAACACACTATTCAGTGAGGCCTTGTAATCTGATATGAGTGAAGATGAAAGTTATGGAGTAAATAGACCGAAACCAGGAAGCCATGCTCATTGGCTCACAGAACTAGGGGCCTCGAGAGGGTGGCTCCTCCCACTGAAAAAGCCTGTTTTCAGGCAGGATGGATTTGATGCACGTTAGAATGGCTCTTATGTATAATCTGAGTGGTGTTTTCTGCAGAAGAAATCAAAAAGGTGCTTTGGGCACCTCAGAGACCCACAGTATATAACCTTGTGTATAAAAGGGAGCATAATAGGTCCACTTTCACAAAAAGTACTATGTTGTTATGAATCAGAAAAACAAATCCATCCAATACCTTTCAAACAGAGTAGAACGAACAAACAAAACAATTTGCATTTACAATCTTGTTTCAGTTCCAAAAAGAAAAAAAAAAAAATCTTGTTCCAGGTTGTTGAGAGAAGATCATGATGCCATGTTGTTGTACATGTTGTCCAGGTGCTGGCAGTGTGTCTGCTGTCGGAGGGACAAAGACTGTACCTGCACTGGACCCACAAGGTGCGCACACACGCACGCACGCACGCACAAGCAGCCACACACACATCCACACACATACAGTAGACACATACACACCAGGGGACACATGCTCTTTGGGACGCACACACGCTGTGCTTCTGTTTCCATGAAACGCATCACAACCCAAGCACACAGACAGAGGCACATATACTTATTGGGACAAGCACATAATATAAAGAAACTCACAAATACACACACACACACACACACACACACACACACACACACACACACACACACACACACACACACACACACACATTATCTGAAGATGTGTGTTACTTAAGTGAGTTTAGTTTTAAAGACTAAACATTATGAACAGAATCCATCTTAAAAAACAAATACCCTCCACTCTATTTTCCATTTCTGTCTATTTAAGGAGCTCTAGTTGAGTTGATTGGCTCTGCGTGTTCTTAGATCGGCATCGTGGTGACACTGGCGTTCTCCGTCACGGCGACCGCCATCCTCTCTGACCTCTGGAGCAAAGAATGGAAGACCCTCCTCCTCTCGCTGCAGGTGGGCGCCAAGCCACCACGCATTAGGCAGCCATTATGCATTAAACTGTAAAATAAGGAGAAAAGTAGTTGCACTAAACACTGTCATTGTTTAATGGCAGCCTGGGTAGGATTTAAAAAATGATTGATTATTTAAAAAGTAATACTGATTGCTACAAATGATGCGAGTCAACGTTTATCTGACTCGGTAACATGGTCCTAAATATCCCTCTCACTTGGTGAATTTATCTAGATTAACCTTTGTTTAAATCTCAGGAATGCACAATTTGATTTGCAGCAGGGCAAACTCAAAAGCACCTCATGTTACAAGTTGAATCTAAAAAGGTTGAAAATCAGATCCTTAATTGATCCCGGGGGTATCGCAGTTCCCTCAAACAACACTGACTGTAACCTCTCCTCTGGTTGCCTAGGTGACGGCTCCTTTCCTCCACGTGGCCGCTGTGTCGCTGATGACCCTCCTGTCCTGGCCAATAGCCTTGCACTTCTTCCGCATGAACAAGAGAGGTGAGCGGTCTGATTGGTCGCCATCTTCACCCCCTCCGGTCGGAGGGGGACACTGGTGCGCTCCTCGGGATGGTGCCCTGGGTGGCCGCCTATGTAGCATATAGGAAGAGCCGGCCCTGGATCTCCTATTCTGTTTTTTTTTCCATTTTTCTTCTCAAAGTGATCTCCTGTGGTTTCCCTCTGCATCTGTTGTTGTTGTTGTTGTCTTGTCTTCCCTCTCACGGTCTGTCTCTCTTTCTTTATGTCTTTTTGTCAATATATCTTTTAACACCCCCCCCCCCCACACACACACACACACACACACACACACTGTCTCTCTCCCTCTCTCACTGTCTTCCTTTCACTCTTTTTAATTCTCTGGCCTTCATGGTCACTCTGGCCCTGGTTGCCATGGTGATGTGATGGGTGGCAAGGTGTAGAGTAAGGCCGGGTGGTGGTGGTGATGGAGGAGGGTTGGGGGGAGCGGGGGTCTTTCAGTCTTTCAGACTCATGAAAGACTGCAGTGGAGAGAGACAGACAGACATACAGACACAATGTGCAGGTACCCCAGGAGGTGGGTTAGTTAATATTTTTTGGTGGTATCGTTTTGTCATCAAATTAGAGTTTGGCATATTTTGACACGTACACCTACACATGTGTGTTGTCTAAATCAATGATGATGAGATGAATTGACTCCAATTTTTTTTTTAAATTTTGTTGTGTGGTTATTTTGCACATTTGGGCTCGCGTTAGGGCCTAATAATGCAACGCATTATTTTGTTGCATATTTGATTGGGCACAAAAAGGTTTGTGTGTGTGTGTGTGTATTTCAATGTGCGTATGCTTGTTGTCATTGTGACAACTGTAACTGTTATGAATCTTTGTTATTTCTCTCATATTCTGACTCATATTCCGTGTGTGTGTGGGTGTGGGTGTGGGTGTGTGTGTGTGCGCGCGCGTGCGTGCCCCTCAGTGCGACAGGTGGCCATGCTGGGTCTCTACCTGTCGGTGCTCTTCTCTCTCTTCCTGGTTCCTCTGGGGATGTACTCGCCCTGCATCAAGGAGGCCGGGACGCTGGGGCCGCCGCCCGCCCTGATTGGACACAGGGGAGCGCCCATGGTGAGGGGCCTCGGAGTCCAACTCACAGATCTGATGTCTTCGCTATTTCGCCCAGCTAAATCATAATGCATCATAACTTCGACAAACTAGCGCTTCTATTTGGGACGGCGTATGAGGGCTTTCTGCTTTTAGAACTACACACACTCTTTGATGTGCCACATGGCAGATTATCACTGACCTACTTAAACACTCAGAGAGAGAGAGAGAGAGAGAGAGAGAGAGAGAGAGAGAGAGAGAGGGGGGGGGGGGGCTATAACAAATTCATTAGATTATGATCAACCAATTGCCCGGTAAGGTAGATGAGAGGGTGACTGGCGAGGGTGACGAGGCCGGGGGCTTCACAAATCATCTACTTAATAATCTGTGTGTGCGTGTGCGTGTGCGTGTGCGTGTGTACAGTTGGCTCCAGAAAACACAGTTCTGTCGTTTGAGAAGGCGGTGGAGGCTGGTGGAGCCGGACTGGAGACCGATGTCACAATCAGGTAAACTCATCAGTCTTTGTTCTGACAAATTTCATAAACCTTTTTGGCCCTCATCCATCCAAGTGTCCAGTGACCACTTGCAGTATCCTTGCAGGGACCACAGATTGAAAAATGTCTGTATTAGTAAACATATGTATCTATATAGGTAAATAAGTAATATAGTATAAGTCATATCCACTACAGCAGAAAGTCTGTGTCTGGTTCTGCGTTCCGTTGCAAATTATGGAGATCAGATGTTAGGCTTCACCTCCTCCCTCCGGGCTATTGGATTTATGACAACGCTAATCCAGTTATCTGTTTGCATCTCTGTCAGCCATCGCCGCTCACACGTTAGCATTATGTGGAGCTTCACGTGACCAACAGGGGAATTGGGAGCAGAGCGTGACTCGGCATTAGCCCGGTGACAGGGTGCATTGTAATCCGGCTAAATATTTAGACACCTTGTGGGGTTGTTTGTGTGTCTGTATGAATAATTATGCTCTGCAATACCTGTGAAATTAAACAGTCAAAAAAATGTGTGTGCGTGTGTGCGCGTGTGTTTATGAATATGTATGTGTGTGTGTGTGTGTGTGTGTGTGTGTATGTGTGTGTGTGTGTGTGTGTGTGTGTGTGTGTGTCTGTGTCTGTGTGTGTGTGGGTGTGCGTGTGTGTAAATGAGACAGATGACTGTGGGAAGCCCTCACTGGGATCGCTCCAGTAAATAAACCTTTGATTAATCACGTTTATGGAAGGTTTTAATCAGCTCACCTCTTCTTTCCCCTCTCTGTCTCTCTCTGTCTCTCTCTCTCTCTCTCTCTCTTTCTCTCCCCCTCTCTCTCTCTCTCTCCACTCTCCTCTCTCCCCTCCCTGCGTTCAATCACCCCTCTTCCCCCTCCTCTTGTGTCCTCTTCTCTCCTCTTCCACCACCCACTGTCTCTATTCACTCACTTGCCTCTCTTCCATCACACTTGTACCTTTCCTGTTTTACCATCTAACTATTCTTTCTTTCTTTCTTTCTTTCTTTCTCTCTCTCATTCATTATTCCTCCCTCCCTCCTACAGTTATGACGGCGTACCCTTCCTGATGCACGACTCCACCCTGAGGAGAACTACCGACGTAGCTCAGGTATTCCCCAACCGGACGCACGCCGACGCCTCCATGTTCACGTGGGCCGAACTGCAGCAGCTCAACGCAGGAAACTGGTTCCTCTCGGTACGACACGCACACACTCTGCGACAATGTTCCAGCCCATCCAAACGCACCTGCAGAGCTGTCCGTCAGCTGAACACTGATTGGTTGAAAGTGGAGGAAACGGCAGTTAATGAGCTCAAATACAGGAACAAAACAATAGCAGAACTAAGAACCCGCAGGAGATGGAACAGTTAGAGGAGAGAATTGATGTTTGAAGGCACAGACCTATTTAATTGAACAAGTAACACCAGGTGCTGGTATGTAGGTGTGTTCCTTCATGAAGATGCAATATTTAGTGTTTAAAATGAAATCCCTGGTGACTAACTCATCAACTATGGTGTGGAAATGTTTTTTTTTTTTCTTTTCTCCGCCCCATTTCCAGAGGGACCCGTTCGGCATGGCCTCCTCTCTGAGCGAGGAGGACCGCTCCAGGGTCCAGAACCAGTCGGTTCCGTCCCTGGCCCAGTTCCTGGAGGTGGCGGCTCGGAGCGGCAGGCTGGTGCTGTTCGACTTGCGCAGGCCGCCGTTCGGCCACCCGTACAGCCAGTCCTACGTCAACACCACCCTGCAGGTGGTGCAGGAGCACATCAACTCCTCGCAGGTTGGTGTAGACGGTAACACTGAACTGGATTAAAAAAATATTTAATAATCATTTTGAAGGAATTCTTGAGTTCGAATTGTTCCGAGTCTGCAGTGGTACGTATTGCTTCAATACACTCTCATTTCAAAGTCCAAAAAGCTCATCCCAGCTAATTAACGCCAACAGTGTATAAACAATAATTTGACAAATCTTTCTGTTTGTTTCTTTTCTTCTGGGCTTGTGTATATATTTATAATAATATTAATAATAATACTAATAATAATAATAATAATAATAATAATAATAATAATAACAACAATTATTATTATTATTATTATTATTTTTTTTTTTTTTTATATAGAGCATCTTTCAAAACAAAGCTTCAAAGTGCTTCAGAAGGCAAAAAAAAAACCATTTAAGGTTATACAGCAGTGGGAAGGAAATGTAGGAGCAACAAGAGCTACATATGAGGAAGAGTATAATAAGTACAATTATATACAATTATATTAAATGTTGAATATAAGTTTTAAGAAGTGACTTTAAAGGTGGAAGTGAAATCAAACCACAAGCCCCAATAAGGCACACTTATAAATTATGTCTTTAAGGGGGATTTAAAAGAGGATAAGGAGCTCACCAGTCTGATCTCCTCATGGAGGTTGTTCTAGACAGTGGGGGCCCCGACAGAAAAGGCACGGTCAACCTTGGTCTTCGGCCAAGGTTGTGGGATGGCTGACAGAACCTTGGCAGAGGACCTCAGATTGCGACCGGTCACGTATGGTGTCAGAAGATCTGAGATTTATTTGGGTGCGAGTCCAGAACAGGCCTTAAAAGCCATCAATAATATCTTAAACTAAATTCTAAAATATACCGGAAGCCAATGAAGATAAGCTAAAATAAGAGTAATGTGCTCTCTGTGCCCTCCTTTTTTGGTTTTGGCGGGGAGTCTGGCAGCTGCGTTTTGGACAAGCTGTAATTTATATAGACTCTTATAGCTCAGACATGTGTAGAGAGAGTTAGAATAGTCTAAACGAGAGGAAGTTAAAGTATGTATGGCAGTGTCTAGATGTTTCCTGGATGAAATTGAACTGATCCTGGAGATCTCCTGAGCTGCAAAAAAGGGAGATTGGACAACTGTGTTAACATGCTTGTTGTCAAAGGTGACTTTAAGATTTTTGCAGTTTAGCCTGTGTTTTGTGAACAGATGTTTTGTAGTATAAGGATTATCGGTGCCAGGGCCAAAAATAATGAGCACAGTTTTATCAATATTTAGCTGCAGAAGGTTCTGGGCCAGCCAGCATTTGAGGTCAAGGATGCAGTTGTTCAGTGTATTCATTTGATAAAAAATCATTGGGGTTAAAACAGGTACAACTGAGTGTCATCCGCATACATGTACTACTACTTAGATGTACTGGAAGTAACCTGTATACTTACATCCATTTTTTTATGTATTAATAGCATCTAAAAGTTCATTTAATTCATTTAATTTAATGACTTTTCTGAGGTAACATTTTTAACCTCTGAAAAGTCATTAAATAAAGGATGTGTTGTGAAAAATCAAACTGGTTGGTAGCCATATTTATAAATGTGATATATTAATTTAACATTCTGCGCGCGCATGCGTGTGTATGTGTGTGTGTGTGTGTGTGTGTGTGTGTGTGTGTGTGTGTGTGTGTGTGTGTGTGTGTGTGTGTGTGTGTGTGTTGGGCGCTGTCAGTAAAGTGGAACCTGATTGGCTCGTAGAAGGAAGCCCCTACGAGGTTAAATGGCCTGAAACACTGTAATATCAGAATTGCTGAGGCAGTAAACATCCCAGAATGCAATTATTTGGCTGTTACTGTAGAAATCACAATCCCAGCCATTGACCAGGAAAACTGCGTTCAGCCTGTGCAACATGTTGCTATGGGAAGGCTGTGTCCACTATTTATAAGCCAGTGGATGTAGTAAGTGAACAAAAACTTTAATCAAAAAAAAGTAACAGTAGAAAATGAAAAATGCTTTGCCGCCACTTCTTCAAAACACTCACTTATAGTTATCCACTTTATATTCTCTGCATTCCTTGCATGCTGTAATTCCTGCTCTGTGCACTCTGTGTGTGTGTGTGTGTGTGTGTGTGTGTGTGTGTGTGTGTGTGTAGGTGCTGTGGCTGCCCTCTGAGGACCGGGCCACGGTTCAGGCTTCAGATCCTGAGCTGCAGCAGACGTCGGGACAGAAAGCCTCCATACAGGAGCTGCTGCACGCACACATCAGCACGCTGAACCTGCAGTACAGCTCCATGAGCCAGCAGCACGTCAGGTACACGCACACACACACACACACACACACACACACACACACACACACACACACACACACACACACACACACACACAGGTATCTGGTGTTTGTCTGAGAGATGTTGAGATCAAAGTGTGTTCCAGGTCTTTGAAAAGCTAATGATCTTCTGTCAGTGTATGAAAGAACCGACTATATAAATTTATATATATATATATATATATATATATATATATATATATATATATATATATATATATATATATATGCCCTTCATGCTATATACTGTAGAAAGACAGAAGCAGAGAAAGATTTGGGAAATTACTTTACTTCCCCTCCCTGTTCCTCTCCCTTTTACCTTGACTCTCCTCCTCTCTCTCTCTCTCTCTCTCTCTCTCTCTCTCTCTCTCTCCTCATTTCACATATCCTCTGTCTGTTTGTCTCTTCATTCTACCTGTTCAATCTTCCCACCTTTCTCTCCTTTCATCACACTCTCTCTCTCTCTCTCTCGCTCTCTCTCTTTGTCTCTCGTCGTTCCCCCATATTTTACTTCTTCAAACTGAGCTGAACTTTCTGAGCACCATCTGCACCCAGCCTTATATAACTACACACACACACACACACACACACACACACACACACACACACACACACACACACACATACACACTCACACACACACACACACTTAAACACACACACAGAAGTCGATACACACATAGAGTAGTCTACTACACGTATAAAACAAAAAAGCTAAATTTAAAACATAGAACAGTGTGTGTGTGTGGGTGGGTGTGTTTGATACCACTCATTATCATATGAACTCTATTTTCCTGTAGATGATGGGACATCTTTACTACTTAAGTATTTCTAGTACTTATTTTGTTTGCTTCCCCTTGGATTGCCTCTATTCTTTTAGGTAATTGCAGAACAAAGGTAATGATAAAAGGTTATGTTTATAATTCAACCCCCTCTCTCTGCAGTAAGTACTGGTCGGTGAACATCAGCACCAACCTGTATGTGATCAGCCAGCCCTGGCTCTTCTCCCTGGCCTGGTGCGCTGGGGTCCACTCCGTCACCACCAATTCTGTCCAGCTGCTGTCTAACCTCCGGCAGCCGCTGTTCCTCATGGTCAGAGAACACACACACACACACACGCACGCAACACACACACACACACACACACACACACACACACACACACACACACACACACACACACACACACACACACCTCACACTGTATTAAAGTCTAGTATTAAATTATGTTGTAGTGTAGTGCATTAGTATTGTATTATATCAAGGTTAGTGTTAAGGTTAGCCTAACCCTAACCCTATCCCAATTCTAACTCACAATTATCTAATGCACCAACTAACTAGCTGATTAAAAATATGGTAATAATATTTATTTTTCTTTCTGTTCAGTTTGGTCAATTTGGACTTTCTTAAAGGTAATCAAAATCACTCTGTCTACCTGTTTCTCCCTCTCTCTCTCTCTCTCTCCCTCTCTCCAGACTCCAGAGAAATACAGTCTGATGTGGATTCTGACCGACGCCTTGTCAGCCTTCCTCATCACCGCAATCTTCATCTTCCACTGGTATGTAGAAACACACACACATGCACACACACATGCACACACAGACACACAGACGGCACACACACACACAGACACACACACACACACACACACACGCACACACACAGTCACTCTGAGCTCCTCTGATCCTCATGTGCGTGTGTGTGTCCTTCAGGTGGAGAGAGAGAGGCCTGTACTTCTGGTCTGGCAGTCGACAGACCCATGAGAACGGACCATACAGCAAGTTCAGGACTGGTACGACGACGGTGTTTCCATGCATGTTTACACACACGGACGTTGGCGAGTTCCCTCTGCACTACTGCTCTGTCTTCACCAGGAATCGTTTTAAGAAATATTAACAAAAAATGTTTAATCTTGTAAAGATTATTAAAACTTTACTATATCATTTTGAAAAATGCTATTGTTGTGAAGTGTTGGAGCCACCAGTGGATCTGGGGGTATTATATTATTATTATTGGGATTGAAATTGAAAATGTCTCAATACCAAAAACAAACGCAGAGGGACCTCTTCAATGTCCTCAGACGTACAGACTTCCTGTCAATGTGTCTTTCCATCTCGCCCTGTGCTCTCCAAGTGAATGTATACTGAATTTAGAAACTGTCCAAGTATGGGAACGTCCCCTTTTGCGGCGCTGTCAGTAAAGTGGAACCTTATTGGCTCATAGAAGGAAGCCCCTACGAGGTTAAATGGCCTGAAACACTGTAATATCAGATTTGCTGAGGCAGTAAACATCCAAGAATGCAATAATGCTGTTACTGTAGAAATCACAATCCCAGCCATTGACCAGGAAAACTGCGTTCAGCCTGTGCAACATGTTGCTATGGGCAGGCTGTGTCCACTATTTATAAGCCAGTGGATGTAGTAAGTGAGCAAAAACTTTTATCAAAAAAAAGTAACAGTAGAAAATGAAAAATGCTTTGCCGCCACTTCTTTAAAACACTCACTTATAGTTATCCACTTTATATTCTCTGCATTCCTTGCATGCTGTAATTCCTGCTCTGTGCACTGTGTGTGTGTGTGTGTGTGTGTGTGTCTGTGTGTGTGTGTGTGTGTGTCTGTGTGTGTGTGTGTGTGTGTGTGTGTGTGTGTGTGTGTGTGTGTGTGTGTGTGTGTGTGTGTGTGTGTGTGTGTGTGTGTGTGTGTGTGTGGTGTACATCAGATTCCTCAGAGGTGATCTGTGTTCGCTGGAACCCTCTCCATCCCGACTCCCCCGCTGGGTCCCTGCTCTCCCTCCCCCTGGCCTTCGACCCCTGAATCGTGCATGTCGCTTCCTGCATGTGAAAAAAAAACAAAAAAACCTCCAGTCCAACTCCACCTGCAGCGCAAAGGAACCTGCTTTCAGACTTTTGAGAGTCCCGCTAGAACAGAACTCAAAGGACACTGAGGAAAGGTAAAAGAAAAAAAAAAAAAAAAAGGCCTTAAAAGGAGCTGAAACCTGGTACCTTTACAGCCAGACCCAGCCTGAGCAAAACCTTTTTGAGATCGATTAAAGCCCATATGACGCCTGGGAAGACCCAAAACCAGCACCATACGACTTTTACCCAGGCTCAAGCTCAGAACCCGCCTCTACCTTATAGTGATGCAAGGCTCGCGAACGATTCGTTTGTCGCGAATGCATTATCAAATCGGGCGTCGCTCCGGGCAAACGAGTCGTTCGTCTCGTCACCTCAGCCGCGGCCCGAGTGGATCTTCCACTTGGGAACTGAATGTATGATTGTATGAATGTAAAATTACACTTTACATTCCAACAAAATAAATTGACAGAATGGAACGATTCCTGAGAGAATTCCCGTGAGAACTCTTTCGGCTCTCGTCCGCCGTCCTCCCTCGCTCGCCGTGCGTCACGCCGCCTGAGCCCGGCGAACGAATAGTGGGAAAATCGAGCCGCAAATCGGCTGAAAGCCTCTCACTGAGCGACGCGTCAAGAACCTTATCTCCGAACCTTTCACTCGCACCTTTTCCTGCACGCCGCCCTTCATGCATGTCTCATCTGTCATTGCACCTGAATGAAAACGTGTCCTCATGTGTCAGATGTGGAGGTCACTCAAATCGGGAGCCATCCCACCTGCTTTGCCCGGCCAGTCGCGCTTGCATGCGTGGGTGGGGGCCTGTTTCTGTGTCTGTATGTGGCCTGAGAACCCCTCGCGCTGCTGCGTGGGGGCCCTCTCCCTGTCCGCTCCCGTCACCTCGTCACCCCCAACACTGCCTTAGCCACGATGCCAACCACTTCCTTTGCCTCCCCCTCTCCCTCCCCCCGCAGAGCTGAGCGACGTGTGGTCCATCTCCAGCGTGAACGCCCGGCCGGACCTGCAGAGCACCCCCAGTTCACCCGCCACCCCCCACCTGCCCACCATCACAGAGGAGTGACCGGGGTGGGGGGGGGGGGGGATATAGAGAGGGGGGGGGGGGGGGGGGGGGTGATCAAACACTAGCAAGAGAGGGAAGGACAGAGAGAGAGTGACAAATGACAGGAGAGGTGTTAAAAGGAAAGGGAGGGAACAAGAGGAGCTGAGCAGCAACGCAGGACCCAAAGAAAGACTGAATATCAACGACAACTTGAGAGGAAAAGGGGAAATGTGACGGGAGCTTAGATGAAAAAAAAAAAAAAAAAAAAAAGCAGAATGGACAAAGAGAACAAGAACCTCTGTTCCTCCATCTATTCTGTTGTTTCATTGGGTAAAAAGCGCGGTAAAAAGAACCGATCTGCCTGACCACTGAACTCACTCGGGTTGGTCGATCCGGAGGATCCCGTGCCATTTCCACAGCATTCGTGAGCCGCCATTCCAACTCTGGCTAATGAGGACATGTTGCATTAGCTGAAAAAGGGTGGTAAAAAAAAAAATAGCCACAAACTGGAAGACCCACGGCCACCGTTACCACCGAACGAGAGAAGACCTGAGGAGGTGGAAGAGGATCCGCAGGGAAAGAAACACCTCCATCCGTACGCCCGTGGCCGCCCCGTCTCCATTCACAGTGTATAAAACTCGACGGCCGCTGCAGCGCGCAGCAGCGCGCCACAGCGCGCCGCAACTCACGCCCGATGGATGCGCGACCGAAATAAAATACATTATTGTAGAAGTTCCCATGCGCGATCGAGGTTTTGGCCGCTCCACAGTCGCGGGCCGCGCTAGCGCTCTCCTCCCTTGCGTCTCTGATTTGGCCGAAGCTTGGACCGCGCTCTTCTTTACTGGCGAGATGAATGTAAAACTAGGTGTTGAAAAACATCTTATCCGTACGTTGCTTCTACGTCTGTTGATCTCTGAATGTATATTTACGCTGGTCCGGGTGTCCCAGAAGCATGGCGGTGTGTTGTTTCTTCGGTGGACAAAGGCGACGTCAGATCCCGGTACAAACCGTCGCTTCGAGGCGTCCTTGCATTCGGCACCTGCCTCACGTTTGCCTTGGACGTTTGCCGTTTTATTGATCGGCCCCCGGGAGGCCTCGCAGCGTTACGTGGAAAGGGAACGCAGGCCTCCCCCCGCTTCTGCATGGCAGCAAAACGCGCTTCCTCCGCTTCAGCGCAAAAACCCAAGCACGCGGCTTCCCCGGATCCGGCCGGGAAAATGTGCTTTCTGCTACTCCAACCATCTAGAAGAAGCCTGAAACGTGTTTTTCGGGATCGATAGTACACCGATTACGATATCGCAGAAATTAGTCGAAGCATAAAATGTGTTAAGTGCCATGACGTATTCTGTTTCTCCTGGTCGGGGAACGGAACCAATTCCCGTCACCGGACATAGCGAGAGCCCGCTCAGTACCGGAGCCACGTGGATGTCACCTCCGCTACGGTGAACTGCGAAGCGTAGAACAGACCACGACGTAGACGTAGATATCACCACGTGTTGACAAATAGTACCGAGTGGCTGCTCTGAAGAAACTAGTTAAGTATTTTAGTTGAATATAAATATGCTCTGTGCTTTGTGATGTTGTCGTTCTGAAGCCGCTCTCATCCAGGATCGTCCCTTCACGCTTCAAAGTCCGAGACGGTCGAACGGTAAAAAAAAAAAAAAAAAAGAAAAAGGCAGCGATCACATGACAAACCGCACCGAGCCCTTTGGACTCATCTTTGACGGAGGGGGAGGGTTCACTCGTCTACAACCGTGGAAGATATTCCCAAATTACTTGATCTGCTTGTTAGAACTCGTGGCGGACAAAAGGGCGCGGTCAAGCACCGGCTGTCGTCCGGCTTGACCACGCCCCTTTTTCCGCCACAGACCTGCTTGTTGCAAATTGTTCCGAGTACGTGAACAAGACCTTCTCTAACGGAGGGAGAAGAAGAAGCCCCAGACGTGAAACGTCGTGAAGGTCACGGGTGGGGGTTCTGCGGAACTTTGAGGGAACCAGCGGACAGAGAAATGTGTCAGATTGTTCAATTGTTCACTATTCTCTACTCACTACTTGCGACAAAAACCAGACCCGGCTTCCAAAACATTTCCCACCTCTTCCTGTTGTGGAGCCGCTTTCGATGTTGGGTTGTTGACGTCCCACACGGGGTGTGTTTCCAGGTGCGTTCTGAGTACTTTGTTCTGGCCGCTTCAATGCTGGATGATTAGGAGCTCCCTCCAAAACGGATGAAAACGATGAACGTCAGACCCATGCGAAGCACGTAGCCGGCGTCTTTTGGAATAATTTGCTTCAATAATTCTCCAGAGTGTAGCCTTGACGTAAAAAGGGATTTCGGTAAACACGGCTGTCTGGTGTCACGGAAGTGCCGCCGCCCCGGTCTCTGACCCCGGCGGAGATAATTCTCTCCAGTTTACGTTTAGAAACGCCTGCAGCCCGTCCGGGGCGGCCTGACGGAAGATCCTGGTGGAGCGCAGCCAAAACACTCCACCGTGATGAAGCCGCTGCTTACGGCTCCGTCGCAATGTTACCGCCGCTGATTGTATCAAACAGCAGCGAGCTACTCGACCGCCTCCGCATTTCCAGTTCGAATAATGTCAACCACACGTACTGGGTTAGCGCACGTCCGTCAATCAATACAGATAATCCTCAATTTCCCCGGCGGGCGTGTAACGAGAGCGAGGAGTGGCGACGTTACGGCACGAAGACAATCTGTGGGGATCAGGCGGAAAAACGGAACGGGGACAGCCAAATTGGGATTATTATACCACCCACTCAAACCGCCGCCTCGGTGAGATGCGCTAGATCAACAGTGTTCCCTTATTTTCTTTACACAAGCTTAGCACCCGAAAGAGTCCTTCATGTTGGTCGAGAAACGCTCCCGGTTGGGCTCAGCGCTCTGCGTGCTTGTCAGCAGGGCCGGCACGGGAGAGCCCACCTGCGCCGGAAAGAGATTTTTGAGATTTTCAGCCGTGGTTCTGATTTGCATGTCGTGCGTTCAGAACAATAGGGGGGGGGGGGGGGCGCAGTTCACCGTCCGACTTACCTCAGACACGGTGAGAGAAATGGCGATATGAGAGGAGCGTCCGCTGCACAATCCAGCCCCGATGCACAGGGAAAGGAGAATATCGGACAAATGAATGCAGAGGACGTCGCTAAACGCGACACCAGGGTGCAGGACGTCAAGAGGCCTCGAGTCAAAACGTCATTGCTCCACGTGCAGGCGGAGCGGTGTGACACTGCGGTCACACTGTGACTCCTGTCACTGACGCTGTATAAAAGCCACATTTTGATCGTTGCTTAGCCCGCGTGTAAGAGTGCTTTTCTTTCTCCGTGATGCTCCCAAACGCCGCTGTTGCTGATGGTAGAAAGCTGTGTCACGTGTTTATGTTGTCTCACACTGTGCTGGACTGCCTTTTTGATTTGATTTTTATAGTCGTACCTAAATGTTTGCGTTTTTTTCAATGTTTTTTGTTCATTTTTTTCAGAATGTAAGTGCTACTGTCATCTGATATTAAAATCGTAGAAAAGGCGAACGTGGTGGAGAAGTTCTTTCTACATCGAAAATGAGTAACAGAGGAAACCTTGAACACAAAACGATATTGTGTCAGCGAAAAATAAACTTCACATACAGTACAGTATACACTATATACCTCCTATAGTAAATACAAAGTGGTAAAGCGGCACTTTATGTGGAACGATTTATGTAAGAAATTAATATTATTAGTATTACGCTGTTTGTATTTGCAACCGCAGAAAGGAATCAATGCGTCTCAAAATGAGTCAAAATGATCACTCATCACACCGTAGAGAAACCAATTTATTAAGACACTTCACCGTAACAGATAAAGAGCACTGTACAAAACGCCACAACAGGCCGCCGTCCCCAGCAGAGCATGCTGGGGAATTTAGTTTTAAAATAGAAAAAAAAAATGAAGGCATCGAACAGTCAATAACACTACACATCTGCCTATTAAACAATAACATTAATGCAATATATTAAAACATTTTAGCTGTGCTTGGGAACAGCCCCATGCGGTATAACCACTAAGTTCCTAAATCTGTCGCAGAATCTACCGACCCCCAAATGGTTCCTGGCGTGTTTCTCCAGGGCGAGCGTTAACGATGCTACAAGTGAGTTTGGACGATGGGGGACGGGGCTAACTGGGGACCAGGGTTTTTCAACATCAAGTTTATTTAAATCAATCCATCTGTTCTTATGATGACAAAAAGCAGGAAGTGAAGGAGCAGTCAATGACGTTAAGGAGACTCGGTCATTAATGCACTTGAATCACTTTGAAGCTCTGGGTCTCATCAGAAACACAGCAAGCAACACGTTAGTTGTTGTTTTGTTGGACGGTTTATTGTCTGTTTTGGGGCGTTTGTTTTCAGTCCGTGTTTGTGAGTGTGTTCTCTGCTGACCCGACCCGAACCGGGGAGTAGGGAGTAGGGAGTGGGCGGAGCCTGTGTTCTCAGAGGTAGTCGTCCTCGCTGGACGACTCGTCGTCCAGGGTGTCATGGCGGCAGCGGTAGCTGCTGCTCGGTCCTTCGCCGGGGTCGTCGCTGCTCGTCCTCGAACCGTCTCCGGTGACCTTTGACCCCGCCGAGCTAGCAGAAGGACTGCGGCTCATCCTCCACAGCTGACTGGCGAAGCTCCGCCCCCAGCTGCAGGGCTGGCCAATGGGGCGCAGGAGCCGAATGAGCTCAGCGGCCTCCTGCCAGTAAGAAGTTCACTTGTTGAGGCTGCGCCCGGAGCGCTGCTTGCTCATGGAGGTCAACATCTGGCTGATGTAGGAGGTGAGCAGGTCGTCCATCTTGTAGCCCTGCAGCAAAGACGCAAAGAGTATTTTTTTGTAACCTAAGTCCTGTTTTTGGCTCGCTGGGAGTCAACACCAGTAATCAGCATCAGAATCCTTTAAATTGGTCAGACATGGACAGAATATCTCCAGCCGACTGCTCTGTTCCGCTCAGGTCTTTATCGTGATGTCACAAACAATAAGAACAGCAGGACATACAAGTAGGACATGAAGGATCCAAAATTAATAATAAAACGATAAAAAAAAAGTGTTTCACTTGTATCTATCCATGCAGAGTAATCAGTACCCGGCTGTGATAAAAGCTTATAAAGGGAAAGGCTACGTGCAGTGTGCAAGTGGAGCTTATGACACTGAGGCAACAGCGACTACGTTCTTCTGTGACCCCCAAAGATCCAAAAACCATGACTTGGTTAAATAATACCAGAGCTTTCCTTAAACTGGGTCTTGACTCTTTATGAAACAATCCCTTAAAATTCAACCTCCGAAAAGTACTGGGAACGATTTGTTCAACCGTGCTCAATCATCATGAGTGCAAGCTGGTGGTAAATGTTTAGTATGATTGTGTGTGTGTGTGTGTGTGTGTGTGTGTGTGTGCGTGTGTATATGTGTGTGTGTGTGTGTGTGTGTCTGTGTGTGTGTATGTGTGTGTGTGCGTGTATATGTGTGTGTGTGTGTGTGTGTGTGTCTGTGTGTGTGCGTGCGTGCGTGATCACCAGGGAGGTCTCGCAGAGCAGCTTGCTCCCTCGGACCAGGTTGCCGATGGTGATGTGGAAGTAGGTGTTTCCGCTGCTCCAGTTGGAGATCTTAGTGAAGGGGTGCGTGGTCAGAATGTCCTGAGGGGGATGGAGGGAGAGACGTGTATTAGACAAACGCAACGGAAAAACATATTTAAAAAAAAAAAAGACACGGGCGTCACCGGGTCTCCATGGAGACGCACGCGTACCTTGTTCTTGGGGTCGATGAGGCTGACTCCGTGTTTGTTGATGGCGATCAGCAGGATCTCCGGGAAGTTTGGCTCCGTGGTTTGCTAAAGATGGAATACAGTTTCACAATACCACATCACATCATATTCACTGTACGAAATACGAAGAGCATATGATAATTTCCATTTCACGCAAATCTCACCTTGACCTCAAAGAAGGCGGAGCCAAATGTCGGCCATTTGTAGATGATCTTCAGGAACATGAGTTTGGCTTCTTCCCTCGACTTCCCAGCCTGCTTGTTAAAGTATGCTACCACAGACTGCACGCACGCACGCACACACACACGCACACACACACACACACATACATTCTCGATTGGCTCTCCGCTTAATACCACACTTCAGTCGTATAAATAAGATATTAACTCAGTATAAAGGTTTTACCCTCTTCCAGTCGTCAGGGGACATCTGCCGGATCAGGTCCTGGGGAACGAGCTCCCGCAACATTTTGGGAATCGTGGGAAA
This sequence comes from Zeus faber, assembly GCF_960531495.2. Taxonomy (NCBI): domain Eukaryota; kingdom Metazoa; phylum Chordata; class Actinopteri; order Zeiformes; family Zeidae; genus Zeus; species Zeus faber. The sequence continues at coordinate 23,144,534 of NC_137197.1, forward strand.
GTACGACTTGTCGTCCTCGAACTTGACGCGGTAGATGAGTGCGGCGAGCTGGAAGACGTCCTCCCGAGAGCACTTGTGGTAGCCCCGCAGGTATTTAGGAAGCTCCTAGGGGGACGAGGGGCGGCGGATCTCAATATGTGCCTTGGCAAATGTGTCATCGTTTTAAACAGGTGAAATATTAAATATGAACCGTTACCAACCTGGTAGTAGTGAAAGATGGAGTCTGCGAAGGAGTCCTTCCCCGGAACCGTGTTGGTCCAGAGCTTCTTCATGAAGAACACCTGATAGGTCAGAGAGGGAACGATGCCTGTACGGAGGGAGGGAAGGAGGGAAGGAGGGAGAGGTGAGGGAGGTACCGACCAATGAGGACAGAGAGGGACACGGGACAGGAGGCTGCAGAGGATCCGGGACTCGAACCCTCGACTGGGACGTGGACTCCTACCGTCTTTAGCAGGTCTGGCTTTCTTGATCCAGTCCGTCAGGTGTCGGACGAAATCAAAGAAGAAATCTCCCTCTGGGACGCTGATCACCTGCAGGACGCACGCACGCACGCACGCACGCACGCACACACACACACCAGGTCGGAAATTAATGAGGGGTCATGGCATCAAATACACCCAAAAGTTTAAAAAAAATGCCCCTGACATTTCACACGTGTCATGTGTCTCAAACTGTTATCGTGCAGAATATTTTGTACATTGTTTATTAACTTTTATATTTGGTTTTATATTTGAAAACAGACATGACGCATTGTGTGTAATCATTTCGATAAGATGATGATGATGACGTTTTTGTGATTGCTGGATAACTTCTGTGCACCATCAAACTAATCTAAAATGAAATCCAGGGTCAAAACTTGATAAAAAATAAAATAAAAATGGACCTGTTATGAAAGTTTATTTCTACGTTGGTGTAAATAATAACTGTAATTCATCAACAACCACTAAACACAACTAATGTTCAAAGGCAAAAAGGTTAAAGGTTGTTGGATTTAAATTAATCTTTTTAATTACAGGAACACGAGATAGACTGCCAGGTAAGTGCACCCGAATATTTATATTTTACGTGAAGACATGAAAATACATTTTAGAAGATCTCCATGATAAATATATGATCTGATTTTAAACCTTTTCAAGAGACAGCAGGAAATAATTCAGACTTTTGTCATTTTCTCATTATAATTCACAGACCACAATCTTTTTCTGACAAACTGAAGTGATAAAAAATCATATTATTATTATTATTATTATTATTATTATTATTATTATGAGAGTGTAGAAGGGGGTCTGACCTTGTCGGAGATCTTGACGAAGAGACTGAATCCCTCCGGTGACTTGAGCAGCAGCCGCGTGGAAATGTTCTGACAGAAGTCTTTAGCCTTAGTGCTGGACTCCACCTCAAACGCCTGGGAGCCGAGTGCACACACACACACACGCACAAACACACACACACACACACACACACACACACACACACACACACACACACACACACACACACACACACACACACACACACACACACACACACACACACACACACACACACACACACACACACACACACACACACACACACAGGCCAGACAACAGAAATAGAAAAACACAGAGATGTAGACACATCATGCAGATACACTTGTAATTAGTGTATACGTATAATATATTTGTGTGCATATATGAATGGAACACTTTGGGTGTTTGCGTTCAGTGTCTGTGTGTGTGTGTTTGTGAGAGAGTGAGAGTGTGTGTGAGTTAGAGTGTGTGTGCGTGCGTGCGTGCGTGCATGTTTCTGACCTCGTCGGTGTCGTCAGGAAAGTAGACCTTGTGGAAGATCTGGGTGGTTTTGTGTTGGATGGCTTCCACCTCCACCAGGTGTGGGGGGTACTTCCTGGATCCGTTGCTGTTTCCGGCGCAATCACACCACAAACACAACAACAACAACAACAACAACAACAACAACAACAACAACAACAACAGTACAGGAAAAAAAGAAAGTGAGAAGTTAGAATCAGAAGTCCTGTTATTCTATGCATTTATTGCCGCAAATGTGTGTATTTATGATTGCACATGTATGCATTTGTCTATCTCTGTGTATAAATATGTGGATGCACTCCGACCGTAGCGCTTTGTGCAGCCTCTGCATGCAGTCTCCAGACAGCGGGTGGTGTTTTTTGGACTGGAGGAAGCGCTGCACGTGAGGCAGCAGCGCGTTACTTGGTGGGAACAGACCAGTGCAGAGCCAGAGCAGCTCCCAGCCCTTCTCCTCGCTGTACCTGCACACACATTGGGAGGGGGGAAATAATATCAGCATTAAAGTGTCACTTTCATTTAGGTTTAAATCATCATTTCCGAGGCGTTTCTTCGGCACGTCTCACATCGGTTCCCCGCCCCGACGCGTCACCCGGAAATGGAAACAAGCCTCTGCTCCAGATTCAAAACAATCAACAACACAGCCTTGATGGCAGAGAGGGTGAACGTAGCCTCCTCTCGAAACGTCATTTTCACGACTTCCTGCACGACAGTGAATTTTTAACAGCGCCGCGCAAGAAGAAAAGGCGATCGATATTTAAAGGCTGATTGCAAAGAGCTCCGTATTGCATTCCGTCGATGAAGCCGACCAAGCCGAGGCGGGAGCCTTTTGGAACGACCACCGCGAGGTAGTCGCTTTAAAAGGAAGGGAGTCGCCTCGAGCGCGTGGTGCTCCTACTTGACGTGGTTGTCCGTGAGCTGCTTGAGGACCTGACAGTAGATCTCGTCTTTCAGTGGCTCAGCCTTCAACGCCCCCTCGAAGATCTGGTCCGTGAGCTCGTTGACGGAGCGGGTCCGCTTGGACGGGTAGTCGCCCATGTACTTCATTATCGGTGAGGCACCGGTCAAGGTTACAAGCGGCTGGGTTTTCTCATTGCAAGATTGGATGCTTTTTGCGACTTATTGTCCGAAGTAATGGATGGAGCCCCTAAAGTCCCCCCTCCACCCGCCACTCCACCCCCGGGTGTTAAAGGATATCGATGAAGGACATGCAGGCGTCCTGGGCCAGCTCGTCGTGGCTCACCACCTTCTTGAGCAGCGGCTGCTTGATGGGCTCCCTGGTGCAGCTCCACAGCTTGTCCTTCCCACGGTTCTTCGTGATCATCACCCTGCTCAGGGTGTGCTTGGGAGGGGGCCTGGGGGAGGTCGGGGGAGGTCGGGAGAAGGTAGGGGGTAGGAGAAGAGAAGGAGAGAGTCAAGTAGACAAAATGAAGCGATTTTTTTTTTAATGTTTTGCTTTAAGTCTAGATATTTATGTGGGAATTCATGGAAGTGTGTTGACTCAATGGTCAAGACTGTTGCTACCCAAGAATACGGTTCTGGGTTCTATCCCCGCCGGCGATCTTAAAACATTATATGCAAATGTACAAACAAACTCATATCATCACATTCAAATACGTAGTATTATTATGTGTTTGAATGTGATGATATGAGTCTGTTTGTACGTTTGCATGTTAGCGTCCTGGCTCAGTGGACAGTACTGCAGCCTCACAGAAAGAAGGCTCTGGGTTCAGGCTAACCGTGACGTACTCAAATCATAAATACATCAGGGAGAGGCCTATGACTTAAAATTGGGAGCTGAACCTCTGAGCTCCACACCGTGGGGACGGAACCCAGAACCTCCTGGATGTGTAGCAGCAGCCCCTCCCACTGAACACTGCTTCCCCAGTCAACTGCTGGAAAACAGGCACATTTGGAAATATACAAAAAAAGTATTTTTGTCAGAAATAGTGTGTGTCAGTTTGTGAAGTAAGTTAGTAAATCGTATAAAGTAAGTAAGATGTAAAACAATTACATATGATGAGGATAAAAACAGCAAAGTGTGTTTGCAGTAGAGTGTGTGTATGTACAGTATGTGTGTGTGTCTTTGCACGTGTGTGTGTGTGTGTGTGTTTGTGTGTGTGTGTGTGTGTGTGTGTGTGTGTGTGTGTGTGTGTGTGTGTGTGTGTGTGTGTGTGTGTGTTTCTTTGCACGTGTTTGTGCACCTGAAGTAGTCGTAGGAGAACTCCTCCAGTGTGTAGGGCTTTATGCGCTCGCTGCTCTCTGGTAAAACCATCTGAGTCACTCGCACCGACTCCTGACGCTGGTCTGGTGTCATGGTTACCATCGCCTGATTGGTAGATAGATGGATAGATGGATAGACAGACAGGCAGGCAGGCAGGCAGACGGACAGGCAGGCAGGCAGACAGACAGACAGGCAGGCAGGCAGGCAGACAGACAGACAGGCAGGCAGGCAGGCAGACAGACAGACAGACAGACAGACAGACAGACAGACAGATAGACGGATAGCGAGACCGACAGACAGACAGACAGACAGACAGACAGACAGATAGACAGATAGATAGATAGATAGATAGATAGATAGACAGATAGACAGATAGACAGACAGACAGACAGACAGACAGACAGACAGACAGACAGATAGATAGATAGATAGACGGATAGAGATACAGACAGACAGACAGACAGATAGATAGATAGATAGATAGATAGATAGATAGATAGATAGATAGATAGATAGATAGATAGATAGATAGATAGATAGATAGATAGATAGATAGATAGATAGATAGATAAATAGATAGATAGATAGACAGACAGACAGACAGACAGACAGACAGACAGACAGACGGATAGACCGACAGATAGACAAACAGACAGACAGGTAATTCCCTCACCACTATGTCCGGCTGGGGCCTGGTCACCGTGGGCAGGACGTAGACGCAGTCCGCGGGGAAGTCTCCTCTCTGATTGGTCCGTTCGTTGACGCCGTGCGCCCAGCCCGAGCTGAGGACCTGCTCCCCCGTCTCCTGGTCCAGGAGGATCAGGTCGCCCTTCAGGAAGCTCAGGAAGGTCGTCTCATCCCCCGCTGGAGGGAGGACGAGGAGGGGAGGGAGGGTTGGAGGACGAGAATAACTAGTATTAATGGAGAACAAGAACGCCCAGTTAGCTGAACTAGACCGAAATCTATCTATCCATCTATCTATCTATCTATCTATCTATCTATCTATCCATCCATCCATCCATCCATCCATCCATCTATCTATCTATCTATCTATCTATCTATCTATCTATCTATCTATCTATCTATCTATCTATCTATCTATCTATCTATCTATCTATCCATCCATCCATCCATCCATCCATCCATCTATCTATCTATCTATCCATCTATCTATCCATCTATCCATCCATCTATCTATCTTTGATCTGTCTCCCTAGCTTCACATATATGTTTAAAATGCACTAATGAGCCCATTCAACAAATATTAACTCAATAAAGGCAGATAAGTAGCCGACATACTGGGATTGGGATTGTCCTGGAGCGCTACGACGAACTTTGACCTCTTCCTCAGGCCCTCCAGGAAGGTCACCACGAGGTCACGGATGTCCTCCGCGTTGTTGGAGGTGAAGGTGTATTCATCCCCTTTAATGGTGGCGAGAGTGAAACTCTGCCCCTGCAGCTTCCCTCCTCTGAGAGAGAGAGAGGGAGGGAGAGGGGGAGGGAGAGAGTGAGGAGGGTAGAGCGAGATGGGGGAGACAGAAAGAGAGAGAGAGACGGGGGAGGAGAGGGAGACAAGGAGGGAGGGAGAGAGGGGGAGAGAAGGGGGAGACAGAAAGCGCGAGAGAGATGGGGAGGGGGGTGAGGAGAGGGAGACAGGGAGGGAGAGAGAGAGGGGGGAGAGGGAGATGGGGAGAATGAAAGAGAGGGGGAGATGAGGGAGGAGAGGGAGACAGGGAGGGGTGAGGATGGGGGAGACAGAAAGAGAGAGAGAGATGGGGAGGGGGGTGAAGGGGAGAGAGAGAGAGAGAGAGGAAGGGAGAGTGAGATGGGGGAGACAAAAAGAGCGAGAGAGACAGGGAAGGGGGTGAGGAGAGGGAGACAGGGGGGAGGGAGGGAGGGAGGGAGAGAGAGAGGGGCAAAAGGGAGATGGGGAGAATGAAAGAGAGGGAGAGATGGGGGAGGAGAGGGAGACAAGGAGGGAGGGGGAGAGGGGGGAGACAGAAAGAGAGAGAGATGGGGAGGGGGGTGAAGGGGAGAGAGAGAGAGAGAGAGGAGGGGAGAGCGAGGGGGGAGAGGGAGATGGGGAGAATGAAGAGAGGGAGAGATGGGGGAGGAGAGGGACACAGGGAGGGGGGGATGGGGGAGACAGAAAGAGAGGGAGAGATGGGGAGGGGGTGAAGGGGAGAGCGAGAGAGAGAGAGAGGAGGGGAGAGCGAGATGGGGAGACAGAAAGAGCGAGAGAGATGGGGGAGGGGGGTGAATTGGAGGGAGGGAGAGCGAGAGAGAGAGAGAGAGTGAGAACGCGAGGGTCGAATAAACAAAGAGAGATATTATGGGATGGGGGGGTGGGTGAAGGCAGGCACGAGAGACTGGGTTTCCCCGGCGTCGCCTCACCTGCTGCTGGACACGGCGGCGATCTCGGGGAAGGAGAGCTCCAGCAGCACCTGCTCCTGCTCGTCCACGAAGTAAACTCCGGTCCAGTTCACCGCCACCACCACGTCGTTCCTGGGCAGACTGGGGCCTGCGAGGGAGGGTCCAGAGGCTGCCTCAGGCCCCCAAACCGGACTCGGGGGAAGAGGCGACCCGGGTCTCGGAGCGATTTGGGCTCCGGTCCGGTCCAACTTTTCTCGCCGTGGTTTCCCCTCCCTCCCTCCCTCCCTCCCTCTCGCTTCCTCTCCCACACTCCCCTCCCCTCCCTGTCTTCCTCTCTCTCCCCCTCCCGCTCTCTCCACCAAACCCCCCCCCCTCTCTCTCTCTGTCTCCCCATCTCTCTCTCTCTCTCTCTCTCTCTCTCTTTCTGTCTCCCCCATCTCCCCCTCGCTCCCTCTCCTCCCCCATCTCTCCCTCTCTTTCATTCTCCCCATCTCCCTCTCCCCCCTCTCTCTCCCTCCCTCCCTCCCTGTCTCCCTCTCCTCACCCCCTCCCCATCTCTCTCTCTCTCTTTCTGTCTCCCCCATCTCTCTCTCCCCTTCACCCCCCTCCCCATCTCTCTCTCTCTTTCTGTCTCCCCCATCGCCCCCCCCGTCTCCCTCTCCTCCCCCATCTCTCCCGCTCTTTCATTCTCCCCATCTCCCTCTCCCCCCCTCCCTCCCTGTCTCCCTCTCCTCACCCCTCCCCCGTCGCTCTCTCTCTGTCTCCCCCATCTCGCTCTCCCCTCCTCTCCCTCCCCTTCAACCCCCTCCCTATCTCTCTCTCTCTCTTTCTGTCTCCCCCACCCCCCCTCTCCCTCCCTCCCTCCCTGTCTCCCTCTCCTCCCAATCTCTCCCTCTCTTTCATTCTCCCCATCTCCCTCTCCCCCCTCTCTCTCCCTCCCTCCCTGTCTCCCTCTCCTCATCCCCTATCTCTCTCGCACTTTCTGTCTCCCCATTCTCACTCTCCCCTCCTCTCTCTCTCCCCTTCACCCCCCCGTCTCGCTCTCTTTCTGTCTCCCCCATCTCCCCCCCTCTCCCTCCCTCCCTGTCTCCCTCTCCTCCCCCATCTCTCCCTCTCTTTCATTCTCCACATCTCCCTCTCCCCCCTCTCTCTCCCTCCCTCCCTCCCTGTCTCCCTCTCCTCACCCTCTCTCTTTCTATCTCCCCCATCTCGCTCTCCCCTCCTCTCTCCCCCCCTCTCCCTCCCTCCCTCCCTCCCTCCCTCCCTCCCTGTCTCCCTCTCCTCCCCCATTTCTCCCTCTCTTTCATTCTCTTTCATTTCCCGCGGGAAACCATGGCGAGAAAAGTTGTTCTACTGGAAGTTCTGCGCCCGAGGAACCGAGCTCATTGAGTCGAAGAAATCCTCTATTTTTTCCCGGATGCCTTACCACGCCTCCTCACTTTAAACTGTTTATTTATTTATTTATTATTAAAAACTTTTTTATTTTATTTTTTTTCCGGAAACAAGCATCTTTCGCCAACGCCCCCCCGCCCGGGGCGGGAGTGTTTCCAACAAATCCCGACCTGAGAACTTGAAGGCCTCGTAGAAGCGGGAGAAGAGCAGGGGCCACTTGTAGCGGGCGAAGTCCACCACCTCCTC
>NC_137197.1:23152776-23165276 GCF_960531495.2 Zeus faber
AGAGAGAGAGAGAGAGAGAGAGACGAGAGAGAGAGAGAGGAGAGAGAGAAAGAGATGAGAGAGAGAGAGAGAGAGAGAAGAGAGAGAGAGAGAGAGAGACGAGAGAGAGAGAGAGAGAGAGAGAGAGAGTGGAGGGGAAGAGGAGGGGGGCTGAGATGGAGGTGTTGAAGCTGAGACAGAAACCCGGTTCAACTTTTTACCAACTATGACGGCGGTGCTGAAGCCAACGCGCGGGCGTTCTGAGCTGCAGCTACTGGCCACTAGGTGGTGCTCCTCCGACTAAATGGAAGTCATGGAAAAAAGACTCAATAGAGAGTCAACAGAGTGAATAAATGTTTCCACAACGTCTCGTTATACAAGGTTACTTCTGATAATGGGTGTTCTTTGAAAATGACTGTTCTCATAAAGAGGATATTAAGGCTTAAAAGAGGCATATTTGAGAGTGTGTGGTCATCTTTATTGACATTCATGCTCTCGCAAGGTGGGCGTGTCTCATCCTTCCTCTGACTGACCTCTGGTAGCGCCGAGAGTAAAGCCAAACTCGAGGCTTCAAAACACCTCTACGTCCATTTTATTACACCTCTTCTGTCCCTGTGAGTATACAGGCGTCTTTATTCCATCATCCTCACCCTGTACCCTGTCACAGCGGTACTCCCCGAACTTGACCCCTCGGACGGTCTGCTGGTAGATGAGGTTGGTGGCCACCTGGTCGTCCGTGGGGCAGTGCCAGGGCGTGAAGATCTCCTTCCTGAAGAACAGCCTCCAGGGGGCGTTCCTCTCCTGGGCGCCCTGCTCCTTGGCGTACTGCTCGCACTGGGAGACGGCGTCCATCACGTGGTCGTTCCCGCTGCCGAGGGAGGACACCTGGCGGCGGGGACGAGCAGGAGGAGGGAGAGAGAGAGAGAGAGAGAGAGAGAGAGAGAGAGAGAGAGAGAGAGAGAGCGGTAGGATGAAGAGGGGGGCTCCTCACGGGCTCTCTGTCCTATTCTGTCCGTCGCTCCACGCCCACCTTGTCGAACAGGGCGATGTAGAGGGAGAAGCCGAAGCGATCCTTCAGGCTGATCTTGTCGGACAGGGCGTGGCACAGCTCCTTGGCCGTGGTGGCCGAGTCCGTCAGCAGCGTCTTGGTGGTGCCGTCCATGAAGGTCACCGGCAGCATGATGGGCTTCTTGGACTTGGTGGCCTGGGAGAGGAGAACAAAGAGGTTTGGCGGACGATGGGAAAAAAAAGAAAAGAAAAAGAGAATCAACCCTATTTATTCATACAAACATTTCTATACAAATTAAATTTATATTTCAGTTAAATGTATATATAAAAATGCAATTGTGTTTAAATCAATAATTAATAAAAAAATAATAATAAATTAAAAATAATAAATGGAAATAATAAAAATGACTTAATCTGAAATTGTTATTATTTAAAAGCACATTTAAAAAGTAAATATTATTAGTTGTACAGTCGTAAGTTGTACTACAAATGATTCACAATCATTTGTAGTAAAAGCTTGGTTGTCTATAACCAAAAAATTGGTTCTTTATAACCAAAAACTGTGCTTGGTTCTCTATAACCAAAAACTGCTCTTGTCATTCTACAGGTCATCCACAGGACAGAGTTATTGCAGCAGTTCTTTATGACTAAAGAATTAATAAAAAGTTGCATTGCAGGTTGAGAACTTGAACTCCCCTTGGAGACTAACTCTGTCCTGGATGCAATGGCACAATTAATCTGTGTTGTATGCCCAGCATGCTGACAGCACAGGTTAAAAAAACAACAGAAACAAACCCCAAAATAAACAAATGATTCACAATACATATCATTTTTGTGTTTTTCACACATGTATTTGTGTGTCTGTGTATGTGTAAATGTATTCATCTGAGTGTGTTTAGGTGAGCATTTGACAGTGTACGCGTACATGTTTGTAAACATGTTCGTGTGTCCCTGTGCATGTGTGTGTGTGTGTGTGTGTGTGTGTGTGTGTGTGTGCGTGTGTGAGTGTGTGTTTGTGTGTCTTGACTGTGCACCTGCAGCTCCAGCCAAGATGGCGGCTGTGTTCTGGTTCCATTGACGAAGGTCCGTCTGAGCCGCTCCTCGCAGTAGGGAGCGTAGCCTGGCGGGCCACCGCCGATGAAGTTCCTGAGGTACTACGGGAACACAAACACCAACTTAAAACATGGTGTCTTGGAAAGGAAATGAAGAACAACCGATTTTTTTCAAGGAAAACCAAAAAGCAGCGTGATCCTGACCTTGACAAACTTGTCGGACGGAGCGAAGCAGCCGACGCAGAGCGAGATAAGGATCCAGCCGCGAGCGTGGGAGCTTTTCGACGGGTTCTGACTCAACTGCTTACAGATCTGACAGTAAATCTCATCTCTGACACACACACTCACACACACACAGACACACACGCACACACACACACACACACACACACACACACACACACGTACACACTCCCAGTTAATGTGTGCATGTATGTGTGTGTGTGCATGTGTGTGTGTGTGTGCATGTGTGTGTGTGTGTGTGTGTGCGTGTATGTGTGTGCGTGTATGTGCGTATATGTGTGTGTGTGTTTGTGTGTGTGTGTGTGTGTGTGTGTGTGTGCGTGTGTGTGTGCAAGCGTGCGTGCGCGTGCGCGTGCGTGCGTGTGTGTGTGTGCACCTTAGAGTGGGTCTCAGGATGCCGTTGCCAATGATGAAGTGAAGTTTCTCCAGGTTGGAGGTGGGTCGGTCCTCCAGCATGCTGTTGCCATGGAGACCGTACTCTCCGTCGTTAAGACGCTTGGTGACCTGGACGGGGGAGCGTCATTAAACTGTCACACAAACCAACACTGTGTTCCAACTGATTGAATTATATAGTTCATATACAGATTGGAAGTGATAATAATTTATCATAAATTAACCAGATATATAGATTTTAATATATATTGTGCATATTCCACTCATCCATATAGTTCCCTGCATTGGGAATAAGTCAGTAAAAAGGTTTTTGAACCACTATAGCCAAACAATCTATCTATCTATCTATCTATCTATCTATCTATCTATCTATCTATCTATCTATCTCTGCACTTCTCCCTCTGTCTGTCTCTCACCTCCTCTGTGATTTTGGATTTCTTCTTCAAGGTGAGCGACACCAGTTTATGTCGGACGCTGTTCTTCTTGTGGCCGTCGGAGTGCTGCGTCTGCAGAACAACACGGAACATCACACAGAACTTAGCTTCTCAAACTTAGGCCCGGGGTCCTGAGGGGGCCAGAAGAAAGACAGCAACCAATATTCATATTACATTCTAGATTAAGGTAATGACACATGAGCATAAATCAGGCAAACAACATGAAAGTGGTAATCTGCAAGATTATTTAGTTTGAAAAATACCATATTTTAAAACTGACACGTCGTAAGAAGCAGCCAATCAGTGTATTTGTGTCATGCATGTGCTCCTCTATAAACATTGCATTGTTGGTGGCGGGGTCCGCCGCGTGCAAGAAAGGCAGCCATGGTGAATTTGATAAAGCCTTCGCGCCGGTTGTGGTCAGTAAACCGTCGGTGTGGATGAACAGCCACAAAAAGACATCCCCACGGCCCCCACCTCCACCCCCACCACCGCCCCCATCCCAAGCGACCAAGAAAATAACAAACCAAATAAAACAGCTGGACTTGTCATGTCATCCACCAAACCCATATTATCAAGTTCACGTTCAAGTTCAAGAGATTATTTGTCCCATACATACACATACGGTCGTACATATATGCAGTGAAATGTCGTGACACCCGGTGATTACGCACAAGCTCTATAAGCTCGAAAAAACTCAAATGTGCGTAATCGACACGCGGTGCTCTGATGGTGCTTCCTCACCTCTCCCTCGCCCTGCAGCGCCTGCAGCTCCCTTTTGTACGTCTTCTTGCCGAGCGTCTCGTAGATCTTGGTCATGACGGGGATCTTCTCGCTGCCGTCGCTGATGGCCGTGTGGTACTTGGGCTCCGGAAGATCCCCCATGAACCTCAGCACCGTGATCCACACCGCCAGCGCGGCCTGCGGCGGCGGTAGGGGTGGGGGTCGAGGTTCGAAATGGGATGTCGGCGGCAAGAGGAAGGAAAGAAAGAAAGAGGAGACTTTTTCTCATTCAGTCGTTGAGACGGCGGTTATTTATAGGTCACGGCCGGGCAATGATTAAACGCCGCCGTACCAGCTGGTCGCCCTCGTCGTCGTGGAAGAGCAGCGGCTGCTTGAGCGGACGCCGCACGTAGGTGTGCGTGGTGGCGCCCTGGAAGTAGGTGGCGGCATATTTGGCAAACTTGTACTCGGACAGGTCCTCCTCCTCGTCGTCCTCGGGGAGAGGGAGGGCCTCGTCCAGATCCTCCTCCTCCAGCTCGCGGTGCGTCCGCTCCAAGTCCTGCGCGGAGAGAGACAAAACTTAAATCACTCTTCTATTAATACGGGAGCTTCCGCGCGGTGGGAGGCCGACATTCGGGAGAACATCGTGAGGTGCCGGGGGTCCCCCACCTCGAAGCCGGCGGGGGCCTGGCCCTCCTGGCCGGGGAAGGAGCTGGTGGTCCCCAGGAAGCCGAACATCTTGTCCACCATCTCCGAGTCGTTGACGGGCTCCTGGCGGGCCTTCTCCATCTGCTCCACCAGCTCCTTCTTCTTCCTCGCCTCCTCCTTCTCCTTCTTCTCCCGCTCGGCGTCCTCCTTGGCCAGCTGGGCAAGACGTTCCTGTGGAGCAGACGTCGCCGCCCGCCGTTAATGACCGAAAGATGTCTCCCTATTTACAGCTTGAGAAATCAGCACACACTGGGAGGATCCCTGCGTACGACTTAATATGAGAAAATAGTATCGAACCAACCTGAGAGTCCTCGTCTGGACTGATGGCCTCAAACCAACCAGCTGCGTCTCAGCGACCTCTTAAAGTATTATTTTTATTATTATTATCATTATTTATTATTTTTTTTAAGTTTGGGGATAGGACGTCACCTGGTGCTTGCGTTCGGCTTCGGCTTTCGCCTTCTTGGCCGACATCTGGTTCCTCAGTTTGGCTTCTTCGGCCAAACGCAGCTTCTCTGCCTCCAACCTGCGGCGATACTGGGGAGAGAGGGATGGAGGGTGAGATGGAGGGAGGGAGAGAAATGAAAGGAGAGAGAGAGAGAGATGGAGGGAGAGAGGGAGATGGAGGGAGAGAGAAATGGAGGGAGAGAGATGATGGAGTGAGAGAAATGGAGATGGAGGGAGAGAGAGATGAGGGAGAGTGAGATGGAGGGAGAGAGAGAGAGGTGGAGGGAGTGAGAGATGGAGGGAAAGAGAGAGACGGAGGGAGAGAGAGAGATGAGGGAGAGAGAAAGATGGAGGGAGAGAGAGAGATGAGGGAGAGGGAGAGATGGAGGGAGAGAAAGAGATGGAGGGAGAGAAAGAGATGGAGGGAGAGAGAGATGGAGGGAGGGAGAGATGGAGTGGGAGAGATGGAAGGAGAGAGAGAGATGGAGGGAGGGAGAGAGAGAGATGGAGGGAGGGAGAGAGAGAGATGGAGGGAGAGAGAGGAAAGGAGGAAGGAGGGCAGATCAACAGTTTATATTAATAGTATGTAACGCAGTAATTGTAAGTATGATGGCAGTGCAATAAGTGCAATCACATAAAGATATGACACAATGTTTGTGATTAAATGGCGTCTATGTCGCTTAAAATTGATATTTGTTATAAAATACAGAGCTTTTAAAGATGATTAATTATTAATTACTGCAGCCACCTGTCATCATTCCTGATCCCTCAGTGCTGAGAAGCACTTTCAGTTTTAGTGTTGATGTCATTTAGCTTGCAATAATAATATATCACAATAATAACAATCATAAAAATAGTAAAATAATAATAAAAGCAATCATAAAAGTTGTTGACCCTCCTGCATATGACTAGACAGGACACACTGTGTTTTGTTTGGTGAGCAGCCATGTGGCAGCACACTGTGAGAGTAGAACTGCCCCGCCCTTTACTCAACCAGAGTCAGGATCTCTTTTGGGGGTAAACAAACCAGAGGAGGGCGATTAGTAAGGGGTGTGTGCGTGTGTGTGTTTGTGTGTGTGTGTGTGTGTGTGTGTGTGTGTGTTTGTGTGTGTGTGTGTGTGTGTGTGTGTGTGTGTGTATGTGTTTCTGTGTGTGTGTGTGTGTGTGTGTGTATGTGTGTGTGTGTGTGTGTGTGTGTGTGTGTGTGTGTGTGTGTGTGTGTGTGTGTGTGTGCGGCCACCTCTCCCTTCAGCCTGTTGTAGAGCCTGCGTGCGATCATGCCTCGGGTGTGAGCCTGGATGGTGATGACGGCCCACAGCCGGTGTCTGAACGCCTGCCGCACCAGGCGGCCGCGGCACCGCGCCTGGAAGCGCGTGATGCGCTTCCGCGCCACATGGTACGTCACGTACAGCTTCCTGGAGCGCACCAGGGCCTGGAGACGGGAGAACCCCGCCCGCATCTGGGGGAGGGAGGGAGAGAGAATAAAGATAGATTGTTTATTCATCCTAGGTGGTAAATTGTCACAGCCACTCACATAAAAATATAATAATAATAATAATAATAATAATAATAATAATAAGTAATATGACTAAAAATGGGAAAAAGAGAATGGCAGTAAGCAATTAACCTTAAGATTTGATGAAAAGTTGCCGATATACAATAAACCTTAAAATTAACTAGAAAATAGAGAATGAATTGGCAATATACAATAAACCTAATGATAAACGATAAATATAACCTAAATATTTATAAAAAATGAAAATCTTATTACTCTCTCACATTCATAATCACCATCATGTTTCATCATCAGATAATTATAATAAACCCTGTACACTTCCACAGATAATACACTGATGATATTATTATTATGACCACATGCTATATTGCACATTACTTTATTTCATATTTTTATAATATTTTTAGACACTGGAAATTCTGTACATTTCATTAGCTGGTCTATTTTGTCATTATTTTGAATTTATATTGAGGACTTTGTGTATATATTCTTACTTTCTATACACCCGTATGCCCCGTACTATCTAATCTGATCTTATGTAAAAAAATACGCAAAGTCTTGAATTCTTGAACTCAATACTGAGTTTTCAGTGTTGTGTACTATTGGGCCACTCAGTGTGTACAGAACGTGCATACAGTATATCATTTGGGGTGTCACTCACCGCCATGTAGTTCTTCCTGCAGTGGTATCCTCTCCATGTTTTCTGGAGCAACATGGCCGACTTCCTCATCCTCAGGAAATTGGATCTGGAAGCAAACTTTTTCATTTTACCGCAGGCCCCGACACGGGGACTGCACTGGAAAACACCGTGTCAGGTTGGACGTTGGTATATTTCAACTTTTTTTCTTTTTTTTTTTGTATACCTTCCGTGGCACAGGAGCAGACAAAGGGAACGGGGAATGTAGGACAACTAATCATTGGGTTTTGACTGATGTGTGTTAAAGGTGTAGAGAGCATGTCCCGCTTCATTCTGGTCTGTGTACGCTTTTAAACTCTCTCCCGGGGGATCGTCCCCCTCGCTTTCCATCCCCCCCTTCAGTTGTCGCTGCGCCCGGGCTGCTTTCTTTTTTTTTGGCCCGACCGACATCCCCCGTCGCCGGAGCGACTCGGCACAAACACCTCCCTCCATGTCCACCTCCAAATATCCGCTCTTTTTTCGCTCTCCGGCGCGACAACAACGGAATGGACCCTTCGCCCGGGTCCCGAGGTGGTCCCCGGGGGCGTGGGGGTGGGGGACTGTAACTGAAATAGGTTGAGGTGGCTCTTACCTGTCCTTGAAGCCACGCACCACCTTCTGGATGAGGATGACCTTGTCGGTGATGGCCTTGTCCCTCTCGATCTCCAGCAGCATGTCGTGGTGGTCCTGAGCAACACAACAGCTGCAGGTTTGGGTTTGGGTTCCGACTGCTTTAAAAAGGACTTTTACTTTGGAGTACTTTGAAAGCGATGGACCTCGATCGCTTCGCCTTTATATTCCCCCCGAGTCGATAGGACACGCGCTGATGTTTAAGTTCTTTAAAGTGAATGTGCACGATCGCATTTGGCAAAAAAAAAAATCCGCAATTTTAAGTGACCATGGAGGTGAATGAAAATATATCTATTTAGTGGATGTGGAGAGGATGTGGTTTTTGGAAGACACGGGGGCATGTGATTGGAGGAGAACAAGGGAATCAGGATAAGACCGGGGGGGGGGGGTTTGTGAGATGACGAGGTGAGTGTGAGGGCAGCGTCAAAGACCACGACTGGAGCAATATGAGCACGAGGACCGAAAACTGTCAAATGACCGATGACGTTGACGATCTGAACGTCCCAAAAGAGAAATGCCCCTCCCCCCTAAACCCCCCAAAAGCAAACCCTCTCTGTGTTTCTCTGATCTGTCCATCCTGTCCTCCTACTCATCCGGTAACTTCCTGTTGGGAAGTGTGGGCACTGCCCCCTAGCCCCCTCCCCACACACACACCCACACACACACACACACACACACACACACACACACACACACACACACACACACACACACACACACACACACACACACACACACACACACACACACACACACACACACACACACACCATTCTACTTCCTGTTCTACTTCCTGTGCTTCTGCCCAAATGGAGCGTAGCCTCAACACCAACGATCCACTTATCAATGTTACTAGGAGAGGAGAGTTGAACTTGAGTATTATACTTCAGAAATATTTCATTAAAGTCAATAATATTTTCTGTATTTTCTTGGTAATTGTCATCATATGTATCACTTATAATAATAACAATAATAATAATAATAATAATAATAATAATAATGATAATGAATAACAAGAGATATAACTATTGTCAAATGTTTATTTTCTTGTTAATTGTATTTGATAATTGCCTCTTAGTTTAAGGCAGTGATTCCCAACCTGAGGGGCCAGACCCCCGCGGGGGCCGGCAGAGCTCTCAGATGGGGTCAGAAGGCCTTGGACGATCTGAGTCAAATGTTTCCAATTGGTCACATTTTAATTAAAGAATCTGTATGTTAGATCAAATACAAATTGTAACAACATCCATGAATGTATTTTAGAATGTATTTTATGCCCTAAAAACCTTGTTCTTTATACCATAAAAATAGAACCAATTCGGAGAAAAAACACTGTGAACGACAAAAAAAACAAACAAACCCACAAAAAAACCCAACATATAGTGTATTTTAAATAGGGTTGAATTAATTAATTTAATTAATTGAATTAGTTGAATTTATCAAGGGGGTATCTCAGGAAAGGTCAGAACACTTAAAGACCATGACTTGTTGATGAACATGTATCTCTTATTTTTCATATTTACTCTCTATCATTCAAATATGAACATTTTTACTGGCTGTCCTCAGAACAACTTCAGAAAGTGTAGTCACATTCATTGCTGTCCCATCGTTACCGATGGGGAGACAGAATCTACTTTGGAGTTCTGGGATACAGTGGGTCCATCCCCATGACAACCAGCCAACCAGCGGATGTGTTTAGCCCGTGACCTTTGACCCCCACACACTATCTGACCTCGCACCGGGCAGGAAAACAAAACACATGTGCTCTCTCTCTCTCTCTCTCTTTTTTTGTCTCACGAAAACACACACTCACGTGCGCACACAGACACGCACGCGCGTGCGCACATGCACACACACGCCCACACGCACGCCAGTGCACACACACACACGCACACACGCACACAGGCACACAAATACACACGCACACACGCACACCCGCACACACATACACATACACACACACACACACACACACACAGATACACACAAATAAACACACAGAGGGTGGGAAACCATAATACACACTCTTTCCCACAAACAGACGTGTGAGAGTGGAAACAGCCACAGTGTTGAGCTGAGAAGCAGTTTTCTGAAACCTGCTCATTTATAACGCAATTTACTAGGCTGCTTTTTAACTTATTTAACTTACTTTTAAAGAGGTTATCTTTTTACATATATATATTTTTTTGGCAAAAATATTGTATATACTTTAACCTTCACTCTTCAAGGTTCTTCAAGATTTCAAGGTGATTTCAACTGTTTTGTAAAAGTGCAATTGCACTGCATTTTGTATCAGTAACAATATCCTGTTGTTAATATTAACAAATACATATAACTTGAGAACATTTATAGATTTAGTGACTTGTAACATGTGCCCTGTTTTGATTAGACCAGTGGTTCTCAACTGGTGGGTCTCGATCCAAAACCTGGTCGTTGGTCCATTTTGAGTGGGCCACAGGTATATACATCAAAACAAAGCAATGGCAAAACAATGAACCTCCTGTGTTTCTAGGTTATGATGTGGCCTCTATGAATTTAATGATGACTTGATAAAACAGTATTTCATTTTTATTTTTTTCTCAATAAATAGCTTAGCACATAGCTCCCCTCGCCTTTTTTTTTAAATTTTATTTTTTTTCAAGAAGAAGAGGAAGAAAGAAGTTTCCTGAGCTTTACCTTCAGGAAGATTTTAGTTTTCCCCATCTGCCAGTCATCATCTCTCCCCAGCACGGCCTCAGCGATCCTCTGGCAGGTTCCTCTCAGGTCCTCCTGGAAGATTATACGACGATGGAGGAGATAAAAGGGATATTTATTCCCACACACGCACAGGCACACACACACACACACACACACACACACACACACACACACACACACACACACACACACACACACACACACACACACATGCACGCACACACACACACACCACACACACACACACACACGCACACACACACCTGCTTGTAGGCGGGTTTGACCCCAGGCATGAGGACCCGATAGCGGTCCACAAACTCCACGAAGGTGTAGCGGATCGGGTACCCAGCCCGACGGATCCGAATGGTCTCCATCATCCCAGAATACCGGAGCTGCCGCACACACAGCTCCGTGTCAAACAGCTGGGTGGATAGAGAGAGAGAGAGAGAGAGAGAGAGAGAGAGAGAGAGAGAGACAGAGAGAGAGAGACAGAGAGAGAGAGAGAGAGAGAGAGAGAGAGAGAGAGAGAGAGAGAGAGAGAGAGAGAGAGAGAGAGAGAGAGAGAGAGAGAGAGAATTTTAATATTTTGTATATTTTGTATCCTCAATTGTTTTTGTTCCACTTTTCCATTTCCATTTCTCTTTCCATTTCATCACATTATCTTTTCTGGTCTATTTTTTATATATCGAACGTACTATAAATCACTGTTTCACTATTACCTTCTTTTTTTTTTATCCTCTATTTTTGTTTCGTTCAATGAGCAAAAAGTGAATATATCTAAAATAATAAAAACACACTGTTTATTTGGATATATCTAAAATAATAAAAACACACTGTTTATTTAGATATATCTAAAATAATTAAAACACACTGTTAATTTGTTTCATTTGGAGAAAAGGGAAACTAGCATGCACATTTACACCACCGTTCTACACTTTCCTGTTTTATGAATTATCAGTGTTAAATAAATATAAAACTTGAAATAATCGCACAGTAGTTATTTTCATTTAAAGTGCTTAATGAAAATGTCCAATTGTAAGGAAATCCTTGGGCTGCAGGTGTAATGTAACTGACCTTCTTGTTTGAATGTAATTTATAGCCTTATAAAGACTCAATTCATGTGAAGAAAGTCCTATTTTGTATCAAAGATTTGTACATTTGAGTTTATTTATTTTTAGTTTAAAAGGACATTACTATTGGCATTCTAGGCAGTTTTCTGTTGATGATTGAGTACAAGAAAACCATTTTGTTTCCCAAAACAGATTAATAATTGTGACAATCAATCGTGATCACAATAATCAGTAAAATAATTGTGGTTATCATTTCAGCCATAATCGTGCAGCCCTACTTCAGAATGAGGACCGCGACGTAGCTGCGGTGTAAGAAACCCAACGACAACCGCAAACACCACCCATCATAGAATTAACTGTAACCAGGCTGGAATGAGTGAACTTCTGCAGTCACAAAACGCACCACAAGAGAGAGCCATACACGGGGTCCAGTTTAGTCATGTTAGGTATGTATTACAGTTTTCCACGGTTCTGGAATCTGCGCTCTGTGATTATATATATTTATATGCGGGACTTTTGGAGCAGACCGAGGGGCCATCCGTGACTGAATGTGTCAGACCAGACTTCACTGAAATCGCGGATTCTGTCTTTATTCGCTCTCCTTTTGCGGGGATGGGGGCCGTGCCCGGGCCAGGGAGGGAGCAGAGGAAGCGCTTCTGTTGTACGATGGGCTGTTCGTGTCACCTGGTTTGAAAAACGCAGCGCGAGTTACAGTTTCCCGAGTTTTCTTTGAACGCAGCACCGGCTCAAATATGTCTGTCTAGGTGCCGCCGTCGCAAGTGGTTGGAGGGGATTGACTTCGGCGAGACGAAGCTTGGACTTATATAACTTCAGATGATGATGTCACAAAGCGGCCCGCTCCTGAAACTAACGAAATTACGCCGATTACGTTTTTCCTCTAATTTCTGCTCCAAATGTACTTCGATA
>NC_137197.1:23167776-23185276 GCF_960531495.2 Zeus faber
ATCTTATTGTTATTTTTAGCTATTGAATATTTTATTTTAATAATAATAAAAAATAATGAATACAAAGAAATTGATAAAATAAATAATAATTTTATACATTTATTTCATGATGGTCCCGAAACACACGGGTGTCAGACAGGTGTCCATAGAGAACATCGTAATTTCTCTGGTGAAGGTTGAATCTGTCTGTGTCATGTCTGGCTTTAGCTTCACTTTTCTTTTTATTAATATTGTACCTTTTGTTTGCCAGCCATTGATCCCTGAAGTAGGAATGCGTGAAAATATAACTATTAATTAATTAGTTAACTATTAGTAACTATTAGTTAATGAACTTGAGAAATGTGCGGCATTGCACATACAAAGCCACCATAATGACGGTAATAAACCAAAACGTAACAGTAGTGTAATATTGGAATACTTCTCAAACACTATTCCCTGAAAGTGCGGTGGGGGCGCAGATCCCCCACCAGTTCCCTCTTTACCTTTGGTCTCGTAGTAAACCACCCCGGCAAAGTGCTGGATGCCAAACTGGGTCTCGTAGCTGTTCTTGGGAGGAATGTAGTTGGTGTTGAGTTTATGCTGAGAATTCAACTTGTTCAACATGGTGGTGTCTGTGCCCTGGACGGGGGAGGGATACCAAGGAGAGAGGAAAAAAAAACCCATTAGAACGGTGCTTCAGTCCATATGAAGTTTGCAGGGGGTTGGGGTTAAGCTTTATGTCGTTTCAATCAAAATCAGAGCAGAAGATCATTCGCGTGTCCATCCATCTCAAAGGCGTGAAAATGGCCGTGCAAATTGAGACTTTATTGTAAAGCACGTCACACACTTTGATTTTCGTGTGGGTGACATGAGGTCAATATTTCTATCCATTTTTTATGAGTGTTATTGTATTTCCACACTCCGGGGGACCTTGGGGAACTTGCTCTCCTCGTCGATGAGGGAGATGATGTTCATGGGTTTGATGGCGATCATGTCCAGCGCGTCCTGGTTGTCGGTGAACTCGATGTGCTGCCAGTTGATGTTCTCCAGGTTGTACTCCTCCTGCTCCAGCTTGAACACGTGGCGCACGAAGAACTGCTGCAGGTTCTCGTTGGCGAAGTTGATGCACAGCTGCTCAAAGCTACAAGCGACGGGGGGAGGAAGACACAATTAACGAGTGAAATATGACAGTGTCTTACTCTGGACTGACGCACTAAACCGAAATATGTATTTATCCATCGTGCATTAGGCAGCATCAAGTTCATGTATATGAAGAAATAAGTGAATTAAACGGCAAATACCTTTATTCTGCCCATATACAGTATACACCTGAAGTCATATTGGTCATATTGGTCATATTACCAACTTTCGGCCAAGAAATGTAAAACCTTTAGGACATTCTGACCAAACAAAAATACCCAAAAACAACAACAACACTCGAAGGATCAGACGTAGAAAACGCACGAAAGATTGATCTTAGATTGTTGATTGATTGTTATTTGGAAACAAAACCCTTTTAGCAAGTGAAGGATTATGCACACACAACCACACACACACACACACGCACGCACGCACGCACGCACACACACACACACTATTAGTACATACTTGATCTTTATATGTTTGAGGTGTGGTGCTTTCTACCTGTTGGCTGTGAAGTTTTCAAAGCCGAATATGTCCAGCAGCCCGATGGAGCGTCGCAGGGCTTTGGGCTGGTTGGACGGAGGCTTGTAGATTGCCGCGTTAATCTTATCCACGATCCACACAAACAGGCGGCCGTATATTCCCTACGACCCGCACAAATATAAAAACATGTACACACAGCCACACAGTCAGACACACATCGAGTCATAAATGAAGCCACTAATAAGAGGTGGGTTAGTAACTGAGCGGTGCAGTGGTCAATCAGAGAAAATTATGTTATTACACCTACTTATTTGTTTGCCTTGACCTCATGCCAAGGTTAAATGAGGTCAGCATGGAAATGTATGTTTATATGTGTGTGTGGGTGTGTGCGTGTGCGTGAGTGCATGTCACCTTTACGAAGGCGTCCCGTACATCCAGAGCCTGCTCCATGCTGAGAGGAGTGGAAACCGTCTCTCCTCTGGTGATCAGCGTCCGACTGGTCAGACAGTTCATCAGGTCCTTACTGTCCACCTGCACACACACACCCACACACACACACACACACACACACACACACACACACACACACACACACACACACACAAAGACACCAAAATAATTCACACGCTAGGTGGTGCTGTGTTCCATCTCATTAAGGACAACAGAGTCTTTAGAACCTTAGATCTCTATCTGTGTGAAGGACACGCTGGTCATTCATCAATGTGTGTGCGTGTGTGTGCGTGTGTGTGTGTGTGTGTGTGTGTGTGTGTGTGTGTGTGTGTGTGTGTGTGTGTGTGTGTGTGTGTGTGTGTGTGTGTGTGTGTGTCACCTCCAGCAGCGTAGCAGCGGTGGTGAGTTGAGGGCTGCGAACGACCTCGCAGGCATCCAGGTTGTCATAGGTGCGTGCTGGGGGTCAAAGGTCAACAGGTGAAAGCCAGGTCAGTCTTTGTGGTCAGGTACGGTGTGTGTGTGTGTGTGTGTGTGTGTGTGTGTGTGTGTGTGTGTGTGTGTGTGTGTGTGTGTGTGTGTGCTGTACCGTCATATCGAAGGTTCCCCATGTGCAGGATGGCAGCGAGCAGTTTGCAGATCTCCCAGTTCTCTGTGTCTGTGAACATCAGCACCTGCAGCAGCAGAAAAACAGCATGGGAAGGATTTATTTCAGCGTCTTCAGCCGCTAAAGTTTTTATACAGTGTCTCGTCACAGCTGAAGTCGCTTTGACAAACTGTGAACTGGAAACTCTGGATGAGACCTTCATCGCAGAGCGGATGTTGGAGTATTCCTTCATGTCGTCACGGCCGTCACACACGGTGCAGTTTCCCTGCAGAGAGAGAGAGAGCGAGAGAGGGAGATTGAGAGAGAGAAAGAGGCAGAGAGAGAGAGAGAGAGAGGGAAAGAGAGAGAAAGAGAGAGGGAGGGTCAGAGAGAGGGAAAGAGAAAGAGAGGGAGAGTGAGAGAGAAAGAGAGACAGAGAGAGAGAGAGAGAGAAAGAGTTATATAGATATATATACATAGAGTTATAGAACCAGATAGAGAGAGATGGAGAGGCAGATAGAAAGAGAGAAAGACATGGTCAGTTTGTGATACGCGTGTTGATTCGTGAACTCCTGGGTATTTAAAATGTCATATGGTGGAATTACATTTAACGATGACTATTAACTATCAGCTATATTTACAAGGACTAGGTATTGTGTAGTAAAGCTGAATGGTTTAATTGAATTGTCTCTGGTTGGACTTTATGGACCTGCGTGCATCCATCTCCATAATCGAAACAGTTAACGTGTTAATAGCAGCGTTCATGTTTTAATGTGGCGTCGCTCCATCTGGATGGATGAGAATGGATGGATAAGGATGGTGGATGATAATGGATGGATAACGATGGTGGATGAGGGTGGATGGATAAGGATGGATGGATAAGGATGGATGGGTGGATAAGGGTGGATGGATAAGGATGGATGAATGGATAAGGGTGGATGGATAAGGAAGGATGGATGGATAAGGGTGGATGGATAAGGATGATGGATAAAGATGGATGGATAAGGATGGATGGATGGATAAGGGTGGATGAATGGATAAGGGTGGGTGGATAAGGAAGGATGGATAAGGAAGGATGGATGGATAAGGGTGGATGGATAAGGATGAATGGATAAGGATGGATGAATGGATAAGGGTGGATGGATAAGGAAGGATGGCTAAGGATGGATGGATGGATAAGGATGGACGGATAAGGGTGGATGGATGAGGATGGATGGTCGTGCTTCTTACGATGGTCAGGTAGGTGTAATCGGTGGCTTTGCCCAGCGCGAGTTTCTGCTTCTGTTCCGTGGTCATGCCCTTCAACATGCAGTAGAAGATGTGATAGTTCCTCTCATCACGAGCCTAGAGAGAGAGAAGGAGAGAGAGAGAGAGAGAGAGAGAGAGAGAGAGAGAGAGGGAGAGAGAGAGGGAGAGAGAGAGGGAAGGAGGGAGAGAGAGAGGGAGAGAGAGAGGGAATGGAAATAGTTGGCAGAATTATTGCACAAAAACATGTAAAAAAGTAAATATACAAATTTATGTAAATTGTGAAGGACGACCTTCACACCCGCTTCCAAAGGAGCAGGAGATTAAAATGTTAAATGATGAGAGCAAGTTAATCATACAAATCAAAACAGCGATTTTCAATATGTGGGCCGTTCCCCCCTAGTGGCCGATGAGGAAACTGCAAGTGGGCGCCAAATCATTGATAAAACATACAATTTTGATGATTTGGGGGGGGTTATCAAAAATGAAAAACAAATTTCAAGGTATTTTCCGAAATGTTAAAAGAATTTGAAAATGCATCACCACCGGGATTGACCGGTACATCAGAACTCCTGGAACACTATTATAATCGCCACTGTCTGTGCTTGTTTGTCGTGTGGGCGTCGTTAGATCATTAAAAAAAAACCTCTTTCATTAGTAATTTTAATAAAAACATGGAACCAAACCAAGAACAGCCAGAAACACCTCTCCATAACAACTTTTTAACCGTCTCAGCAGGCGGCAGCTGGGCCGCGCCCTGCAGTGCTGAGGTGCTTCCTGGTCACGTGGTGCAGCTGCTTACCTGCCGACAGACCCTGGACTTCTCCAGAAGGTACTGCTCGATCTTGGCTCCCTCGATGGCTCCTCTCTTGTTGAAGTGGATGTCGATGTACTTCCCAAAACGAGAGGAGTTGTCGTTGCGGATCGTCTTGGCGTTACCGAAGGCTGCGTCGGGGAGAAGGGGGAGAAAACCCCAATTTAGTGCTGCTTATATGAGTTTATTGGCGATTGGCACTGGACAGTACACCAATACTGCACACAGAAATCAAGACACGTGTGTATGTGTGTGTGTGTGTGTGTGTGTGTGTGTGTGTGTGTGTGTGTGTGTGTGTGTTACCCTCCAGGATAGGGTTGGCCTCCAGGACTTGTTGCTCTATCCAGGAGTGCTGACCGCTGATCGCCGCCAGGAACTGAAGGATGAGCTTCGTGCTTTCTGTCTTGCCTGCACCAGACTCTCCACTGACACACACGCACGCACGCACACAGACACATACACACACACACACACACACACACACACACACACACACACACACACACACACACACACACACACACACACACACACACACACACACACATTTAAATGTCCCTTTACATTAATTCATTTAGATGCTTTTCTCCAAAGCCACTTCCATGAGAGGCTTGAAACAATCAAAGCAGATATTGACAATTGGAGGGACCTCCAACTGAAGTGCATGAGCTTCTGTTTCTGAATTCAACCAGATACAAGTGCAAGACGCAAGCTGTATTTTTGTATGTTAGTGTAATATGAAGTGTAACGCAAATAGACAGACTGTAACGCAAACAGACAAGTCCACATGCCCTGATCACACAGCCATAAATACAAATAGTGAATTATTTAGAAGATTCCAACCAACCTCCGTAAACTACATCTATGATTACATTTACGTACACATTGCGCTTTTACTTCATTTGATTCTGCTCACTTTGCCCCAATTTTATACTGTTCTACATGTTTTTGGTAAACATTTCTTACATTTTTAGATTTTCATTTTTTACAAAATAGTACATTTAAATTGTAGTTGCTTCTTTATTTATTTAATGTTGTTTTTTTTATATTTCCATGTTTTTTTATTTACATTTAAAAATAAGATTTTATTTATTTATTTAACTTTATTGGAGTCACTTTCACCAGCTTGTTTGGTCTCTTAAACTTGTGTAACTTTTTTTTTTTACTATTTATCTGCAGTTTTGAGAATTTGCACAAAGAGGCCGCATGTTAAGCGTCATGTTAACATGACACTTGCTGTAATGTTATAGATTGACAAATTAAAACTAGACAAACTAGAAAAAGTTAAAAAAAAACAAAACTACAACTAAAAACTAGAAAAACTAGAAAAAACTGGAACATACACACACACACACACACACACGTGTGTGTGTGTGTGTGTGTGTGTGTGTGTGTGTGTGTGTGTAATGTTAGGATTTATCTGTTCCGCTCCCACTTCCGTACAAACCCTCACACACAGACTCTATACACACACACACACACACACACACATACACACACACACACACACACACACACACACACACACGCGCACACACACCCTCCAAACAGCCCCACCTAATAATGCAGCACTGGTCTCGGTTGTTCCTCTGCATGTTGAAGTAGCAGTTGTCTGCGATGGCGAAGATGTGCGGCGGCATCTCCCCAATCTTCTTGTTGGTGTAGAGGCGGATCTGGTCGGCCGTGTAGATGGGGAGCAGCTGGTACGGGTTCACCGCCACCAGGATGGAGCCCGTGTAAGTCTTCCCTCACACACACACACACACACACACACATACGCACACACACGCACACACACGCACACACACAAGCACGCAAGCACACACACGCACACACACAGAGACACAGACACACACACACACACACACACACACAGATAAGTAAGTAAGTAAGTAAGATAAGTACACTGGGTGTTATCATGGAGACGGATGAAGAGGAGAGGTGGAGGTGCAGGCAGATGTTGATGATAATGATGATGACAATGACGATAATGATGATGATGCTTCAACGTGCCATGAGGTCGCCTCAGACTTATACTGAGAATGATTTTAGAGTTGCTTCGCGTAATTGAAGGCTAAGGATTAGAGACCAATAACTAAAGAGAAAAAATGGTAGAAATGTATAGAAATTGGCTGAGGAAAGTTTGTGATCCTTCACGGTCCACATTGATGATCCAACTGTAGTATAATATTTGTTTTTTTTAGCCAATGTAATTTGCTTGTTTGCTTTTTTAATTATTACTATATAATTGCCTTTTATTAAAATGATTATTCTTATTCTTGTTCTTATTTTTATTCTTATTCTTATCATTATTCTCATTCTTATTCTTATTCTAATTCTTATTCTTATTATATTTGGTTATGTTGTTATTATGTTATTGTCTTGTTATTAAAACAATACAAATTATTAAAGATAGAATAAAAAAAAACAAAGGTTCTTTTTATATTAAAAAAAAATCTTATCCTGGGACTCTACTGATGTTCCTTGCTATAACTGAGGACTTTTCTGAAGATGATTTTCCATGGATGGATGCAACAAGCCAGATGGATCGCAGGCTCCATCCACCCCTGCTGCTCGGATGTGTCCTGCTCGCTGTCCGGATTGCATAAATGCATTCTGTTTAAGTGTAAATGCATTCCGGGTGGGTGCTGGTGGTGTAGAGCTGGCGCAGGTCCCCTAGTTCAGATGGTGCAGAGTGTTTGTGGCAACGAGAGAGCACGGTATCCGTATCACTTTCAGCCACTGGAGAACCTGCGTCCATGTTGGAAACGGAGCCACATGCAGCTCGGGTCACAGCGCTGAGAGTGTTTTACCGGAAAACCCAGGGGAACGACGTATTTAATGCGTTATTCCGCCTGTATATAAAAATAAACCAGAATCCCAATTATAAAATAGTATTCAAATGCAAAAGCAAACAAAAACTGTATATGGCTTTTGTACAGTTTTTAAACTTCCGTTACAGGAGGTACAGTAATGCTCCTGTGTTTGAGGTTTTAGCAAACAAATCACATTTTGAAATATCTTGGTTTTCCCCCTGGATTCTCTCTCTCCCCGGCCATGCATCAGGGTCCTGGTGCGGCGCGCGACCAACTCACCCTGCCACCGCAGTTAGTCTTCAGGAGGAGAGGGGGGGACAGGGAAAAGAGGGAGAAAGGATAGAAAGTACAGAACACAGGGTGAGACAGATCAGTGGACAAGAGGATTGTAGAGGGTTGTGGTCGGACGTATTACCTCCCAGCACTATTATTGTTACTGTTATTATTGGGGAAATCCCAGTTTGTAAACACTAAGATGCTTTTGACCTCGGCTCCATTTGGGAACTCCAAGGAGCCCAGAGAGGTACGGTGAGGCTCCACTGGAAGCTCCCGGCGGGCTTTAGTGGAAGGCCGTGGGTGAACAGGGACGCTCCAAATTATGCAAAGAATGAGAATAAAAGAATGTGCCGAGAAAGTCCAGTGAGCCAAACCCCGAGAAGTGCAGAACATAAAGGACAGCTCTGGGAAAACTGGGAGGGAATTGGTTCCACTGGGCAGTTCCCAGATGTGAAGGAGAACGTAACAGGGTGAGGGGTCCGGAAAAAAATTTGTTCAAGATTTTCATCAACTGTTCCGAGAAAGTCTGAAAAGTATTCAAACAGGTTGACAATCTAATATATATATTACTGCAAAAATTATAAATTAAAATAATGTGTGCACACTGGTATCATTCTGTCTTTTCCTTTAACAGTGCACATGCAGCCCTGATGGTAAAGCCAGTTTAACCACAGTGTAAAACCAGTATAAAACCAGTGAAAACCAGGTAAAAATAAGTAGAATTAGTTTAAAAATAAGTGTAAAATCAGTGTAAAGCCAGTTTGACCCCAGTATAAAACCCAGTAGAAAACCAGTGGAAAACCAGTGGAAAATAAATGTAAAACCAGTGTAAAACCAGTATAAACCAGTGTGAAACCAGTTTAAAGCCAGTTTAACCCCAGTATAAACCCCAGTGCAATACCAGTGTAAAAACAGTGTAAAACCAGTGTAAAACCTGTTTAAAGCTAGTTTAAGCCTAGTATAATCCCCAGTGTAAAATCAGTGTAAAACCAGTGTAAAACCAGTATAAAACCAGGGTAAAGCCAGTGTAAAACCAGTGTAAAACCAGAATAAACGAGTATAATGCCAGTGTAAAACCAGTATAGACCAGTGTAAAACCAGAGTAAAACCAGTGTACAACCAGTAAAAAACAGTGTAAAACCAGCATAAAACCAGTATACATCAGTGTAATACCGGTCTAAAACAAGTATAAACCAGTGTTAAACTAGTGTAAAAATAGTATAAAACCAGTGTAAATCCAGTATAAACCAGTTTAATACCAGTGTAAAACCAGTATAAACCAGTTTAATACCAGTGTAAAACCAGTATACACCAGTCTGCTGCCTACGTATATGAGCTTGTCCCGGTATCGGATGAGCAGGTTGCGCAGGATGCCGGCCTCGTTCAGGTCCCCCAGGCGGATCATGTCCTCCACCCCGTGGATGGAGGTGGGGTGCATGGGCTTGATGTTGGTGGCGTTCTGGGGGGAGATCCAGTGCTCCTGGAGGGGTTACAAACACACTGGAAGTTAAAGGGTTTACGACGGCAAATTGACGGATTTACTGTTGAACACTGGGACGTATGGATCGGTGTCACTCTCAGACTCTTATTTATACACTTGATGAATATCATTTAGAAATATAAACTTGAATAATAGCCTTCATTATATTACTGTTGAATATAACTATAACCAGCTATTTGTATTTTGTATATATTTCATATTTCTGGTATGAAAGCCTACATTTTTTATTCACAGTAGGATGTTTAACTGTATGCATCAATATCATTCTATTATATAGTACAAAACCATTATATTATGTGCTGTTGTGTGATATTGTATATTTTCTGTATTTTCTGTCTTTCCTATATTTTGTATATTCATTCTATTTTATTTCATTCTAAATCTACACTGCACATATCTTGAGCTGTCTATATCTTATTTTTATATTGCATTAACATGTTTTCGTGTTTAATACTAAATGTACAAACTCTCTGTGCTTGCTCCCCTACTATCCTATCTTACGTTATCTCATTGTTTAATCATGGAAGGAGATGCTTTCAGACTGGAGTAGCACACCAGCACGTTCTGAGGAGGTTTCCATAGAACTCACGCTGCCCTCATCGTCCAGGACCTGGATCTGACCCGAGTCGCACAGTTTGACCACGGCTCCGATCGGGACGACGAACTCCCGGCCAGTCTTGAGGTCCAGCCAGATATAGTCCCCCTGAACATCCAACAACAAAAACAAGAAAGTGTAAGTGAAAGACTCAGAATTAGGGTTCGAAACCAAGTGTGACCGGAAAAGGGAGATTTGCGCTGGAGGATCGGAAGATTTGGAAAATAATTTCGTGTTTGAAAATTTCGATAGAACCCCATGGCGACTGGAAGGCGGGAAGTGGAATGAGAATAAAATTAAAACTTCATTATGACCAGAATGAGGATCGGGAACAGTATCAAACAGGAAAGCTCATCAGTGATGCATTCCCGTCATGTTTGGCTTTCCTTTTCCTCGATTTTAGATTTTATTGTGACGTGAACATTCCCCAAGTGTTTCCAGGATCCAAGTGATGATGAAATATTTTGGGTCCCACGTGATTTCAGCTGAACCGCTTCAAGCTGCCTTCCCAAACCTCTCAGCCTCGGTCTTAGGTTTCACATCACCACATTTGAAACAGTATTAACCTTTACTTAAGCTGGAGGCTGGCGATTCAATTTGGTAGAATAGAGCGAAGGAGAAAGAGAGAATATGGAAGATGAGGGTGAATTTATGTTAATATAGATATAATAATCATATAACAAAGAACTGTGTTGCATACTTTATATATGACTTAACTGTATAATAATTAAAAAAATAAAATAAAAATACGAATTAAAAATATAATAATAATAATAATAATAATAATAATAATAATAACAACAACAACCACAACAACAACAACAACAACAATAATAATAATAATAATAATAATAATAATAATGATAGTAATAATAATAATAATAATAATAATATTAATTATTAATAATAATAATAATAAATAATAATAAAAATAATAATAAAAAGAAAATAAAAATACTAACAAATATATATAATAAAAAAATAACACTTGGTGACGAGACACACACATGCAGTATGAGTGCACATACTGTGTCTATGTAAAAACATACATGCACAAACGCACACACACATGCACACACGCAGGCAGACAAACCATATTCACAACAATTATTACACATAATTATGATACAGGAATGAAGAAGTGGAGAGAAAAACACATACATGATGCGCACACAAACACGTACACACGCACACACACACACACACACACACACACAGACACACATTTGTGGATGGTAAAGTAACTAGACATACAATTTGTCTCCCTCATACGTATACACACTCACACACACACACACACACACACACACACACACACACACGCACACACACACACACACATGCACACACACAGCGTACCGGCAGCAGCGTTGTGTGTTTGACCACAGTGTTGACGTTGCGTAGAAGTGCCCATTTGGCCTGATCCTTCTCATAGAGCTCCACGTGATCTCTACGGCGGTACATCTTCACCACACACACACACACACACACAGTCAGGCTGCAACCTTCAGGCTTATATGCACATGGAGCAAAATGTCCAATATTCTATGTAGTAAAGTCCACGCTTCAGCAAAATGAATATCCACTGACCGGAAAATGTCCAATAGAGCTGTTTATACACACGTCAAGGTCTAAATTAATTCATTTGAGGAAAAATTTAACAATGATGAATCATTTCACGTGTTCCAGTTTGATGTGTGAAGAGAATCAGACGTTTCCGTGTCAAACGTATCGTGCTCAGAAAAGCAGCGGTTCCCCTCGGTGCGACAGGACTGATTCCACCATTTGCGGAATCAGTTGCTAAAACATTGTCTGTTTAAGTGGAATTGTCTTCAAAAAATCCCTCATCCAATGAGCTGTAATCCACATTAACGGTGAGGAATCCAGGAGGAATGTGCAGATGGAAGGTGCCGGTTATTTAGATACGGTATCACGGTTTGAGTCCGTCACGTGTTATCTCCCCTTTTTGTAAAATCCTCAAATAGGCAAAAATTCCATGGGAAACGGTTGTCTGTTTTATATTCTTGAAAATTGCTCTCCCACTCTCCAGGTTCGCTCCGTGAAAGTTTGGTCCAAAGTTGAAGAAAGTGGCAGAATACACCTCCAGCCAGAAGCCATGCTCCATGCTCTCTATACCTCTGACTGCTGCTGTCTCTCACACACACACACACACACACACACACACACACACACACACACACACACACGCACAAATGCTCACACACACGCACGCACACACACACGCACACACGCACACACACGCACACACACACACACACACACACACACATACACACACACACACACACACACACACACACACGCACACATGCTCACACACACACACGCACGCATACAAACACACACACACACACACACACACACACACCCCCACACACACACACAGCCTCTCCTGTTTCCAGTGGCAACGTGATGTCACTTCCTCCACAGGTGTGTCCTATACAGTGGGGTGCGTATCCATATAAATAGGAGCAATAATACAAATAATATTATTACCACAAATAATTATAGACAAAAAGAGACAGTCCTAGAGACAAAACAGAACACACACACACACACACACACACACACACACACACACACACATATATATATGTGTGTGTGTGTGTAAACATATATGTATATATGTGTTCTGTTCTGTGTCAGTGAAATAACATTAAAAGGTGGATTTTTAATGTAGTAATGACATTTTCTATTGTTAATTCTTTAAAAAAAAGAGGGACAACAAAACAAAGACAAAACAGAGAAAGGTGCAAAAGAAGATGCTGTGCTTTTAAAATTGGCGACGCCAATACAGTAAACAGACAGTAAATAGTCAAGAAATAATCAGTAAACAGTAAACAGTCAGTAAACAGGGACCTCCCTCCACCGTCTGATCCCTAACAGACAGTGGCATCAGACAGACAGGATGGTCTGGCTGACGTCCTGTGTGGATGAAACCAGACACACTGCTCTTCACCTCCTTCACTCGCCTCCTACTCCTCTTCCTCTCCTCCTCCTCCTCCTCCTCTCACGATCCTCTCTTCCTCTCCCCCTGGAGAAACTAGATCCCTGCCATCCCTTTGTTTCCAATGTTCTGCAAAGTCATTATCCTCATTCACATTCTCCCAAGCTGCTGTTACTTTCTTCTGTCTTTATTTCTTACTCACTCTATATACACAACTCTCTCTCTCTTCTTGTGTGCGTGCATGCGTGCGTGCGTGCGTGCGTGCGTGCGTGCGTGCGTGCGTGCGTGCGAGAAAGAGAGAGAGAGATAGATTGTCAGTTTAATTAAGAGAATACCCTGTCTGGCAAACAGAGCGTAGAACATAACACCACAAAACTTAGAGTCCAGCTGTCATGTCTCTCTCTCTCTCTCTCTCTCTGGAAGAGGGCACCCAGGGCCATCGCCACAATATCAGAAACCAGCTGATGAAATATTTAAAGCAGCAGGATCTCTTTGGTCTCTCTCTCTCTCTCTCTGTTTTCTCTATCTGTTTCACACCCTCCTTTCTCTCTCTTCTCCCCCATCCCTCATTCTTCCAGGAGTCTCCCTTATTTCACCTCGGGTTTGTCCCAATCCAACACTCTATCTCCTTCACTCTGTCTTTTGCTCTGCTTTCTCTCTGCCTCCCTCTCCCTCTGCCTCCCCCTCTCCCTCTCCCTCATAGATAGACAGACAGACAGACAGACAGGCAGACAGGCAGACAGGCAGGCAGGCAGGCAGGCAGGCAGGCAGGCAGGCAGACAGACAGACAGATAGACAGTTAGATAGATAGATAGATAGATAGATAGACAGACAGACAGACAGACAGAAAGGCAGACAGACAGGCAGGCAGGCAGGCAGACAGACAGACAGACAGACAGACAGATAGACAGATAGACAGATAGACAGATAGACAGATAGATAGACAGACAGACATACAGACAGACAGAAAGGCAGACAGACAGACAGATAGATAGATAGATAGACAGACAGACAGACAGACAGACAGACAGACAGACAGACAGACAGACAGACAGACAGACAGGCAGGCAGGCAGGCAGACAGACAGACAGACAGACAGACAGACAGATAGATAGATAGATATGGGGCTTCAGCTCCACTGGTAAGTGACAAAGGAAGAACCATTTAAGTAAAAAATAAATAAATAAATAAAAATATCAATCAGCTTTCCCCAACCGAGAGCTGTTTGAAACACAGGCGGGTGGAGCGGCCCCCGGGGGCCTTTCACCACAGTCGTTTCAGGATCGATTGCGTCCTGCGGTCGGCCAAACCGATGGTCCGGCGTGTCGCTCCGGAAAGACATCCACATTGATCAATTTCCTCCATGTTTGGAACCTTTTTACTCCCTGACTTCCCAGGTGACAGCCACCCAAACATACTGAGTGTAGCGTGACCCCATGTGTCCCTAACCCCCACCCTTACATACATAATGGTATTTTTAATTTTTTTTGAAACCTACAGCTTCACGGCGCGAGACGCGTTACGAGGTAAATCGGCACCGTCACAAAAGTGTCAACAAGGCCTGAAGAAAAACTCATTTCCACTTTTCCTGCAGAGCTTTTATTTACATGATGACCCACGAGGCACGAGGGCAACGGGTCCTTCATTCAGCGCGAGTGACTTTTCCTTCTAGCGGCGCTGACGGAGACCGTTGTGTGATGGAATATGTGATGGTTATATGATGGTTACATGATTATATGATGTCACGCGTTGGAAACGGCTCCCTGGGGAGTTTCTTTTCTGGACTTTCCTCCTGCTCTCATTCCTCTGCCGGATCTTTAAGTTACACAGGTCTAGTGTTACCGCGCAGGCGATCCAGTTTCACTTTTTCACAGTTCCAACGTCAAAAGAGGATCTAAGCTGTAACACACACACACGCACACACGCACACACCAACACACACACACACACACACACACACACACACACACACACACACACACACAAACACACACACATAAAAAACCGTCTACCACCAAACTGGCTGCAGGAAGCAGACTTTCCACCTCCCCCGGTCACCAAGGCGGTTTTGAGGATGTTTGAGGAGGTGTGAGCGGTGACACTGTGTCGTTATGGCGACATGGTGACGTGATGGGCGACGGGGGCGACTTTCTGCCTTCGCAGCAGGTGAATAATTGAAACGGGTGTGCTGTCGCTAAGACAGACGGAGAGGCGGGAGACGGCTTACGCTAATGACTGTGTCATCGCACGCGCGCGCACACACACACGCACACACACACGGAAGGTCTTTCATGTTGAGTTATGAGAATGAATATTTTGCATGGGAGGTATGCAGACAGGCATCAGAATGAAGAGCGTTCCTGAATCAGCATCATCTGAAGAGCATTGCAGAACATGTCAGTGAAGGAAAACCATCCTCAGTGACATTTATAAAACATTACGGCGGCAATTGTGGGTTTGCTAAAGAAAATGGGCAATATACTGTGTGTCAGTTCACCATGATGCAAATTCATCAACACAAACTTTCTTCCTGAATAATTGTGTGTCTTTGAAAGCAACAGGGTCTGATTTTGTGTAGACTTAGGGGTTAGAAAATACGGACTTTCATGGAACACAAGGAAATGATACACAAAGTCTGATATGACATATATAATATATAATATATGATATATAATATGACTTTACACTTAACCAAAAGGAAAAGGCAATGCCAGAATGTACTGTGTTGGTGCTGGTGGAGCACGTGTTTGAGAGCATTACAGTCACCATGGGCTATGTACTACATGCTTATGTAACATTCAGGTACTTTACTTTAGCGTGCCCACAACCACCCCATTTCGGGATGCGACACCTGAATTTCTCTTTCTTTTTACTACCAAAACACTGAGCTGGGAAAACGACAATCTGGCTCCATTCTGAAGGGCGACTACCCAGGGCCACTACCCCGAGGACACTCCAAAACCAGGGGCTAGGGCCAAGGGAAGGCCATTGGTATTGGCCCAGTGAGTGCCGGGTGGGACTGTTATCCTGGTGTCACACTGCCCCCTGGTGGCTCACACCACGATGATCGTCACGCTGTAACGGTACACCAGGGAAACCGTGCACCGTGGAGAATGAATAAAGGTTTTCATTCCATCTGAACCACGACACAGGCTGATTAGATCCCACGACTGCTTTAATCAGTGAAACACCGGGGGCTCTGGGCCCTCAGGGCACTGCAAGACAGATCTTTATTGGACTTGGGATGGAAATGGGGGTTTAAGTGCATTTTCGAAGACAATGGGATACTTAATCGCAGCATTCATTAGTAATTGATCAGCTCAACCATTCAGCTAACTCCTCTATATACTCTGGGGAAAGTCAATATGCTCAAATCTCCTTTTTTGGACAGAGTTAAATACACATTATATACCCTTTTTTCAATTGCTATAGGAAAAATAAATTAAAGTTATAGAATCCTGGAGACAAAAAAAAAACCTGTCTTGCCTACCCATCATGCTTTGCAGCGTCCGGTGTCGTCTCATCTCATTTGCATTTAGATGGATCATTCCGACATAAGGTCACAGGCAACACGCATAAAGCTAGCCCGGGCACATCACATAAAACTGTTCAACAGCCCATAAACCCACCGCCAAGCAGGCGTCCCGCTCCGACTTCAGCTGACAGTTAACATGAGCATTCACACCATGATGTCTAGAGTACTGCATACTGTACTCCATATTACTAATACAAGCTCAGTTTTTTATGAATAAAATAATTGACCACATGCATACATACATATATATGTATAAATATAAATGATAAAAAAAATTGAAATAGTCAAAAACACAGTTCACTACCAACATCGTACCAGTGCATTCATGTTGTATTCCATAATTCATAGTTTCTCATGTAATGGTCCTTCAGTGTGTGTGTGTGTGTGTGTGTGTGTGTGTGTGTGCGTGTGTGTGTGTGCGTGTGTGTGTGCATGTGCGTGTGCGCGCACACATCCCTGCATGTTATTTCTCTGTGTACTCTGTTAAAAATGTGCATGCCTTGCCATTGTACACAAATGTTTTCCCACATAATGGGTTCTGCATGAATGGAAGGGAGCGAAGTGTGTTTCTCTCTCACACAAACACACACACACACACACACGCACACGCACACGAACACACGCACGCATGCACGCATGCACACACACACACACACACACACACACACATCATCCTCCTCCACTCCATGACCTGGTCCACTGTGTTCTTCTGGGAGCCAAACAGTTGAATGGATGAATAAATGAGCAAATGGATGAATAGATGATTGAATGAATTCCAACAGGTCTCTCATCTCCCTGGAATGTTCCAACTCAGTGAGCTGAACCAAGACACAACACAAACACACAACAATGCAGCCACACACAAGCACAATGACTCAGACAAACAGGGTTTTCTCCGATGTCAGTTAGTATTGGGATTCTTTGATCAAATGTGAAAAGACTCGGCAGACGACCTCCTCGTTGTCTGTAATTCAACTCGTTTTGAGGCCGGTGACATATGAGCAAAAAAAGGGAAAATGCACTATTCCGTGTAGAGGGAAGCGTGTTACAGGTATGACCATGATTCTAGCTGTCGTAACCTCCATTTAACCTTTAAAGCAGCTTTATCTTGG
>NC_137197.1:23195276-23210276 GCF_960531495.2 Zeus faber
GAGGTGGGGAGAGAGCGAAGAGCAGAGCTGAGTTGTCTTGCTTCCAACCTACAAACCTAATGTAGTTTAAATCTAAGATTTTTATGCATTTACAGGATATCTGAGGATTATCGGCACATTTTTCTAAAAAAATTTAAATGCTAGAAAGAAATTATGATTTAGAAATAATTTAAAGACAGAAATGTGTGTATGTGTATATGAAAAATCAACATACATTCTATCCATTGAATGTTTTATTATATAAAACAAAATTATACATTTCTGGATTGGATATTTTTTCAGACTTTTTAAATGATTCACATACGGTATCCTAATTGAACTGTATTATATATATTTTTTATAATATTATATATATATATATATATATATATATATAAATTTTATAATATTATATATATATATATATATATTTATTTTATTTTTTTTTCGTTTTTCATTGTACTCATATCGAACCACTGAAAACCATGTTTAAGATCCATGCACAGGAGACTTTGTGATAGTGCAGATTTTATTTTGTATTGAGACACTACAGGTCTCTATGTTTGGACTGAACGTCCTGAATACAAAACATCAAAGGTGGAATAACACACTACACTGGTTGTGTCTGCAAACATGCCACAAAACACCTGAAAAACAGCTCGTCAAAGGCCAAAACGTTAAACAAGACGCGTGAAAATCTGCGTTGTGTTCATCTACGGAACATAACAGTCTGCGTTAATAAACCAAATCTAAACTCAGCATCTGTAAACTCCAATTAAAGTAAACATGTATACTCTATGTGAATTAAACAAAAGTACTTCAAATACAGTCCTCTACATAAGGCAAATACTTTTAACTCTGCATTTCTATCTACAAGATTAAGTAAACTTCATTTGACACTTATTATTTTCTCATAGTTTTAAGATAAACGACAAAAAAAAAGAAAAACGTTTCTTTTTTCACGCTGAGTGATAAATATGGTTGGAGGGAGGGAGTCGGTCGGGTCGTATTTTAGAAACAGATCTAGTGGTTGAAGAGGCCGCCCTCTATTAAAAACACCTGAGTTATTGGCAGGGTTGCATCTGACGTGGTTATATTGAGATACTAGGCATGGTGATGTTTAAGTACATTTGAGTTTTAGGTATTTGTGGCCATAGTCCATCCTGCAGCTTTCCAGCTGATGATGCTGCGCTATTGAACTGAAGATGATAAACTGTGTCTGTGCTGCCACCGTGTGGTCACATCTGGTGATGCAGCTGGACGTACTGACATTTTTCTGAACATTTTTCGAATAATACTTCTTTTTTCTCAATTCATTCTAAAATAATAAAACCATTCTCATCGTTTTAGTCATTATGTCTATGAGACTTTTAGTGGTCGATTTTCCCGTGTTGCTTGAGGGCACACGGCAGTTAAACTGGCAGGGTTAAGGGTTCTATATATATATATATATATATATATATATATATATATATATATATATATATATATCATAAAATCATTCTAAAATCGTTTCAGTCATGATGTCCATTTGAGACTTCTAGTGGTTCATTTTCCTGTGTTGCTCGACGGCACATGGCAGTTAAAGTGGCAGGGTTAAGGGTTCTATTCCCGGTCACTGAACAGGGAATAAAAAAATGCATTCGAAAAAAAGGATATGTGTATATATATATATATACATACAGATATACAGTATATGTATAAACGTAGATATACAGTATATGTGAATCCATTTGAGGATTAATATGGTTCTATTATTTTACTGGATGGAAGATTTTTTGGCACACTCGGTCCCGCACAAGATCATAATAATAGGCTTTGATATAGTGTAAGACATGCATCATTAACAGTGTCGTCACG
The DNA here is from genome assembly GCF_960531495.2 of Zeus faber. NCBI lineage: Eukaryota > Metazoa > Chordata > Actinopteri > Zeiformes > Zeidae > Zeus > Zeus faber. The sequence goes on from NC_137197.1 coordinate 23,197,116, forward strand.
TGACATGTTTGTTGAACCGCACCGTACAACGTTACTCGCAGAATCAAACGACTGGCCTTTCTTACAATTTTTAACAATAACCTCCGGTTCACGTGTAAGCCCAGCTGCATGTCACTGAGCCACGACGGGGGTCGAACGCTGCTCAAGTAAAAACATTTTATCAAAAAAAGATTAAAAAATAATAATAATAAATGCATATTTGGTTTGCCGTCATATCACTCCTTCGGTTCATGTAAACCTTAATAGGTGTAAAACATATGACAAATCATGTGTAAATATATGATTTGACTTCATTAAAGCGGCATACTATAGGTTCAACTCACTCGTCAACTTAAGTTGTTTCAATATTTTATCCTCAGTCGATTCCCTGCGCCGCCTGCAGTACTTCTGCACACCACCAGGGCTAAAACCACCTCATCCTGCCTTTCAAACGTGGAGCAAAGTGGGATTTTTCTTGGGGCGGGGGGGGGGTTGTGCCTGTTTAAAGGGAAACAGGTGCCTTCATCCACCAAATCCCCACAAATCCCATCGTCCCTTTCGGACAAACCATCTCATCGTACCCTTAAACTCTTCATCGAAAACTATTCCGCAAACTGCAACCTCGTATCACGCGGAGCCACTTGTTTATGATAGAAGAACCCCATCCACCCGTCCACCCATCCACCCGTTTTAACGTCTGTCTATTTCAGATGTTGGTGAGCACCCTGCTGGTCAAAAGGGTGACGGTGAGGGTCCCGGGGAGGTCGTCACGGCCACTGCCTTTGCCCCTCAGGTGGACGGTGTGCTGCTCCCGGAGGTCGTTGGGGTCGGCCGTGAGGGTGGCCCCGCCCAGGAAGGAGTCCATCAGCACGTTGTGGTTGTAGATCTGCACGCAAAGGGAGATGGAAAACACTCCAACTTAAAGCCCCCCCATGGGTACGGTGATTATCGTCAACCGAATGTCACTCTCTTACTTCATGTTTACCCATTTACGTCGACGTTAGGGGGGAAAAGGTTGAGGGCAGACCGGCAGCAGTCAAGGTTTAAACACACTTTGGTATATATTTACAGGTAAACATATTTATGTGTATTTATACGTGAGACTCGTGAAGAATACCCTTCAAATATTTCTACAACTTATGACGTCTTCTGCGACGTCCTCGTTCAACTTTGGTTTAATCAACGCTGCCCTCTAGTGGACAACCATGAACACGACGTGCTACGATGTTGACAGACACCTGTGTGGATGTCATCACACGCTGGTGTCATCACACGCTGGTGTCATCACACGATGGTTCAGGTACACGCACGGACGCACGGACGCACGGACGCACGGACGCACGGACGCACGGACGCACGCACGCACGCACGCACGCACGCACGCACGCACGCACGCACACACGCACGCACGCACACACACACACACCTCGATGCTGATGGCCTGGTTGGCTTTCTTCCTGTAGAACAGCCCCTTGGTGTCAAACACGGGGCTGCGCGTGTCCTTGTGGACCGGAGAGCGAACCTTCTCCCCCTCGCAGCGGATGATCACGTACGGGTCCGACCCTGGAACACACACACACACGCATACACACACATGGTTGAGAAATACATGTTTATAGGTACTATATATAGATATATATGTATATACTGTATATATTTTTAGTTCTGTAGCATACGTACCTCCGTCAGAGTCCTGTCCTGCCAGTCCGTCCGCTCTCTGCACGTGGACCTGAGTGACCAGGGAGGGGTAACCACACAGACCTGACCAGCATGTCTGGGGGGGCTCGTGCAGGGTCAGCTCACTGTGTGTGTGTGTGTGTGTGTGTGTGTGTGTGTGTGTGTGTGTGTGTGTGTGTGTGTGTGTGTGGGGTAAGTAAGACAGAGGAAGAAGATCAACAGTGTCAATTTACATTTGTCTTTTCTTTGTGTTATGTCCATTTTGCTAAAAATGTGTTATTATAACATTACACAATAAACATTTACTTGTTTCTTATGCTCTTTTTTATGCGCAGAATGTTTTCATATATATTCTTAATATAAATATCAAATTATTTAGTTGTTTATTAAAGATATATTGTAAATAAAATGTATTACACACACACACACACACACACACACACACATATATATATATATATATATATATTTATATTGTATACTGTATATATATGTATTATTGTCATGTGTGAGTAGATTGATGTTTTTAGATATTTATGTGAAAACATGTGTGTATGCGTAAAGGCAAATGTAATGTGTGAGTAAGCAATGAATAAATAAATACATTTAGCAATTAATGGAGTATCATTACATTTACTTCAATGTGCTGTTTATACAGTGTTTATCTTTACAATTATTCGTTTTACCATCATCACTGCTCCTGATCTGAGTTATGCGAGCGAGAGGGTAAATAAGGATCCGATCCGGTGACCTCGGGCCTGTCTCTCCCTACCAGCAGTCTGAGGGGACGTCGGAGAAGACGCGCAGCAGGAAGTCTCCCTCCAGGCCGGGGTCAAAGGTCGTGGGGATGATCACGTAGCGCCCCTCCTTCAGCTCGATGCGCAGGAAGACGCTCCTGGAGTTGATGAAGACGCTGCCGCCCACCTTCTGCTGCGTGACGTGCATCCGGTAGGTTCTGTTCAGCTCCACCTGGACGGAGGGAGGGAGGGATGGGTGGATGGATGGATAGATATATAGATAGATGGATGGATGGATGGATGGATAGATGCGTGGATGGATGGATGGATAGATAGATAGATAGATAGATAGATAGATAGATAGATAGATAGATAGATAGATAGATAGATAGATAGATAGATAGATAGATAGATAGACAGATAGATAGATAGATAGATAGATAGATAGATAGATAGATGGATAGATGGATAGATAGATAGATAGATAGATAGATAGATAGATAGATAGATAGATAGATAGATAGATAGATGGATGGATGGATGATGGATGGAAGGATGATGGATGGATGGATGATGGAAGGAAGGATGATGGATGGAAGGATGATGGATGGATGGATGATGGATGGATGGATGGATGATGGAAGGAAGGATGATGGATGGATGGATGGATGGATGACGGAAGGAAGGATGATGGATGGGTGGATGATGGATGGATACCCTGTGGATGTCGAAGCCGATGGCCATGTTTTCTCCTCTTCCCTCCCTCAGCGTCGCTCGGCGGTCTCTCTGCTGCAGACAGAGCAACACCTCGTCCTCCGGCTTCTTCACGTCAAACACGTACTGGACACACACACACACACACACGCACACGCACACGCACACGCACACACACACACACACACACATTTGTTATTATTTATTGACATAGTTACTATATATATATAAACGGGAAAAAAAATTGATAACGAGGTACGGGTCAAAAGTAATTGTGATATATGGTTTTGTCATTACTGCCCAGCTCCCATACCACACCAAGGGAGGGAACATTACACACACACACACACACACACACACACACACACACACACACACACTGAAGGACCATTACATGAGAAACTATGAATTAATGAACACAACATGGACGCACTGGTACGATGTTGAACTGTTTATGTGTTTTTGACTATTTCTGTTTTCCATCTCAAACACCTGGGGGTTCTGGAGGAAGCTTTGCTTGTTGTTGGTGCAGCCTCCGGCGCGGTCGAGGAGCGGGTTGTCATGGCGACGCCAGGCGCCGCTCAACACAGCCTCCTCCCAAGTTTTATGGAACGACAGGTAGGACGTGTTGATGAGACGACACAGGATGAGGTCGGTGAAGTTGGACATGAAGTCATCGAACGTCATCCTGCGGGGGGCGAAGAAAGCAGCGGGAGGGCAAAAGAGAGAGAGAGAGAGAGAGGAACAGAGTTGAGGAAAATTAAATTATGGCTAAAAAAAGTATGGATAATAGCAGTAAGGAATCAAAGGGATGTGGGATATTTTGTAATGTCTGTAAACACACAGTAAACGAATGACGTCGATGAAGGAAGATTGATTTGAAAGATATGAATAATTAATAACGTAGTCCTTATCCAATCTTAAAGACAGCAGGATGGTAGTGAGAGAGACAAAAAAACATTTTTAAATAAAAATAAATAGAATAAAATGAATTAAAGGAGATGAAGGAGTGAAAACACGCCAGAAGAGGAGCGCAGTACCCGCTCTGAGCACCAGGGGACAGAACTGCCGCACTCACCAGAACTCTCCATCGTCCTGCACAGTGACTCCCATGCTCTCCCTCTCACTCTTACTGACCTTCTGCCACTCCTCAGAGCTGGGAAAGAACATACATATTATTATATTTATATCAGAAGAATCAACATAATCAATCAGATGCTTACTGAATACATCTATAAGGAATAATAATAATAGGTTTTTTTTCATCATTCCTTATAGGTATATAAGTAGACTATAGATAAATCCTTTGGCCGCCACCTGTCGCTCCAGGGCCCGTTCCACTCGCGCTGGCCCCACGGGTTCCTCATGCGGATCATGGTGAGCTTGTCGGACCTGAAGAAGGCGAGGAGGCCGTGGCCCAGACGCACGCGCCGCACATCCGTCACGGCGTAGGCGTGGCCCTTCACCAGACCGCAGGCCAGACGGGCCTCCATGTCCGCTGCACTGGTGGCCTGAGGAGGGAGACACAGGGTCCCATGGTTTGATTTGATTTTGATGCAAAGGGTCACGATACTATGTCGCTTTTCTTCACATAACGAGGTCTCTTCAGTGCACCATCTGACTTGATGAGCGTGGTTTTACTGAACTTGCCTCATTGGATGACACCTTTTTATTAAAAAAATGATAGATGAAAAAAAATTACTGAAATACAAAACACATTGTGTTTAAAAAGTTTAAAATTCTATCTCTAAAATCTAAAATAAGTAATGAATAACAACAACATCATTAATACATAATTATTAATAATGAATTAATAAACCAAAATGTATCAAATAATAATAAAAAAAACATTATTAGTTAGTTAATAACCAAAAATAATACATTTGTGACTCTGGAGTAGTTAAATGTGTAGTTTATAAGTGGGAAAATGTTGCATAACTTCCAAACAAAGTATCAATATTACAATTTGCTCAATTGATTCAGAAATTAAAATCAATAGAATTTAATCATATAGGCAGATTTTTTTTTACCAGTCGTTGTGGTCAGTGGAACAATAAGAAAGCTGGGTGTGTGTGTGTGTCTGTGTGTGTGTGTGTGTGTGTGTGTGTGTGTGTATGTGTTTGTGTGAGTGGGTGTATGTGTGTGAGTGTGTGTGGGTGTATGTGTGTGCTTGTGTGTGTGTGTGTGTGTGTGTGCGTGCGTGCGTGCGGATGGGTGTAAGTGTGTGCGGATGGGTGTAAGTGTGTGCGTGCGTGCTTGCGTGCGTGTGCGTGCGTGGGTGTACCTTGATGGAGCAGCTGATGAGTCCTCCTCGGTTGTGGACCTTCAGGACTCTCTCAAACAGCAGGCTCCGCTTCTCCTCGTCCTCATTAGACCTGGTCTGAATCAGGTCCAGGGGCTCCGACACGCCCCCGGTGAAGTCCACCAGAGCGTCCGCAGTGTTGCCCCCGTCCAGGGCCTCGTAGCAGCCGTACATCCTGCAAACACACACAAATACGCACTCAGAGCACCATCAGCGACAGGCTGAAGAGGGTACTGCTGAGGGCCTCACCCACTTACTGGACATAATGGATCCTTTTTCTATTCTCAGGGAACGATATATTTTTTTAAACATTGTGATTGATGATAAAACAAATTTAAAGCAATTTCCAGGACCCCTGCATTGCTGAGTGAAACGTCTTGCCTCGGGAAGCGAAAAGAAGAACCAGAAACGTAGAAGAAAAATGCACTCAAACGAAAAACGGTATGTGTGGCAGCATTCGATTTTGCAATTCAAATTATTATTTATCCAAATGATAAATTGCTTCATGACAAAAATCCTTCCGAGAGCCTCCAGCAGGACAGAACCGCTGGTCGTTCAGGTCGTGAGGAATCCTCCGTCGCGTATCTCACCGGAGTTGGAGAATCCGGGTTCAGAAAGACCAATTCCACTCTGGGGTTTTGAGTCAACTACTGCACATGAGCATCAACCCATGTAGCAGCAAAAACAAAGCAGGATTTTAACTTTCTGGACCTGCATTCACCCACCTTTTACCTTATTTAATTATTATTATTATTATTATTATTATTATTATTATCATTATCATTATCATTATCATTATTATTATTATTATTTTTATTATTATTATTATAATGATTAATGATTATATTATAATTACAATGAGTATTATGATTATGAACATTATTATTATTATTATTATTAATAATAATAATAATAATAATAATAATAATAATAAAAACCTTTATTTGTAAAGCACCTTTCATAGACCTCACCCACCAAAAAGAGACACTGCCTCGGTGCTTATTTTGGGTTATTTTACTCTCACTGGGGTCAAATCGTCCACTTGTTCACTGCTCTGTCCTTTACTAGGGAGTGAACTGTATGTTTCTCTTTGTGGAACTGCTTTGCATGCTGGGATATTTGCACGGTCTCAGTGAACATTCCTGTTTCACTACATTAAATTCTGGGTAAATAACACGCGCACACGCACACACACGCGCACGCACACACACACACACACACACACACACACACACACAATCACATATGCACGCATGCACACACACTCACACACGGGCGCACACACACACACAGACACAAACACACACACACACGCACACACACGTCCTGCCGGGTGGAGGCCTCACTTGGCGTAGGCCTTCTCCACCAGCGCGCTCCAGAACTCGTTGCTGTCGTTGGAGTGGCAGTACACCAGCTCGCCGTTGGCCGTGGGCAGCCGGTCGTCCACCACCACGTCCACCCACTCCCCGAAACGCCAGAAGCGGAAGTGGAAGATTCCAGCGTAGGCGTCGGACTTCTCCTCTTCCCACTCCTGGTCCTTCCACTCAGGGATCACCTGGGAGAGATAAGGGAACAAGTATTTAAAAGAAGACTCCTAAACAGGGCTGGGAGCCATTTAAAAGTGGTACCGATACGCTATCACAATCAGAATGTAAACTATACTTTTTTTCAAACCAGTGTAACATTTTTTCATTTTTACGCTGGAGACACTAAATAAAAGGTCATATTGATTTAAACTAAAAATTTCTGTCTTTAATTTCTTTAAAGACAGACATTCACTGTTCAAGCCAATGTCCTCATACGCAATTCAGTTAAGACCAAAAAAGCATCGAGACCCAGTGGCAGCCCTGGCCGTATCGTAGTGCTTTTGAGTTTTGATAATAATTGGTCCAAGGAAAGATTATCGTGGTTTGTATTCCAGTCAAATGAGCTGAATCAGGGCCATTTTTGGTATTTCAGTAGAATGAGACACATCACCTCAAAGTCGAGGAGTGTGCAGATTTAACTTCAACATTTCACATTTACGTGCACTTTGCATAACTCTCACTTTACCCCAATTCTGCAAGTATCCTCTGCTAACATTTACATATTTTTACAAAGAAAATCGTATTTTTGTAAATATTTATTACATTTTTATATTTCCTTTGTTTCATTATTTAGCTCCACTGTTGAGATTTTGCACGACGAGTTTCAATTTCAGTGTTAACATCTGCTCTACTTGTTTTCCCCTCTACACACTTTTAAACAGTCTCAGTTAATAGAGCCTGAAAAAAATATTTTAGGGAATTCCACCACACACACCACACATGGATTCATAAATATCTGTTAAATGTTTAATGTACAAAAACAACTTCCTACAGAATGCTTCCAGGAGAGTATTCAACCTTGCAACCTTATTCTACCTTCAAATCCCTGATGTACACACAAAGTGGGTACAGTGTCTAACACACACACACACACACACACACACACACACACACACACACACACACACACACACACACACACACACACACACACACACACACACACACACACACACACACACACACACACACACAGTGTGATATAAATAAATAACTGATCCATTGAGCTAAGACCGGCAGATCTCCCAGAAGCCCTCTGGAAACTCCCAGAGTTCCCTCTGGTACGTCATTACTTCCTGTTGCCTAGCGCCTGGTGCTTCACCCACTTCGCCAACCCCCAAAAAATGAAACAAACAAATAATTAAATAAATACCTAATTTAAACACTGGTTTTGAGGGGGCGTTCGACTGTTAATCACACAAGTTGCGCAATCCGTTTTTATTATGTTCTATATTAAAAAATTTCCAGCATTAAGTCATAAATTGCATCAATCTGTTTACTTTAATCTGAATGTTATTGATGTGACTTTAGACAACTTATAAAATCATAAAACAAGCCATAAAAAGTCATACAATAATAAGTCACCATTTCCTAATGGCAGGATCGCTAGACACTCACTTGAAAGAAATCTTGGATCTTGCTTTTAGAGTTTAAATGATTAAATGTTTGATATTATAATATTTTAACATCTGTAATAAAAAAAATTTTAACAAATGTAATAGAATATTGAAGTCGTGATTCAGTCGGTGTGGGAAGATCATTTAACTGGAAAAAGTCCAAGTTACAGGGGAAAGGCACTATTTTCATCTTCCTCTCTCTCTGTCCTCACTTCACTTTCAGCCCCATCCACCCGTGTCATTCCATCCCCCCAATTCCTCTATCTCTCCATCCCTATCCATCCCACCATCCTAAAAAAATAAATAAAAAAAAACCACCCCCTCCACCTCACACTGTATGTAGAACACTAATCAATACAGACCCAACCACAGTTCCACACCAGTCACACTGCCCTCTGGGTGAGGGGGAGGAGAGAGAGGGGAAGGAGGGGGGGGGGGACCAGGGAGAGAGAGAGAGAGAGAGAGAGAGAGAGAGAGATGAGAGAGAGAGAGAGAGAGAGAGGGACGAGAGGGAGAGAGAGAGAGAGAGAGAGAGAGAGAGAGAGAGAGGGGGAGAGAGGAGGGGTTGCATGTTAGATTGCAAAGGGAGGGAGAGAGAGACAGAGCAGGGGATAACAGGCGGCGGAAAACAGAGAGCATCTTTACATCCTTTGCCTCCAGACCGGCAGCCAGAGCAGGAGCCCCCGTCCTCCTCCCAACCCAGGAAAATGAGCTCCAAAGCGGACAGGGACGCCGGCAACGCCCCCTCCGAGGCCATGGTTCTAACCTTCAAAGAGGACACCTCTCTCACCGAGGTATTCACAGTAGTTTTTCTCTTTCTTTCTTTCTTTCTTTCTTTCTTTCTTTCTTTCTTTCTTTCTTTCCCCAAAATGTACCTGTGTTGCTAAAGTTGGGGGTAGAGAAGTAATATTGAGGAGAAAACCTTTTTGCAATGAAATTCCTTATTGCATAGTTGTGATTCCTGTGCACATATACGGGCAATGTTATATTAATCCTTCATTATATGGATATAAAGATAAGTTACCAAAGAAAAGGCAACACAAAAGTTTGAAATAGGTTTCAGTAATAGATATTTTAAAATACCCCCTCCCCTCAAAACCGTATTTTCTTATTGTTAAATGTTACCACCTCTTGTAATAAGGCCTTTTGTAGGCATTCTGCAGGAAGGGTTAGAGTGCCGTTATATTCCGTGATAATTTGACAACGCAAATCACAGAAGAGATGCTGAAATCCAATTAGTTGACCAATTAGTAATGCAGCCAACTACTTAGTGTAGCTCCTAGGAGCTAGATGTCAGGTGTGAAGCGTTGCGGTTCATACCTGGCAACCCCCAACTCACTGGAAGCTGCACGTCACTGCTCCCGGCGGATGGCTTGTTAATGGTAGTTCACAACGCAGCAGCAATTAAAAAAACAAGACCTTGCGTCTGTTTTTACTCTATAGCTTCTGAGATGCTAGAAGGCATATGTCCCTGTTTTTGCAGGAGCTAGGCTAGTTGATCCCATCTGCAGCCTTGCATTGAGCTAAGACGGTTAACATGCGGCCTTACGCTGCCTCTATACTGGGCACGCAGGAATGAAATTGCTATCGACTTTCTTATCTCAATTTTAGTAAGATAGACAAAAAGCTCATTTCCAATTGTCATTTACAGAAATATTTTTAAAATAGGGGTATGTGTGCCCCTTGTGGTACTTGTAGGTACTACATGGGATACATAAGAGAAAGCGGAAATTATAACATTTGATAAAAACAATGAAAATTGTACATAGATTGATTTTCAACTACTTTAATTTAAAAAGGCTCCTGAATGGATCAATGGAAATTAAGTCTGGATCCATCAAGCACCGGCGTGTACTGGGGAGTCCATTCAACAAACTTCAACCTCCCATCGCTTTTTCTATCTCTTCACTGTGTCCAGGTGATGCGCCTGCGCGTGGCCTCGCTGCAGCGGACGGGCCAGAAGCGCCAGGACGGCGAGCGGCTGCTGCTGCCCCACGAGGCCGTGCACCGCCTGGACTTCCCGCTACAGGACCTGGTCTTCTCGCGGTGGAACGTGGCGCTGGGCGGCCACGGGCGGGTCACCGTCACGGGGATCTCCCAGCTGTGGACCCCGGACCTCACCCACCTGATGACCCGCCAGCTCCTGGAGCCCGTCGGGACCTTCTGGCGGAACGCCGGGGACCCGCCGGCCTCGCCGCTCAAGTGTCTGGAGGCGGACATGCAGGAGTTCGGGGAGAGGATCGCCGACCTGGCCAAGGTGCGGAAGGTCATGTACTTCCTGTTCGCCTTCAAGGAAGGAGCGGAGGCGGCGAACCTCAGCTGTACGGTGGAGTTCACGCCCGAGCAATGACCCTCAGCGACCACAGTGACGGGGATGACAGTGCTCTGGGGAGGCCGTCACGCGCGGCAGGGGTCGGCGGGGGCATTTACATTTTTTTTCAAACTACCATACTAGTGATTTTGAGTGAAAGCGTCGTTGACCCGAAAAGTCAGATTTGGCTGAAGGAGCGCTCCGATCGCCTCCCTCTTCGGCAAAAATCGTCCTCTTTCCAAACATTCCACCTTTCTGTTCCGCACCTTTGAAAACCATCGCTCTCTCTCTCCCTCTCTCTCTCTCTCTCTCTCTCTCTCTCCCCTGCCAGACACGGCTTCACCCCCCCCCGTGTGTCCCGCATGCGCCTCCCTGTGCACCACGCTGACATTTAGCAACGCGTTAGTTAAAAGTCAAGTTTTTAAACAACCTAGAAAGCCAAGTCACGCATTCCACCTGTTCGTAATCCACTATTACCAGGGAACCGCAAATCAAAGAAATCAAAAACCCAATTACAGGTAAAACAGATTAAAAAGAAGAAAAAAAACATTTTGAGAAAAGGGCGCACGCTGTCACACGCTGTTTGAAACTACCTGCTTGTCATAAGATATCTACAACATTGTGAGTATATTTTGGAGTTTTATTAACTTGACACTGAAAGCTTATGACTGAAAGCCACCGATTCTTTTCTACATTTGCAAATTTGTTGACAATGTAAAATTCCACTTTAAACGAAAAAGGATATGATGTGAAAATATGACGACATGTCCTGTCACTTGTAAATAACAGTTTCATCCCGAATGTAAATAAAAAAGATGAATGTTTCAATGAAATGACACTGGCTTACTTTTTTTTTTTTTTTTTTTAACGCAATTCTTTTTCAACCGAAGTTGATTTCGAGTTTTTAAAGTCCAGGGCTGTTTAAATGTGTAAAAAACGACGGAGATCAACAGGCAGCGAACTGGAGTGGAATGGAACGGGAAGTGGAAATAATCCGAGCGCCGCGACCGTGAGGCCCATCGATGGAGAGACGTGTATCAAATATCGACTGGCTGCACCGCCACAGTGTGTGTGTGCGCGCGCGTGTGTGTGCGCGCGTGAGTGTGCTCTCATTGTTGTGGATCATTACTAGTGTTGGTGGGACAGTGGGCGGGGGGAGGAGAGGGGAGGGGGGAGGAGGTTTCTGGGGCCTCATTCTGAAGTGAATCCAATGTACATTAAGGAGGAAAAAGTCATTAAAAAAAAAGAAAATCCCATCCACGGTCAGAGGGGTTGAGGGGGGCGGGGGTGGGGTCCTCTGGGGAGGAATGTCGTCATCTTCTGACAGCGCACCAGATGGTTCCTGTGTGAGGTGAAGTCCCAAAACATTCCGGGCAAACTGTCTCACCGGGATGTCCTTTGTACCCCCCCGGCAACGGAAAGGTCAAGCATTTCGGGGGCGGAGCTCGGGAAGGACGACCTTCGAGCTGGTTCTCGGGGAAAAAAAACGACCTGCCGGCCGGGTCTTCCCGCGCTTCGCCGGGTGGCGCTCGAAAGGAATATCTGGGTCAATTCCACGGCCCAGACGCCAAGCCACGCGGGCCTCGCCGGCTCCGTGCAAACTGCAACTCGGAACACGAACGCTGACGTCGAGCGGGTTTACTGGAAGCGACCGCTACAGACAGGGAAGTACGAGCGATGTTAAAAAAAAAACCCTTCCCCCGTCGTTCTCTCCAGCTCTCTGCCGCCGCTCCCTCTCCCATCTTTCGCGGTGACCTCCTCGGCTTCGTCCTCCTGACTCTTTCCCCTCCGGCGTTCCCGGACGTAAACGATGGGACGACAAACATTCCCACCAGGTTCCACCACGTGCCTGGCGCTGAGGATTATGCGTCTTCAGTTCTTCGGCAGGGAGAGGTTTTTTTTGTTGTTTTTTTGGGGGGGGTTTTTGTGGCCAAATCGGCGTCGGCAAGTCCTGGGGAGTCGGATCTGAGTCTCCACGCGTGACCCGGGGAGTTGCCGGGAGCTGACAAAATGAAAGACACGGCGCGGGGGCAGGGAGGGAAAATAGAGGGAGACAGGGAGCGGCACGGAAACAGCCCTCGGCGTGCTCCCTGCGCGGGGCGACGCCTGCGCGACAGATGTGCGCCACCGTGAAACGCTGGCGGACGTGTGAGCGTCGGGCTCAGCCCAGGGGGGGGCGCGCTCGGCCCAGGGGGGCACTCGGCATCTTTTCCGCACGTCGATCGTTAACTTTGCGTGGTTGGAGAAATGACGTATCGGTTCCGGGCAGAGACAACGCTGTTGCACTGAGGGAATCAATGCCCTGTGTATGCGTGTATGCAGCGCTACCATTAAAAAAAAAGCCACATTTGAACACTTAAAAAAAAAAAAAAAGGAACACACTCTCCTACACGTCCTGCCTCGTTCCTCAGGAAGAGGAAATCCCAAAACAAAGAGCTGGTGATGGGGTGTCCAACCG
>NC_137197.1:23212776-23310276 GCF_960531495.2 Zeus faber
TGTTCAAACATCTGTGGAACTCCCAAATCTTTGTGGAATCCAGTGGCTGCTGAACCGTTGATAAACCGAGTTGAAGAACACGAAAATCTAGTGTTGCAGGAAAATGATTCGATTTCATATTGTGTTTCTATTAGAGTCCAGAAAAAAAATTGATGAGAAATATGACGCACGCCTTTATTCAAATATACGTTTGGATTCTAGTTGGAGTGAAACTCGTTTGCTCTTATTAAAACTGAACATGAATCTTTGGTGGAAAAATTAAATCAGATCATCACGAGGTTTTATCAGAAACCAATAAATGGAAAGTTTTAACAAAAACCAACAGCAGAATTACACTAAAGTACAGTAAACATGGAGGTACATGTAGAACTTTAGGGGCCTGACATACGTTTAAATATTCCTCTCTAGTTTGCGTTCAGCTTCCTCCTTCCCCACAAAGTGAGCTCTCGTCTCCTCTGCCTCCACGCCCTGTTCAGTTCCATGGTATTGATCGATTGATCTGCTTCCTGCCTAATACTTACAAACATGAATCATTAACGATGGACGGTAAGCGGCCCTGACTCTGCCTCGGCCTGCTAGGTTTGATCATCCATCAAACTCATTAAAGAATAAAATCTCCAAAAACAGCCCACCAGCAAAGCACGCACATCTTTGTTGCGAGGCTGCTGAAACGAATATGCATGAACAGATTTTTATCAGGTTGTTTTTCTAATCTATTTGGAAGACCGGAATTAAGAAAAGTGAATTGCAATGAATTGCCGTATTTGAGGAGCAATGACGCCTGAGCCTCTTAGAATGGACAGCAGCAGTGATGGAGTATCGATGATCACACCGGGGACCGGGGCGGTATAAAATTATTCTATTCATCCAGGCAGCGCTAAATGAACACTCTGTATTCTCCAGTGAGACGGTTTGTGGTTATATTATGACTCCGCTTTGCTGTCTACTTTAACAGGGTTCAGAAAGCAGCAGCAAGTCATCTCTGCGTAAACACTGAGTTGGGAGTCTCCTCTACCCCGCTCCCGATTAAACACACATTCCGCTTTGGAATGTACTCTCTCCATTCGCTTGTATAATACAGAAACTAATCATAAGGTTACTAAAAATAAGCTAAGAATCTATTAAAACATCATATGTTTGGTGTTATTTCCATTTTCTCTGATTAGAAAATATCAATCATTTGCCTAAATTAGGCTGGAGCAATTTCCTACATTGTCCTGGATTTCAGGTGTTGCAGTGCATCAACAACACAACCATGTGTTTTCCTTCCCACTTTCTCCAAAAAGCAGCACAGTTTTTATGTTCCCTCCAAACCTAATGGGAGTTAAAGGAACCAGGAATGAAAGGTAAACCAGCGCCTTTACTCAATTATTGTACTTAAAGTGGTAATCCGCAAGATTAAAAATCCCATATTTTATATATATTTTTTCCTTCATTTAGCTGACGTGCAACAATACCAGATGTGAGGATGTGTCATCTGTGTCTGCCACGTCCAGAAACTTCAGCAACAAAGGTCGGAATTATCCTGTGACGATAATGGGAGTGACGTCGAGGGGGAAGAAAAAGGAGTTTCCACGAAGGAGAGAATCGCTTCGTTTAGAATCTCGTTTTGTGTTTCAAAGTGCTGTTCACACCCGGTCCATAGCAGTAGGATTCCTAGACTTTAGAACTAGCAGCAGGGTGGCCGTCCATACTGTATATTATTACTTTATATACACTGTATATACACTATATACAATATTATTATTAATATTAATCTTATTTCAGTCATCGTATTTATTTATGTTTTCATTTCTATCATTTCAATTTATTTTTGAGCTCCAATAAATTCATTTAGAAAAGAAACATTTGACCACCATTTGATTCAATTCAATTGTATATTGATGAGACGCTTCACCATACAACTCTGTACCAGCACAGTGACACTTTGTACATACAGACCACAACTACCAACGTTTCAATAGAGAAATTAAATATTAGAATTGTATTATTATTATATTATTATTAACCTTAAACCCAACTCATCGATATCTGACATTATTCTATATTATTCCATATTCCCCTCAGAATTAAACCCTAATGAATATAAACGTTCCAGGCTTGTATCCTATTTGCTCCATCTGATCATTCAGATTATTCTCTTCCGACTCCATCCCATTCCTCTCATGTTTTGGGGAGGGTGTGCGCGCGTGCCTGCGCGTGTTTGATCGCCCCGGCCCCGGCTCGCTCACCTTGGGTCTCTTCCAGGTGACGCGGCCGATGCGGTTGCTCTGGTAGAAGAGCGAGCTGTCGGCGGCGGGGAACAGCGGGTCCTCGAACAGGCGGCCATTCTCCCTGCACTGCCTCCTCAACGTAGAGAAGGACTGGCCTTCGTACGGGACCACCATCACCACCCTGCACACGCACACACACACACACACACACACACACACACACACACACAAATAACTCTATTACCTTGCAACAAATGCATGAATTTATATTACAGTATTATATTGCAGTAGCGGAAGGTGGAGATTTCCACAGATAAAACGCTGCTTTACTTTTTTCATCGTAAAGGGCCCTGATACTGTTTATTTTTCTGGAACTTTATGTTATTCCATCAAAATTTGACCAAAAGTGCTGTTTTGTTCTTAAAAAGGGTCCCGTGGTTTTTTTTCATTATTATCTCTTACTGAATCACTGCTACGCGTTATTGAAATGGAAAAAACATTTTAAAATAAATGCTTTTAAAAGATGTATGTTCATAGTTTTAAGTATGTTTCAGTTCCATTTCAAAAAGATTTACAATATTGATATTTTTTTGCAAAATCAATAAAAAGCAATAGACAGACAAACAGGCCAATGGAAAAATAGTACAGAAACCAACAAAAAAAACCATTAAAACCAGGCTGGCCGTAGAGCAGTGTTCAAGAAAAGGAAGTAATTATATACATTCAAGAACTTCTAAGATAAAACTGTATTAATTAGGGGGTTATCGAGGGGGTTATCAAGTGCACACACACACACACACACACACACACACACACACACACACACACACACACACACACACACACACACACACACACACACACACACACACACACACACTCTATCAGGTCGGCCCTGCTGGCTCGCTGGGTGAAACCTTGGAAACCCCGTTACATGTTACTCTGCTGCAGACGCTGCAGGGCCTTATCGACCCGACACATGGAGAGAGAGCGACAGAGGGACTCTCTGTGAACACACTGCTGCACAGCTGCTGTGTTGGCGCCGAAACGCTGCGAAACAAAACCTCGAGGAAATATCTCTCCCCCGTAGAGTGTGAGGGGAGTTGGCGCCGAACAATCGCTTATTGTCAGTCGCCATCAATGAGGGAAGGGTGGAGGCGGGAGACGCTGAATGGGAACGAGTGGGCCGAGGGAATGAATGAACCAATGAACTGCAGAGAAACATCCTGGGAGATTTCAGTACCGAGCCCCACCTGCAGGGGGCGCTAGGGCAGAGTCAGGCAGTCAGTAAACAGGAGCTGTCAGACACAGGCTTGGAGTCAGGGCAGCAGGTTTGTAACGACCAACTGAGCAAATAAAGTAGAAATGAGGGGTCCACACACACACACACAGACACACACACACACACACACACACACACACACACACACACACACACACCACACGAGTCAGACACAAGGCGCCAGCCAGGTCACATGACATGGAGCCGAAACAGAATCCAGTGTGTTTAACTGAGGGTCGACCGCAAAAACATGTTTCTGACACAATGACGACCCAGATCAGCACTCTGTGTGTGTGTGTGTGTGTGTGTGTGTGTGTGTGTGTGTGTGTGTGTGTGTGTGTGTGTGTGCGCGTGTGTTTTGTAAAACATATAGTGTCTGACTGCGTATGTCAATGTCTGTTCGCATGTGTGTGGATACACCTATACATTGTCTCTTTGTGTAAAAGTGTGTGTGTGTGTGCGTGTGTGTGTGTGTGTGTGTTTGTGTGTGTGTGTGTGTCTTTGCGTTTGTCATGCCAGCAGCATGAAGCATGACATCAGCATGATCATCATCATATTGAGCAGAAAGTAACACTTTAGTTTAAATAGTAAAATAAATGCTATTAAAGCTGGAAGCAGCGATGACAGCGTCCTGGAGGTCGCACGCGTGGGTGCGACGCAGGTTTGAAGTGCATCCCATAAATCCTCTCAGAGGAGTTTGTGAAAGTGCGGAGCGTGAAAATGAAAAAAAGGTGACAAAAAAGTCACGTAAAAACACTTCCCTTTTTCAAACATTAAATTCAACGCTTTGCCACGCCCACACCATGTGACAAAAACACAGAAAGGCCCCTAAATGGGAGATAACCCGCCGGAGCACGGTGCCAACAGAGCCGCCGGCGGGAATCAAACCCAGGACCTTCTCGCAGAGCAATGAACCCCATTTTTTTTTTTTTTTTAAGTCGAGTGATGTAACATAAGTTGTGCCGAATTCCCTGAGTTTAAGTAGAAAAAAGGGAATAGGTTCGATAATTATTTTTTTCTCCCGTAGAATATCAAGATGCCACGCCGGGACCGACGAGTGTGCGGAGCTTCGTGAGTTTTCGAGTTTCTTAAGGCTCCCAAAAAGCTGATTCCGAAAGGCTGAAGAAGAAGGAGAAGAAGAGGAATCTGAGCTACTATATATTTATATATTTGGGATAAATATTAATACATTGAGGGTTTTTTTTTTTCATCATTGGAACTGATGATGTCACTTTAAATATGTGCTGTACAGTTAACAATGGGAACGGCGGAGGACGTTCGAGGTGAAGCAGGACACGTGTTCTAATCGAGGCTAACGGCCTTAAAAAACCAACACCCGAACTGAGCAGGACCCTGAGCCACACCATGCCACCTGACGTAGCACGTAGCACCACCAGCCACCACACAGCCCCCCCCCCCAAAACGTGGAGCTGCCGCCACGTCAGCTTCTGCTCCGCCCAGGAGGTCTGCAAAGAGAGAACGAGGCCGAAAGAGGAACGGCAAGCGTGAGCGAGGTGATAAAAAGCGGAGGTCGTGACCAACTGGTTGCCATGGAGACGGTTTATGGGCGGTAGCGGGACAGTCAGTGATCATATCAGCCGGGTTGCCATGGAGACAGTTTATGGGATGTAGAGGGACAGTCAGTAATCATATCAGTGCCATTTATAACACACCCATTGATAACGAACAGAACACGCACGCGTGCACACACAAACAGTTATGCTGGACACAACACACACACACATGCACACGCGTGCACACACACACGCACAGACACACGCGCGCGCGCGCGCGCGCACACACACACACACACACACACAGTGACACTGAACAGAACACACACTAATGAGACGTCTCGTGCTTCGGTGTCTTGGCTGCTTTGCCGCCTTAGTGCTCATGAGCGTTCACACACGGCGGCTCTGCCTGGAGCAGACCTACCAGCTCCACCCGCGACCATTTTTTAAAGCCATCTACAGAAAGGCCCAGATCTCCCCAAACCATCGCGGTTACCATCCGTTATTTTAAGAAACCAAACGCAACCGGCCTGAGAAGGTGCCAGATTTGATCCTCAAACACAATACTCACTCTACACCGGGGGTCTCAAACTACAGGCCGGGGGGCCACATCAGGCCCGTGAGACAATTTAATGTGGCCTGCGACATGGTGATGATATATTGATAAACTGGCCCACAAATATATATATATATATATATATATATATATTTGGTCCTTTCAGTTTGAGCCCCACTGCTCTGCACCATCTCCCCAGAGCAAACCTGGCAACCCCAAGTTGCTCAAGGAAAGGAACAAGACGCCGCCGCCTGTTGCAGCTGCGGCCGGCTCAGTTCATCTCCATCCATCAAGTTGTAAAAAAGAAAAAAAGTTAATACAAATAATTGAATATCAGCGTCAGAGTATTTATAAATATTTACGTGCGTGCAAGCGCCCGTGCGTGTGTGCGTGTGTGTGTGTGTGTGTGTGTTGTAAAAAGTGGAATTCCCCCTCTTTCCACCCTGGACAAACAGAGTTGTTATCCCCTTGAAGCCAGATTCGGTAAAACTGGAAAATCTTTGTCACAGTTTGGGAGACGGGAAAGAAAGCGGACGGCTTATCACGCGCGTCCGTCGGACCGTCGAATTATGGGATGGAACGTCATGATCCTGACTATTTTGCTTGATATCTACACCGCTATTTGTTATGAAGACGACGGGGCTTTACTTCACATTCCTGTAATTCAGTCCAGATTTCAGAGGAAATTGTGGGCTCCAACAGAGACACACAACCAGTATATCATGCACACACATACACACCAACACACACGCACGCGCACACACACACACACACAAAGGGAAACCATAACTCATTCCGAGGAGGAAAAAATTGGAGAAACCGTTAAACTTTAAAACGATGATCTGCGTTGAAGCAGATATTGTGAAACAAAACTGAGATGACTTACTATCAGCTGCCGGAGTGTGTGTGCGTGCGTGCGTGCGTGCGTGTGTGTGTGTGTGTGTGTAAGTGTGTGTGTAAGTGTGTGTGTAAGTGTGTGTGTGTGCTTTCCTCTCCAACAGGAAGTTCCTCCGTTGTGACCTCAGATAGCCTTTCAGAACCTTTCGGAACCTTCAGAGCCTTCCTACTATGCCGCTGAGCCAGAGGGTTTGACGAGATTCAAGGTTCGAGGGGTTTATTTGTCAATAAGCTCTAAAAATACTAAAAGTACTAAAAGATACTAAAAATACTAAAAAATAGTCAAATGTGCGTAATCAACGCGAGGCGCTGGCGCAGGCAGATAGTTGGTTTAAGAGCTGTTAAAGTAAAAAAAAAAAAGGGTGAGATGAGTAATGGTTGAAATACGAGGCGAAGGGAGAGTCTGAGATGGAGAAGAGCTTTTAACAGAGCGGAGCTGAGTCTGACTGCTCAGCGTCTTCCATGTTATTCAATATTGTTTTGTTTCCTTCGCTTCTTAAGTGCCTTTCTGCAGGAAGTGACACGGGGAGTTGATCCGAGAGCAGAGCACTGCAAACAATATCTGCACAGAAAGGAAGGAGCTGGAGAGAGTGGAATGGAAGAGGCTGCCAGTAATATTCTTATTATTATTATTATTATTATTATTATTATTATTATACTACTACTACTGTAGTAGAAGTAGCAGTAATACTAGCAGTATCATTAGTAGTAATAGTAGCATTAGTAGTAGTATTGTAGTAGTATTAAAGTGGTAGTAGTAGTAGTATTAGTAGTACTAGTATAGTAGTATTAGTAACATTAGTAGTAGTAGTAGTAGTAGTAGTAGAGTAGTAGTAGTATAGTAGTAGTAGTAGTATTAACATTAGTAATAGTAGTAAAGTAGTAATAGTAGTGTAGTAGTAGTAACAGTCGTAGTTGTATAGTAGTTGCAGTAGTAGTGTGGTAGTAGTAGTAACATTACTTGTAGTAGTATAGTAGTAGTAGTGTAGAAGTATTAGTAACATCAGTAATGGTAGTAGTAGTAGTAGTAGTAGTAGTGTTAGTATAGTAGTAGAAGTGACATTAGTAGTAGTAGTATAGTAGTATAGTAGTAGTAGTAGTTGTGGTAGTTGTGGTAGTAGTAATATTAGTAGTAGTGAAAATGAATCGTGAAGTTCCGTCCGGCAGCAGGGATCAGTGAAACCTGTTCAGTGCTGTCATGGCTGGAGCAGGAATGTGTTTTTACCAGAATAACTAGTCACAGTGTGAGTACAACTACACCCAGTGCTTCAGCAGCAGCTTTTACCAACACATACAACAGCAGGCTCACATGTGTACAGCTTGTATATTGTACTACACTGCAAAGAGAACATTCTCTTCAGATAATTCCCAAATTGAGCAAAGGTTGAGGCAAACAGCCCCCGTTTCCTAAAGAAGCCCCACCCCCTCCGCCACCTCCACCACCTCGAGCCCCTCCGCCACCTCCACCCCTCTGCCAAGTCCACCACCTCCACCCCCTCCATAGGTTTAAAAGCGCAATTACGTGCATTGCAAATGAAAAGAGGAGAAATAAAAACATGTTTTACAGGGACACTCTCCCAAAGTAGCCACGTGCACTTGAAAAAAAGTGTTTCTATAGTGAACTCCATTCTACTCCATTCCCTTCTATTGCGTGATGGATCCATCCCATAATGATTACATTATATTTAGCACCTGCTTTTATCCAAAGCGACTTACAATTATTAGAGTGTCTTGCTCAAGGACACTACAGCACGCTAGCAGGAGGAGCCAGGGATCGAACCAGCAACCTTTAGATTACTAGACGACCAGCTCTACCTCCTGAGCCACCATCCATCCCATAATGACGTGATTTCCTCCGTGCAAGCAACGGGGAAGCGTCGTTCTCTTCGGTGAGACAAAGTGTTACTACCTGGAAATAACTTGCTCTCCCCCGGTGCAGCCGGTCCTCCCTGGGCGGGAAGCGGGACGGGGGTCCACCGCGGTGTCCTGCTGCTGTGGGGGTCCCTAGTCCCTAGTCCCTGGTGGTAGTAGTAGTAGTAGTAGTAGTAGTAGTAGTACAGTAGTAGTAGTATAGTAATAGTATTGGAAGTATAGTAGTAGTAGTAGTAACAGTGGTAGTAGTTGTACAGAAGTAGTAGTAGTAGTAGTAGTAACATTAGTAGTCGTAGTATAGTAGTAGCAGTAGTATTGTAGTATTAGTAACATTAGTTGTAGTATAGTAGTAGTAGGAACATTGGTTGTAGTAGTGGTAGTAGCATTAGTAGTGGTAGTAGTAGTAATACAGTAGTAGTAGTACTATGGTAGTAGTAGTATAGTAGTAGTAGTAGAAGTGGTAGTATAGTAGTAGTAGTAGTATAGCAGCAGTAGTAGTAGTAGTAGTATAGCAGTAGGAGTAGTAGTAGTATAGTAGTAGTGGTAGTAGTAGTATAGTAGAAGAAGTAGTAGTAGTAGTATAGTAGAATTAGTAGTAGTTGTACAGTAGTAGTAGTGGTATGGTAGTAGTAGTAGTAGTGTAGTAGTAGTAGCAGTATTAGTATAGTAGTAGTAGTAGTAGTATAGTAGTAGTAGTAGTAGTATAGTAGTAGTAGTATTAGAAGTAGTAGTGCAGTAGTTGTAGTAGTATAGTAGTAGTAGTAGTATAGTATTAGTAATAGTAGTAGTAGTATAGTAGTATTAACATCAGTAGTAGTAGTGGTGGTAGTAGCATTAGTAGTAGTACAGTAGTAGTAGTAGTAGTGTGATAGTAGTAGCAGTAGTAGTAGTAGAAGTAGTAGTAGTAGTATAGTAGTAGTAGTAGTAGTAGTAGCAGCAGTAGCATAGCAGTAGTAGTAGTATAATAGTAGTAGTTGTATAGTAGTAGTAGTAGAAGTAGTAGCAGTGTAGTAGTTGTAGTAGTAGTAGTAGTAGTCTAGTAGTAGTAGTAACATTAGTAGTAGTAGTGGTAGCAGCATTATTAGTAGCAGTAGTACAGTAGTAGTATAGTAGTAGTAGTACAGAAGTAGTAGTGTAGTAGTAGTAGTAGAAGTAAAGTGGTAGTAGTAGTACAGTAGTAGTAGTACAGTAGTAGTAGTATAGTAGTAATAGAAGTAAAGTGGTGGTAGTAGTAGTAGTACAGTAATAGTAGTAGTATAGTAGTAGTAGTAGTAGTAGTAGTAGTAGTAGTACAGTAGTAGTAGTAGTATAGTACCAGTAATAGTAGTAGTGGTTGTAGTAGTAGTGTAGTAGTAGTAGTAGTTGTAGTAGTAGTAGTAGTAGTAGTATAGTAGTAGCGTCGTGGTAGTAGTAACATAAGTCAAAATGTAATGAAATGAATCGTGAAGTTCCGTCCGGCAGCAGGGATCAGTGAAACCTGTTCAGTGCTGTCATGGCTGGAGCAGGAATGTGTTTTTACCAGAATAACTAGTCACAGTGTGAGTACAACTACACCCAGTGCTTCAGCAGCAGCTTTTACCAACACATACAACAGCAGGCTCACATGTGTACAGCTTGTATATTGTACTACACTGCAAAGAGAACATTCTCTTCAGATAATTCCCAAATTGAGCAAAGGTTGAGGCAAACAGCCCCCGTTTCCTAAAGAAGCCCCACCCTCTCTGCCACCTCCAGCCCCTCTGCCACCTCCGCCACCTCCACCCCTCTGCCGGGTGTCTCTGTGGAGCCTGTGATGTCAGGTCTCCACCAAGCTCCGGTTGTTCTCGGCTCGTATGATCTTTTCGCAAAAACAAATGTCGCGTGGCACGGTGGCGCAGTGCATTGCACTGCTGCCTTGGGAGATAACCCGCTCCGGCGGGTTATCCTCCAAACAGGAGCCTTTCTGTGTGGAGTTTGCATGTTCTCCCCGTGCTCACATGGGGTTTCCTCCACCTCACGTCAGTCAGGACCCACCACCAAAAACATGCACAACATCGTCTGACCAGCGATGGACACTCATCACTTGGTCCCCGGGCGTCAACGAACGCTGCCCACTGCTCTTGGCTGTGGCCCCGGAGGAAGGACCAGCCAGGATGGGTCAAATGCAGAGGAGCCGTTTCACCGGCCACCATCCAAAAGCATGTGCGTGTGTGTGTGTGTGTGCAAGCATGTGTTGTGTGAGAAATAAAGACTGTTTCTTCATATTATTCTAGATATGGAAAGAAAGGAAGAGAAGAAACGAGGAGCAGGAACGAGGAGAAGAAACAAGGAGAAGAAACAAGGAGAAGAAACAAGGAGCAGGAACGAGGAGAAGAAACAAGGAGAAGAAACAAGGAGAAGAAACAAGGAGTAGAAACAAGGAGCAGGAATGAGGAGAAGAAACAAGGAGAAGAAACAAGGAGTAGGAACAAGGAGCAGGAACAAGGAGAAGAAACAAGGAGAAGAAACAAGGAGCAGGAATGAGGAGAAGAAACAAGGAGAAGAAACAAGGAGAAGAAACAAGGAGCAGGAACGAGGAGAAGAAACAAGGAGAAGAAACAAGGAGAAGAAACAAGGAGTAGAAACAAGGAGCAGGAATGAGGAGAAGAAACAAGGAGAAGAAACAAGGAGAAGAAACAAGGAGCAGGAACGAGGAGAAGAAACAAGGAGAAGAAACAAGGAGAAGAAACAAGGAGTAGAAACAAGGAGCAGGAATGAGGAGAAGAAACAAGGAGAAGAAACAAGGAGTAGGAACAAGGAGCAGGAACAAGGAGAAGAAACAAGGAGAAGAAACAAGGAGCAGGAATGAGGAGAAGAAACAAGGAGAAGAAACAAGGAGAAGAAACAAGGAGTAGAAACAAGGAGCAGGAATGAGGAGAAGAAACAAGGAGTAGAAACAAGGAGTAGAAACAAGGAGTAGAAACAAGGAGTAGAAACAAGGAGAAGAAACAAGGAGTAGAAACAAGGAGCAGGAATGAGGAGAAGAAACGAGGAGAAGAAACAAGGAGAAGAAACAAGGAGAAGAAACAAGGAGCAGGAATGAGGAGAAGAAACGAGGAGAAGAAACAAGGAGAAGAAACAAGGAGTAGAAACAAGGAGCAGGAATGAGGAGAAGAAACAAGGAGTAGAAACAAGGAGAAGAAACAAGGAGAAGAAACAAGGAGCAGGAATGAGGAGAAGAAACGAGGAGAAGAAACAAGGAGAAGAAACAAGGAGTAGAAACAAGGAGCAGGAATGAGGAGAAGAAACAAGGAGTAGAAACAAGGAGTAGAAACAATGAGTAGAAACAAGGAGAAGAAACAAGGAGTAGAAACAAGGAGTAGAAACAGGGAGAAGAAACAAGGAGTAGAAACAAGGAGAAGAAACAAGGAGTAGGAACAAGGAGCAGGAACAAGGAGCAGGAACAAGGAGAAGAAACAAGGAGAAGAAACAAGGAGAAGAAACAAGGAGCAGGAATGAGGAGAAGAAACGAGGAGAAGAAACGAGGAGAAGAAACGAGGAGAAGAAACAAGGAGCAGAAACAAGGAGTAGAAACAAGGAGAAGAAACAAGGAGAAGAAACAAGGAGCAGAAACAAGGAGTAGAAACAAGGAGTAGAAACAAGGAGTAGAAACAAGGAGAAGAAACAAGGAGAAGAAACAAGGAGAAGAAACAAGGAGAAGAAACAAGGAGAAGAAACAAGGAGCAGGAACAAGGAGAAGAAACAAGGAGTAGAAACAAGGAGAAGAAACAAGGAGAAGAAACAAGGAGTAGAAACAAGGAGTAGAAACAAGGAGAAGAAACAAGGAGAAGAAACAAGGAGAAGAAACAAGGAGAAGGAACAAGGAGCAGGAACAAGGAGAAGAAACAAGGAGTAGAAACAAGGAGAAGAAACAAGGAGAAGAAACAAGGAGAAGAAACAAGGAGAAGAAACAAGGAGCAGAAACAAGGAGTAGAAACAAGGAGAAGAAACAAGGAGAAGAAACAAGGAGCAGGAACAAGGAGCAGAAACAAGGAGTAGGAACAAGGAGTATGAACAAGGAGCAGAAACAAGGAGAAGAAACAAGGAGAAGAAACAAGGAGAAGAAACAAGGAGAAGAAACAAGGAGCAGGAACAAGGAGCAGAAACAAGGAGAAGAAACAAGGAGCAGGAACAAGGAGCAGAAACAAGGAGTAGAAACAAGGAGTAGGAACAAGGAGCAGGAACAAGGAGAAGAAACAAGGAGAAGAAACAAGGAGAAGAAACAAGGAGTAGAAACAAGGAGTAGAAACAAGGAGA
Source organism: Zeus faber (assembly GCF_960531495.2). Taxonomy (NCBI): domain Eukaryota; kingdom Metazoa; phylum Chordata; class Actinopteri; order Zeiformes; family Zeidae; genus Zeus; species Zeus faber. The sequence goes on from NC_137197.1 coordinate 23,225,386, forward strand.
AGAAACAAGGAGTAGAAACAAGGAGTAGGAACAAGGAGTAGAAACAAGGAGAAGAAACAAGGAGAAGAAACAAGGAGAAGAAACAAGGAGCAGGAACAAGGAGCAGGAACAAGGAGCAGGAACAAGGAGCAGAAACAAGGAGTAGGAACAAGGAGCAGAAACAAGGAGTAGAAACAAGGAGAAGAAACAAGGAGAAGAAACAAGGAGCAGGAACAAGGAGCAGAAACAAGGAGTAGAAACAAGGAGTAGAAACAAGGAGTAGGAACAAGGAGCAGGAACAAGGAGAAGAAACAAGGAGAAGAAACAAGGAGAAGAAACAAGGAGTAGAAACAAGGAGTAGAAACAAGGAGAAGAAACAAGGAGTAGAAACAAGGAGTAGGAACAAGGAGTAGAAACAAGGAGAAGAAACAAGGAGAAGAAACAAGGAGAAGAAACAAGGAGCAGGAACAAGGAGCAGGAACAAGGAGCAGGAACAAGGAGCAGAAACAAGGAGTAGGAACAAGGAGCAGAAACAAGGAGTAGAAACAAGGAGAAGAAACAAGGAGCAGGAACAAGGAGCAGAAACAAGGAGTAGAAACAAGGAGTAGAAACAAGGAGCAGGAACAAGGAGAAGAAACAAGGAGAAGAAACAAGGAGTAGGAACAAGGAGCAGAAACAAGGAGTAGAAACAAGGAGAAGAAACAAGGAGAAGAAACAAGGAGCAGGAACAAGGAGCAGGAACAAGGAGCAGGAACAAGGAGAAGAAACAAGGAGAAGAAACAAGGAGCAGGAACAAGGAGCAGGAACAAGGAGCAGGAACAAGGAGAAGAAACAAGGAGAAGAAACAAGGAGAAGAAACAAGGAGAAGAAACAAGGAGCAGGAACAAGGAGCAGAAACAAGGAGTAGAAACAAGGAGAAGAAACAAGGAGAAGAAACAAGGAGAAGAAACAAGGAGAAGAAACAAGGAGAAGAAACAAGGAGAAGAAACAAGGAGCAGGAACAAGGAGCAGAAACAAGGAGCAGAAACAAGGAGTAGAAACAAGGAGAAGAAACAAGGAGAAGAAACAAGGAGAAGGAACAAGGAGCAGGAACAAGGAGCAGGAACAAGGAGCAGGAACAAGGAGAAGAAACAAGGAGAAGAAACAAGGAGAAGGAACAAGGAGCAGGAACAAGGAGCAGGAACAAGGAGAAGAAACAAGGAGAAGAAACAAGGAGCAGGAACAAGGAGAAGAAACAAGGAGAAGAAACAAGGAGAAGAAACAAGGAGAAGAAACAAGGAGCAGGAACAAGGAGCAGAAACAAGGAGCAGAAACAAGGAGTAGAAACAAGGAGAAGAAACAAGGAGAAGAAACAAGGAGAAGGAACAAGGAGAAGAAACAAGGAGAAGAAACAAGGAGAAGAAACAAGGAGCAGGAACAAGGAGCAGAAACAAGGAGCAGAAACAAGGAGTAGAAACAAGGAGAAGAAACAAGGAGAAGAAACAAGGAGAAGGAACAAGGAGCAGGAACAAGGAGCAGGAACAAGGAGCAGGAACAAGGAGAAGAAACAAGGAGAAGAAACAAGGAGCAGGAACAAGGAGCAGGAACAAGGAGCAGGAACAAGGAGAAGAAACAAGGAGAAGAAACAAGGAGCAGGAACAAGGAGAAGAAACAAGGAGCAGGAACAAGGAGCAGGAACAAGCAGCGTCTCCAGCCAAACAGGGCGTGGTTTCATGTGCGGATGTCCCACATCCTGCAGTCTGTAGGAACATGATCGCGCCGCAAAACATCTCCCATCTCAACAGGGTAAAACAATTACGATAAAATAAAATAAAAAGGGTTAAAAGCACAATTACGTGCATTGCAAATGAAAAGAGGGGAAATAAAAACAAGTTTTACGGGGACACTCTCCCACAGTAGCCACGTGCGCTTGAAACAAAAAAAAAGGAAGTGTTTCTACAGTGAAAACGGTGACTCCGTTCCGCCCTATTGCGTGACGGATCCATCCCATAATGATGTGACTTCCTCCGTGCAAGCGACGGGGAAGCGTCGTTCTCTTCGGTGAGACGAAGTGTTACTACCTGGGAAAACGAAGTTGCTCTCCCCCGGTGCAGTGCCGGTCCTCCCGGGGCGGGGAGCGCGACGGGGGTCCACCGCGGTGTCCTGCTGCTGTGGGGGTCCCTGGTCCCTGGTCCCTGGTCCCTGGTCCCTGGTCCCTGGTCCTTGGTCCTTGGTCCTTGGTCCTTGGTCCTTGGTCCCTGGTCCTTGGTCCTTGGTTCCCGGCGGCGGAGCGCAGGAAAAAAAGCCTCTCACCGGCGGGTGTTTTGTGTTTTTAAAACGAACGCACACGCCCCGCACGGAACATGGAAACAAAGTGTACGCACGCCCCAGCACACACGCACGCCCCAGCACACACGCACGCACTCTCACACACGCACGCACTCTCACACACGCACGCACTCTCACACACGCACGCACTCTCACACACGCACGCACTCTCACACACGCACACACAGACGCACGCACGCCCGCACTCGCGCACGGCAGGGGGAGGAGCTTCCACTGTTTACGTCCTTATGTCAAGTTGAATTAAGCACAAAGGCGTTGGGAGCAAGTTGAGTCAGTCAAATTAAAACAAAGCAAAACAAAACAAATCAATTCAATTCAATTTCAAAAACAACCTTTGAGAAGTTCAATAAAATGTACTTAAAAAATACTACCACCACCGCGACTACTACTACGAGTGGACTTGTTTCTCTCTCCAACTCGTATTTGTTGATCACAAATATACAAAAGCTTCACTCGAGCATGACAAGCACAGACAATCTGACCAACGTGAAGTGAACAGATAAAGATAAATAAAATCGTAACAATTGAAGTGAATTTAATCAAATAAATACAATTCAAAAAAGAAAAAAGAAAAATCTGAACACAAAAATAGCGCAAATGCATTAAGGAAAGCCAGACATGAATCGTCAGAGGCCTTTTTAAAGGTTTATTCGATTTATCGTACTTTTAAAAATACTTCTGGAGCGTCGACAAAGGACTCTGTTGACGTCATCTGTTGTTGATGGCGTCACCGGATTCCTCTGCGCGTTTAACAAAAAAAAAAAAACTAAGAATAAGATTCCTGCGTGTGTTTGATTTTATTTCCCCAGAAAATACATTATCTCTTCAAGGTAAAAAGTGTATAATAATAATTTGTGTATAATAAAGTTGTGTATAATAATAATAATAATAATAATAATAATCAGTGTTTCGTCCAGACGTCAGTGTTTTATTACTTCCGCGAAGAGCGCCATCCTGTTCGCTTTGTTGGACGCCAGCGCCCTCTGGCGGTCGTGGTGGTAATTGCAGGACACGCGTCGGGGCTGTAGTCATGAAAGGACAAACAATGTTCAGGCAACTCCTAAATGTTCAAAATAAAACGGACTTCGAGACAAAATATTTAGTTGGGGTGACTATAATTAAAATAATCCCCCTAGCCCCCAACCACATGGCTTATTGGACATGTGTTTGTATTTATCCTGTCATTTTATATATTTGATTTGCACAATATTAACTAAACTTTCAGTCCAAATTCGATCCAAGAAGAGGAAACCAAGTCCTGTCCCAAGCATTACAAGGATTATGAAAGAATGTTGATATTCTGTTTTCCTGAACCCAAAGCAAAGAATAATATTATATTCAAGTTCAAGTTCAAGAGATTGTTTGTCATATTATATTATATGACCCTGTTCTAAGCTCAGAATTAATTCTACCAGGTCTCTAAACTGTCCTCTATCCAAGTAAATTTAAGTCCCAAAGATGAGACGACAACGGGCGTCCTTTGACCTTTTCCAGTGGAAGTTGGAGACTCCTGCATAACAAATGAAGGTCGTGACGTTCACCGTAAATATCCATAAGTACGCCGGATCCCATCGATATAAGATCAATAAAGTAAGGCAATGAATAGAAAGAGGATGTAACAGCGATAGAATGTGTCAGTTATACTCTCTCTCTCTCTATTAATCTTTAACATCACCAGGGGAGAAGAAGACATCCAGTGTCATGTGAGAAGCTGCACTTTAATCTTGGGCAGCACCGGGGGGAGACATCCAGCACCGTAGCCGGGTTCCGTCCACAGGGAACGCTCCGCGCGCGGCACCGACGTAAGTGTTTACATCATTTAACAAGCGCTTCTGTCCAAAGCCACTCACCAGTCATCCACACACCGGTGCCCCGCAGCCACCGGGAGCGATCAGGAGGCAGGCGTCCCGCTCAGGGATACTACAGCGCGCTGGCAGGGGGAGCCGGGGATCGAACCGGCAACCTTTGGACTGCGAGACAACCCCGCAGCGCCACCACCCGAACCACGATGCGCCACCGAGGTGGGGACACTGTTGAAGTCTCCGCTTTTTGCTGCTTGGGGTCGCAGTGGTGCAGGGTCATAGGTCACGGACAGCAGTTCCAGGCTGGTCGGGGATCCGCTGCTTCACGCTAGATGTGCACTTGCCTCGTGTTTGGTGGCTCATCGACATAAGAGGTGAACACTCGCTGGGTACTGATTATCATTTGATTGATTAGAAAGCAGGTTTTCATTGATTATTATTATTTATTTTTAATCAGATCACACTTCTCGCCAACCGGTTGTTTTGATCTCACCCCTCTCGGAAGTTGGGGATGGTTGACGTTGACGCTTTACGACGCGGTCGGGGGAAGGTTTTCTTGTTTTTCCCCCACGAGGACGCCCACGTAAAAGCCCGTTAAAAAGCGGACCGCCACGTGACTTGAGAGACTTTGTCACGACGGGGGAGTCACAGCTCAACTTCCTTCATCCGCCACGTCCTGCTGCCTGTGTGCCCTCGAGCAAGGCACCCGACCCCGACCTTCCCACCGGTTGTAAAGTCGCTCTGAATTGAAGTACCGTCCTGGCGCCCGACCCTTACTGACTTCTTTTACGCAGATTACACATCATACATTAAACACACTGTGTTTACACCGATACTTTGAGCACTAAAGTATTATTAGCATGATAATATGTAATATCGCTCTGCATGCTTTGTGCATAGGATCAGTACATATTGAGGTGCTGATATGTGGCTGTTATGATTCGTCCTCTGGTCACCACAGAAACTCCAGCGCATTTATTGACCTTGGCCAATGTTTTCTCCCCCCGGCTGTTCTTCCTTTTCAGATGCTGGTAAAAACATTAACAGCGCGGTTACAGGACGTGGCGCTGCTCACGGCCCTTCTCATTGGCGCGGCGGCGCCAGCGGGAGCGGCCATTGGCCGGGGCCGTCTGACTGTGGCCCCGACCGGCAGGGTCAAAGTTCAACCCGGGACGGCTCTGGTTTTAAGCTGTGGTGGGGGGCAGCGCGCAGGTGGGCGCTGACAGTCAGCACAATACATTCAGACCAGCATTTGGAGGTTGTGTTCTATTTTAAAAACTCGGTCTAATGTTGCGTCGACGTGTGGCCGTTTCCATAAGTTATTCGTACCCGATACCTTCCCCCCCCAAGGTGTGGTCCAGTACTGGCACACCCCCTTCGGACACGTCCAGAGCTCGGGCGTCCACGGTGACCTGGGGCCCGTGGCTATGCAGCCTGACCGCAGCCTGCTGATAGCTGACGCCAGTCACCACCACAGCGGCCTGTACTACTGCCTCCTGCAGGCCAGAGAGGGAGTTACACTCTGGTCGTACCAGATCAGCAGCGCTCAAAATCTCAAGTAATCGCATTAAACCGTCGTACAATTATTTGCTCCATCTCAGCAGTCGGATTCGGCAAAAGACCAACGTCTGTTTTAACCTGTGTAGCGCTTCAGCCGCACGGAGGCTCCAGCGGGGCGACGGCGGAGAAGTGGACGGAGCTATGAGGGCCAGGAGGGATGCTGCTGGTTTGAGCCCCGAGGAGGAGATTCAGGCCGCCGTCTCGGACGATCAGTTCGCAGCCGCTGTGGCGGCGTCGGTGGTGGTGACCTTTCTACTGGGGTTTGGCACCGGGGCCTTGAGCCGGGCACACGTCCTCAGGTGGGTGAAAAGACCGATAAGAACTTCTCTCATTTGGGTAAAACATCTGACGCCAATCTCACACCTATCAACTGTCAATCTGGTCGGGTTGAGAGATTATTATTATTATTATTGTCGCAGTCGGATGGCACTCACTGTAGTTAAGGATCAGAGAAACAATACTTTTAACAATATTCTAATACAGTGGTTCTCAACGTGGGGCTTGGGGGATCTCAGGGGGGTCCGTGGGTCCATGGATGGGGACACCTGGGAGTTTGTGGCCGCGTGTCCTGTATGCTCACGGAACAAGAACTCCTGTCGAGCCCTGGCTGGTCTCCTTCAGCCTCCGCCCAGAAGCTCCAGGGGGTCCCAAGGCAAACTACTTCTCGTTCAAATTCATCATTATTTCCTTTACACGACATTAGCACCATTAAAAAGTATAATAAGGACTACTTTGATTCTAGTTTAATACCCTTCTAATGTCCCAGCAATAGCATACAGGTGTGGAGGTTTGGACTAAATCATATCCATGAATCAAAATCTTCTCAGACTGGGGTCCCAGAGACAATGGTTTACATTTATTGCCAAAAAAAAAAAAAAAGTGTTTCAACTCTGTCATCACTTCAAGCAGCTTCCATTCAGTTGCCCTGGATACCAACAGCCATGCCGTGAACCCGTTGACGTGTTTGTGAACGTTTTCGTCCTGCAGGTGTTTTGGGGTCGTCACTGCCAAAGTGCCGTTGCCACGACGCCGAAGCCCTGCTGACACAACACACAGCGGCTGTGAGGTCTCCATGACAACCCTGCACAGTGACTGGGTCTTTTACGACGAGATCGAGGCGCGGCGAAACCCGACCGCGGACACGACGGCGACGACCCCGAGCCCGTCCCCACCCGCCAAGCCCCAGAGAAGCTTCCGGCACAAGCGGGAGGAGCAGCAGGAGACCGCGGCTTACCTGGAGGGATGTGACCCCACAGGAGAGGAGGAGGAGGTGGAGGAGAGCAGAGCGATTAGGGAGGAGGGGAATAGAGGAACAGAGTCAGGGGCGACAGGTGAGGAGAGGAGTGGAGGAAGTGATGGAGTGGTGGCGGAGGAGGAGAGAGGGAGCGAAAGTGAAGAGTCGTCAGTGGCGACAATGGAGGAGAGCGGGAGCGAAGCGGCTGGCGGGAGGGAGGAGGGGAAGCAGAGCGGGGAAGAGGTAGAGGTGGTCAGAGCTAAAGAGGACAGCCTGCAGGGAGAGGGCGCGGCGGAGGAGGTGGAGGAAACGGACGACTCCTCACAAGGGAACAGCAGCGACCCGTCCTCTGACACAGACGGCGAGAGGGAGAACAAAGACGGAGGACGGGGCGAGCGAGGGAGCAAGAGCCAAGGAAGAGCAGGAGAGGAGGCGCAATCACCCCAGCCGCCCCCCGCCCCGGCGCGACGGAGCCGCGTGATCCGCCTGTACCAGTACGACGACGAGGGGCTGCGGTACAGCCACCTGCCCACGCCCTCAGCTGAGGAGGAAAGTCCCGCCCCCAGGAGCAAGCAGCGATCGCTCTCGCTGACACGACTCAACGCCATCATGGCCGCCGCCGCCTCAGAGGGTCCCCTGTGCGCCTCCTCCTCCCCCGGCAGAGAGACAGGGAGGGAAGGGGAGGAGGCGGAGGAAGAGGGGGTCTCCGCCGCCTCACCCTCCGAGAAGCCAATGTTCAAAATGGACATTTAGAAACAGACGTTCGATCAGGAGCCCCGACCCAAAACATCCTCCCTCGTCCTGAACGTCACTTGAGCAGAGGTGGAAAGTAACTGGTTAAAACTACTCTCACTACAACAGATAAATACTCTTCACCTGTATTGGTAATTTTCAGTAGAAATAAAATGTATTTACACTTTCACTTGATTTGTCTATTTTCTCCATTTCCAGGTTTTGGAAAATTCAATCGTGGATGAGAAACCTACCTTTAAAATAGTTTCCTGGTCTCACTGACAACATTTTTATTTTTATGTTGTTTAAATTTTCCAAAACCCAATATATAAAGATTATAAATGTAAGAAGTGAGCCATCAGCCGGCCAATGGTCAGGGGTCGTGTTAAACTTAATTTGACACCAGTACGGTGTTTTTAAACCATTAAGTAAAAATATAAATGTATGTAATCAGTGGAACAGTGGCGTACACCGCTGCTTTGTATAGATTTTACATTCAAATTTTCCCAGATGAAGAGCGGTTGCCGTTAAGCCACACACACACACACACACACACACACACACACACACACACACACACACACACACACACACACACACACACACACACACACACACACACACACACACACACACACACACACACACACACACACACACCTCTTTTGAGGAGAATATTATCTGACAATATAAGGATGAAGTGCACGTCGCATTACAATTCAGCTTTCATTTTTTATTATTCTCCTGAAAACTATAAACAAATTAAGACTCGAAGGGAGGAAAAACAGAATCATACAGAACAGATAAATCCCACAGCTGATATTACAATACTAGTTATAAGCCGTGGTCATAAATGAAATATGAAAGTCCCCCACCGTCCCTCCCACTTTCCAGTTCATTGGTTGTTTTTTTTCCATATTTAGTTTAAATTAACACTGTAAAAGTCTCTTTAATAAGAGAGAGAGGGGCTCTTACAGAGACCATCTCTGGTGGACTGAGTGTGTGTGCTTGGAACCCATGGGAATGAGTGTTTAAGGATCGTCCAGATGTGTGTGTGTTCCTGTTTGTAGTCCAGCGCGGGGTGAGAACGTTTAACCTTTTGCTGCATTTTTTTCCTTTTAGACACATAAAAAGGAGAATCCTCGAGTCCCTCCTTCCTTCTGTTGGCTGGTTGGGTGGTGTCACGTCCTCTGCTATGACGCTGACCGAGCTTTCTGCCATTCCACAAACTCGTCTAGCAGCACTGGCCCTGCGGAGGGACGGCAGGGTCAGGTTAGAGGTTGAATTTAATATATTACAACTTTGGGATGCCACTTAATAGGAAACTAAATATCTTAAGGCTATAAACAGATCAAATCCAAATAAACAATCTATACAGTGAATAAAATGACATCCCTCTATCCAACCTTTTAATTCGAGAAACGGAAATAATGAACAAACCAATTACGCAACGGCCTTATTTAGGTAATGTTTCTCCCTTTTAATTTAGTCTTTGCCTCAAAAAAAATATAAAAAAAAAAAAAAAGCAATAATCTAATTTAGCACAATACTTAAAATGTGTTTTATAATTAAACCATTTTAAAGACTGCTAAGAACAATGAGATGCTGAGGGAACGCAGTGTAGGCCAGCATATGAATTGTCCTGAGTTTCACTCGTTCTGCTTTGCGGATACAAGTTAAAACGTCAGGTAAATGTGGGAACCCTGTTTTATTATTCAAATCCCTTCAATAAACCACGGTGAAATAAATAAACAAACATGTCCCAAAGATAATCCTGCGTGCACAGGCCAACATTGGGATTTTAATGTCACGGCGGAGGAAACCACCGCAACAACTGCTGCGTATCCGGGGCAGGTTATGTTCGGGCCAATCAAAACAGTGTCCAATTACTACCAGGAAAGAAATAACCAATCCTGGCATTATTTACACTCACGACATTTAAGTTCTTCACCGTTAACCGTAAAAAGAGATTACGTTCTGCTGCCTTGGTACAAGATGCCAGGTTACCGGGCAGTTACCGGGCCTACTCACAAGCTCCGTCTTCATCGTAGTTGCTGAGATCTACGTTGATGGTCCTGCTGAACTCCAGCACGTTGTACCACTGGTCCTTGTTCATCCCTTTGTACTTGGATTGCTGTGCAATGCAAGGACAGAAGGAAGCACATTAGAGGGAGTTTGTGTGGCAGGTGGAAGAGAGAAAAGACTTTAGGATATGCTCCAATGGCGCTCAGGAGACACGGTAGAACGCTCCATAAAAAAAAATTACATTTTTACATTTAGCAGACGCTTTTATCCAAAGCGACTTACAATTATTCAAACACTGACGGACGCCGTCATCAGGAGCAATTGGGGGTTAAGTGTCTTGCTCAAGGACACTACAGCAGGCTAGCAGGAGGAGCCTGGGATTGAACCAGCAACCTTTAGATTACTAGATGACCAGCTCTACCTCCTGAATAAACTCTTCATGAATTGACTCCTTAGTGACTATTGTGTTCTATGAAATAAGTTGGAACGAGAAAGAATACAAATTTTTGCATATCTACAAAGTGGCACTATCCAAGTTGCGTGACATCTTTAATTTAACTCTAATCAGCACCGTACTACAGTCATGAGATGCAGAGAAACTTGGATTTTCTTTGCAACTTAAATTCACCATATTTTAAGTGTACTAGCATTCATTTCAGCTAGTGTTTCCGTAGCGACTGACTTTTAATGTTTGAATTTACTAAATGTTGAGTTTATTTGAGCTGAAAACATTGTTTTGGAATACAGCTGAAGAGCAGATACCTCAAGGAACTGGTGGAAGACGGGGAAGAGGGGCCATGTTCTCCCTAGCAGTAAGGCCAGCATGGATTTTGCAGTGTCCATGTCCAGACTCCTCTGGTCCTTCTCCTGCACAGAGGGAGGTGAGAGGAGGACGGGAAACAGGCGGAGAAGACTTTAGTGGTGTTGTCAGGTTCAAAAAGAGACAAAACCGTTTCTTGCGCTCAACACTACAGTATTTCAAGAAGCAGAACCGCTTCCGCTGTTGGAAAGTAAAATAACTCACCCTGGCAAAGTCAAAAGCATATCTGTAGATATTTTTGAAGACTGCGGCGTCGTTGAGCTCGGAGCGCAGGTAGTCCATCTTGCTCTGTAACCGCTCTGTGCAGTCGCACCTACGGTCAGGTGAAGGAAACAAAACACCGCGCTGGGAACTTCACTGTTTATTTACAAGCACAGAACGGTGAACGTGTCCCACAAACAGTCATGTGATGGGGTGAATGATTTATTTGAGTTTAATCCCGCCATCCTATCAATCAATAACACAATTCGGAGATCAGTACAATACCGCCATGTGAGAAACACAAACCCGTTCACAGGCACAAAAAATATTTTGTGTTGAGCTTTTACTGCATAAAATTTGGTGGTCAAACAAAAACTGAAAATTAGATTAAAAAAACAAAGAACAGCTTACTGTAATGAGGACATTCCCTTGAGCCATTCTTCTTTCGTAAAAAATCCCATATTTGCTGCTTGTAGTTGCCATGCTAAAACCAACATGACAATCTAGAAAGAGAGAGATGTCACTGCAGTGAACATTTAAAATGATAATCAGTAGAGTGTGTAATGTTCAGGTCTTCCTGGGGTAAAAAAATAAATACACGAACAAGACAATACAATTTAAAAGTCACAGGGCAAAGCCTTACAGTAAGCATTACTGAAGATAAGAGCACTAAATGAGTAGATTCCAAGTGAAAAATGGACTCTAGAGCAGCGATTCCCAACCTATGGGCCACGGCCCAGGGTATTGCAGGTGGGCCGCCAAATCATGGGCAAAACACATACAATTTATCGAGAGGAGGGAAAAAAAAAAAAAAAAAAAGTACAATTTTATATATTTTTTTATTATTATTTATTTATTACAAAAACTTTGAAATGTTAAAAAAAAGGCACTCACTGATATCATATAATAATAATAATAATAATAATAATAATAATATTATAATTATCACTGATAGGTAGGAACTTAGGGTACTTGGGCGTACTACGTCCAAGCCGGACCACAAGAGACGTGCGCCTGTACATTTTTGAACTTGAGGTGATAATCAAAATGGATGGTTGGCCAGCGTCAGCACATTGAAAAGAAAAGAAGCCGTTGGTCCATCAACCACAAGCCAAGTCCCGGCGGGACAGTGCTGCCTGTCAAACAAAAAAGGAAGGTTTGGTGAAACTATCGCGCTGAATATTTATCATTGGGATTTTTTTTGACAGGCACGGAAGACAAACCGTTACCGCTATGCGTGGCGTGTTCTGAGATTTTATGAAAAGGAAGCTCTGAAGCCATGTCAATTGCACCGTCACCTCGAGACAAAACACCAACAGGACAAGTCCAAGCCGCTTCTATTTTTCTACAATAAACTCAAGGAGTATCAGGGCAGGAAGAAAGTCATGGAAACGTCATGTGTGGGCACCGAGAACGCAAAGGCAGCGGAAGTGTCCAATGGGGTCGCCCGACTCATAGCCAAGCCTGGTAAGCTGCGTACAATCAGGGAGGATTTAATTCCTCCTGCCACAAAAGAGATTGAATCGATGCCTTCCCCGACGACGTATCTCTGTGAGGCTGAGCTTTTCAGCGCTGTGGCATTGAAAACGAAATACAGGAATAAACTGAATGTCGATCCAGATCTTCAACAGAGACTGTCGTCCATTAAGCCAGACATCAAGCGTTTGGTGTCTGTCATGCAACGTCAGCCTTCTCATGAGGTAATTTCATATTAATGTGCTCCTGTTTTTACGTTACACCAAAGTTCCATAGATATAAGGTTATTATATTTTTAACCTTATTCTCCCCACACAGTTCATTTATTGCATGAATAAAATGTGTATATTACAATTTTCACTTGAGAAATTCTAGCTCTCAATGAATCTAAATATAAACATGGAGAAATTATGAAAATGAATTGAATATATTTTGCTGTACTGCATAGTTCCGGGCCACTGCAGGCTAAAGGCCACGGCGCTGTCCGTGGTACTATGCGGTTCGATTCCAACTGTGGTTCAACGCCAATTCTGATCTCTTTATCGCCATTCCCTATAACTTTAGTTGCACTGGCTCTCTGGAGACGATAGCGCACCACCGCCTTTTTGTCTCGCCACCAGCTCTGTGCAGACGGTAACAGCGTCACTCTAACTGCCTGTGGCTATTAGCACCGGTGTTTATGAATTGGACGCTATTTGCAAAGAGGCTCATTTGTAAAGAAAGGGGACAATTTTGCACGAATAGTATGAATAATACCTAATTTAAAAACGTGCAATTAGCACCAGGATGCTATTTAAGGGGCAGCAGTTAGCCGTGCAGGTCACATTTTGCGGGTGGTTTGTGAAGTAAGTGCTCGCTTTTTCTATTATTTGCTCTGTTTTAGAGATGGCAAAAGCCGCGCAATCACTTTGTGAATTTGTCCCTCAGACTCTTCATTTCAAAATGCCAGTGTTTGCACTGAGCATACAATATGAAGGGTTTTCAGGTTTCTGAGGTAATCTGAGTTTACTTCCACTAGCACAGATGACTTTGATTCTAACTGTTTCAGCAAGCTGCTTAGAAATGACAGCAGCTAGGGTCGCACAGCGGTGTATTCCATCCTGCCAGCCTAGTTGGGAGCAGGCGAGCTGTAGCCATGCGCTGAGTATTTCCATTTAGCAGACACACGTTCCGTTCCACGTGTGCGATGCAAGACTATTAATAAACATTAATACTGAAAATTTTAAAATTATTTTTAATATGCATTAAATATTTTATGTCTATGTGACAGTGTGCCTTGAAAACTATCCATTTTGTTAGAAGCCAAGTGATTACTGTGGTGAAAAAGAGCCATGGGTGACACTTTGAGCGGTTTGTGATGACAAAATCCTTTGTGTGGAGTGAGCCTTGCCCGAGGAAACATGGAAGGACACAAAAAAAAAAAAAAAAAAAGTTCTCGGGCTGTAACTGGGAAAACACCTAAGCGCAACTGTTTCGGTACTGCGGTTTGTATTAAATAAACCGATAAGGTTTACCTGCTCACTTGCGCAGCAGCAGTTAATTTGTTTGCTTGTACATTAGACAGAATAACTTTGTTATTTAACTTTGTTGCTAGGCAAAGAGCAGGGATGTAAACAAACCACCCGAGTGTGGAGGGACAAACAGAATATCAAGTCGCAGCGTACATTTTCATATGATATTCTCACTAGACTCAGCAACTCCGCTTCCAGCTAACAGGAAACAGCCTTTTCCATGACCATTTCGACAGTCCAGCCTACAGGAGAAGTGATTGTGCAGATCAGCGTAACTCACGTTCTCTGGTTCCACGCCGATGTCTTCGCAGAACTTCTCCATGCCCTCCGGGCCGACCACCTGGTCCGGGGCGGCGTACTCCTGGAACCAGGCCACACATTTCTTACTGGAGAAGGACTTCTCAGTGCTGATCACCCGGGCACCGTGGATCTGAGGCCTGGTGGTGAAACTGAGGTGAAAAAAAAAAAGAAAAAAGGATTTATTATATTTATTGCAAATTGTTGTTGAATAAGGCACGGCTCCTTTTTTTTATTTTTTATTGAATATATATTATAGCCATATCAGATCAAGAAACACCCAGCGGGCCATGTGATGTCACTGGAGGGGCCATGGGAGGCTCCGGGCCAGAGGTTCCCCACCCCTGCAATAGAGAATTCAACATAGTTTTTGGTTCTTTGCAGTAGCTTGTTTCAAGGCCAGTTGGAGAGCCGTCCTTCAGGCACAAGTCTTACCAGAGAAGCAGAGCAGCGAGGCTCCACGCCGTTGGGTTTCCAAAAAGATTATGCGACTTATATAATTTTCAACATGAGCCATTCATATTTATAACTTCCACGAGGCAGCGTGGTCTGGCTGTGCAAGCGCTCCACAGGACTGCTTTGTTTATAGATCCATTACTACTTCGGAAGGGAGCAACAGCTTAGGGCTGGGCCATACTGACAAAATCAAATACCCCAAAATGTATTTTGACAAATACTTCCATATCCAAGACTATTTGGTGCTTTCATAAGATATTAACCAAGTCTGAGGAACAGCCTTGTGCTTGAAACATCACTGCATCGAATAAAACCCTTTAAAAGAGGAGCTATTTTGGTGCGCAGATCGCTCCTTTCTACTTTACAAGAAAGTTTGTTTTATTGAATCCATTTCTCATAAGATTTTACACAAAAAAAATATTTGAGAAACAATCATTAGTAATGTGTATATTATGACCAAGCGGGTATAAACATTGGTTGGAACAGATAGTCTATGAAGCTCGGTTCTCTTTAAAGACAACATTCTACTATAAAACAATAACGAGAATCCCAGACAATCTTCTCTCATATCACGATGTTGATACTATATAGATATACATTATCCCGCCCCATAACAACAGCAGGGTCTTGCAAAATGGCAAGATGGGTTTGCGACATTTGTTGCTTTGAGCAGCCCTGTTAGTACAGTATTATCTTAATTTTATCCTAAATGTAAACAGTAGCTCTTCCTCTGGGAATTAAAACCAATGCACAGATATGTTTTTGGATTCCCAGCCTCCACGAGGGACAAAAAAGACGGGTACAAGACCAATTCTCCACGCTGCACAGCATGCTTCCAACATCATTACTTACACCCTGAATGTTTTGTGGTTTACGGTGCGATAATACCAAGGGTCTCAGTCGGAGACCAAAGGGTTCCCTGATTAAGAAGTAAAACATGGGCCGAGTGCCAGGACACACACACGCGATGAGAAGGTGGAGGGGCCCTCACCGCCTCCTGCCAAATGTAAGACAACCTTTCCTAATCATAGCTTAACTTTATATGCTGTCGATGGAAAGCCAAAGAAATTAAGCAAAGATACAGAGACAGAAAAAGCACGGGGAGGGGGGGGGAGCATTAAAATCGTGAGAGAAGCAAAGAGGGAAAGAGAAAATCGCAGAAACCCAGCAAATGCATAAATGCAAACATATATAGAGCACAGAGTATTTATCCCTTTACCTGGTAATTTTACACTTTCTGAGCTCATTGTCATCAGAACCAGGGAACTTCCTCTTCTTCTTAACAGGCATTACTGTATTGTCTTTTGGCTTCACTAGCTGGGTTGGTTCTAGAAGAAAAAAAACAAAAACATTTATTTGGATCAGCCAAGCGAAAATAAAATACACACAATCAATCAGCCTTGAACCATTCAGGAACATAAAGGCCTCACCTGTGGGGTTACGGCTTCCTTGTCCATTCAAATCTAAAAGATTCTACACAAAATAAAATAAAATAATGATCACATAACAGACAAAAGCATCACTGTCCAATGAGGATGTGCCACTTTTTGTAAAGCCACCAGTTTTATTCATTTCTTAAAGATTTTCACTTAGACGGCAGGTATCAGACTTGAATACTTTCAGACAAAACACAATTGATGGATTTCTTTGAATCAATCGACCATCTCTTATTGAATAAAATAATGCAGGGACACGTGATACATATTTGGTACAGGGTAGCGCTAAGTGGGTAGAAAGAAATAGGTTATGAACTAGATGTTTCTACCAAGTGTTATACGTTTCCTTCAGGGCCGACACAAAGGGGACGTGATCGGGAACCGTACAAAGTTGCAGGAGCTCCTATTTTCCATGGACTGCGACTGACACGGAGGTGTATTGTTCATTTTTAGGTTTTATCGAATCTTTGCATCTTTGATTCTAATGACAGCTGTTCTGGTGTCAACATCACAGTTTCCCTGGCGGAATGGCTTTTTTATTATTATTTTTTTTAAAGAAGGGGGACATGCAAAGCGGCCTGTGCGACTACTCACCAGTTTGTCCAGGGTTTGAGATACGGAGGTGATGTCAGCCAGAACCTTTGACGTGACGCCAGAGAAAAACAGAGAAACAGTGAGATAATGAATACTGATCCTTTCAGGAGGGAGGGAGGGAGGGAGGGGGGGGGGGTTCGGACACCTCGGACCTAAACACAACGGTGCAACGCCAATTCGTCATTAAATCGAACGGGTTTATGTGATCAATTCGAACACCGCGTCTTTAACTATAGCTCGGTGTCCGCCACGGACCCTGCTGAATAATAAACTGAGAAGCAACTGCGTCACTACTTTGCCAGTGGCTAACGTTAACACCCCAAATATTCCCCACGGCGGCGGACGGGCCGCGGAGGGAACCGTGGCGCACGTTTGGGATACAAAAAGGAAATAACGTCGAAACATCAACGTAGTCGGGACGTGGTGAAAACCTCCCGAGAGCACCGCGGGTTCGAGCGCTCCACGCGGATTAACGGGGACAACAGCGCTCCGCTAGCGGCTAGTCCGGGTCCCCGCTTTCAAACGCACATTTCGGCTTCGCTGCTTCGTTTGTGTGTGTGTGTGTGTGTGTGTGTGTGTGTGTGTGTGTGTGTGTGTGTGTTCGCAACCTACCGGAACGACGTCGCGCTCGCGTTGACGAGGAGCCGTCTGAAGCGCCGCGCTGCCCCGTCTTTTCGTCGCAAGCCAGTCGCTCCCCCACCCGCCCCCCCCACGGAAAGAGGTGGGTTCTTTTGTTAGCTAAAACTGAGCTAAGACGGGGCTAGGCTAGCGCAGCGCGGCGCACGGCGGCAGTGACAACAAGCGCCAAGCGGACTGGACCAACAAACACGGTCGCTGCGGTCGCTGCTGTCGCTGCCGCCGCCGCCGCCGCTGCTGCTGCTGATGAAGCGGGCTGTGATGCGTTCACGTCACGTGGGAATCACGGAACGACGGTCGCTCGGATGGACCGACGGGCGGGGACTTCTTTCGTCCCCGGGGGGGGGGGCGATCGCGCGTCCCAACAATGATCGAGGGCGATGCGCGAACGGGAATAAACATGTGAAATAAAGCCAGCTATTAACAATGGAGAATTAACCTCTGTGCCAGCAACTGACGCTGTCGAAGCGGAGCGCTTGCGTAGACTTATATAACGAAGTCGATGTGTACGTTGTTCCGAACAACTTGGAAGTGTTCACTGCTGATGCGTTTGACTGCGGCTTAACCCGTTTCACGCCAAAATGGAGGTTTGCTTGAAACGTGTGTTCGTGGGGTTGTTTACGGAGCCAAGTTCTGCCGAAACACGAAAAGAGCCGAGCAGAACGGAACCTCAAAAAAAATTAAATCATAATGGTATAATGAAGTGATTATGATTGCGATTATGGGTAATGGAAGCATTATGAGACATATGCAGGCCATATACGTCCGCGTCCCATATTAATAATACACCATATGGATAATATTGAAAAAGTTTTGGGGTTTTTTTGGTAATAGACGCTAATTAACTACTTGTCCCGTGTCTCGTCTGTACGTTACTCCCGCGTTGTGGACGTCGAGCGGCAGAAACCGCGGTGCAAAGCAACCCGATCGCGCAGCCGAAGTGTTCCGACTGTCAGGCTGAAACGGTCGGAATTTCTAAGCTGTAGAGAGCTGGAAATTCCCGACCCATCAGTGCGACTTGAACGCTGCATCGGCTACCGACGGAAGGTTAGCTAAATGTAAACATACACGATTGGAATGACTTCAAACGCAATTAAACGCAGTTTTACATAATGGAACCTTGGTAGGTTTCTATATGTGTGCACACATGCCTTGATTAGAACGGGTTGGAATGAAAGGCGTAAAAAATCTTAATAAGCTCAAACCTTGGGAGGTGCTCACTTTCACTCGCCGCTCTCTAGCGCACCGGGCTCTTCCGGAGCAACTGAGGGCGAGCCCATCAACGCGCCTTTAAAGGGGGTTTGTGGAATCCGGCGTATTCATGTGAACGTTAATTGTCGCCCCATTCGTTTTATTAAAGCGACCAATTACGCAATCGCCATCTCGCAACTCGAGCCGATGTGAAGGGAATCAGCATTCGATTAACGATAACGGGGGAGGGAAGCGCGTCTAATTAGAATGCCCCCTTAGGGTGGAGCAACATGGATCGTTCGTACATTTAAAGAAATAATCACATGTTTTCCTCAGTCACATGGAGAGTCGCTGTGCAGCAGAAACCCAGGACGAGCGCAGCTCTTCCAAACAGAACGCCACCACATCGGATAACGCACAATAACAACGTGAAAGTCGCATTAAAATCGAATTTGGCCATTTTAGCAATGTTTAAGTGCAGATTTCCTGCTGTGTGGGTGAAACATGGCAGTCTGCCGCCTTTATAATAAGACTTTTATCTGGGTAATGCTGTCCCACAATAGTGCCATGCAGTATGGCTGTTTTTATTATTATTTAATAATCATATTATTAAGCATAAGTCTGAAAATTTAAATTTTCTTCGTTTTGTAACAGCCCTGTCATTTATCCTTAGAATATTGTCAGAATCACAATTAAATGTGATTGTCTATGTGCAAAAGTCTATTTTATTTAAGTAAGTTTAAAAACAAATCATCACTTATGATGTTCTGTTTGCTTAACATGTAAACATAAGAGGATTGGTGGCAATGGTGTAGGCTTGTGCATATCTGTTTAAACCGGGAAATATGGACGTAATATATCTATAAACAGAAAATATAAATCAGGTATTTCGCTGTGCAAAATATAACACATGATATACTTTCCAAATTTATTCTCTGCGGTGCTTTAGGGGGAGCAGAGCACCGGTCAGGGTCTGTCTAGCCTTCGGTGGAGAATGGCACCATGGCAATAACGCCATTGAGGGGATAAATAAATTAAAAAAGGCCTGTGAACAAAAACAGCAAGATCTGTCTTTGCAATTAAGTCTTTATTTTGCCAGGTAATAAATCATTTAGCTTTAAAAAATAAAAATTCAAAACAAACTTGAAAAAACTGCAGCAGGTGTAAGTAGTCGAACCGTAGGCCTACTACTGTTGTTGGAACAGCACAGTATGTCTGTCCAGGATGTAACCACGTGCTGCGCTGCTGTAGTGGCAAAACATTTGAGCGCTTCAGGTTGTGACCGGCAGCTGCTTTTTCTTCAAGTTTTCTCATCTTTCAAGGCTACAAGTAGGCCTTCGTCTCCACCCCAGGCTGGAGCATTGGGTCGTGTGAATTCAATGATAACGGTTTGTCCTCGAGCGAACACTAAATGCATTCCTGAATCCTGGACCATGAGCACGATAACTCTAATCACATGCCAAACCAAATTCAGCTGAGAATACAGCAAAGAAAGAGAATAAAGAAAGAAAAGTGACATAAATATTTCACTGTTTCCAAATTATGCTGCGTATTCCTTTAACAAATAAAAATATTGGAAAATGTCATATCATTAAAAGGGCAGTTTATACGATTATCACTTGGATTGTCACAGGAAACAATAGAAAACCACGAAAACAAGGATATTGTACAAGTAGAAATATCCAATCTTTTCCGATGGTGGTTTAATGGTTAAATGTATTATTCTGTATCACCAATATGGACTTTATATGGTTTAAATCTTGAAGGTAAGCCCATTCACAGAAAACCAGATCATGTCTATCAGATCAAGGTCAAAGGTGTTGCAAAATGCACTAAATTAAAACTCACTCAGTACCAGTTGGGTAGACTTCACCAAAGCAGGGAAAACATAAAACTTTAGTGCACTCCTGCAATCACATCTGTTTGCAGTGCCTACATCCTATGTGCAAAACAACACACATACTGTATGTTAACTCCTAGGTTAAAGCAGAGAGCCAGAGAGAGAGAGAGTATATATGATGCACAATTGCTCTCGTGTGTGTTTGTCTTTGCATTCCCAAAGTACAAAATGAGTGGCAAATTGATGGAGTTGATAAATGAGGAGTTCCAATGTTCAGTGTTTCCCTGTGTGATGGAAGCCATTCAACTGGTACTCCAAGCAAACTACCAGCAAAACTGCTTGATCTGAATTTTTTAATTTGGCCTCGTCTTTGGCTCAAGAAGGTGGGGATCTTATTACGAAACACTTAACCAGACAAAGCAGAATTGATAGAAAGATTGACAGTTTGCGCATGTGAGGGCATGCGCATGCATGCCCATGTTTAGAAATCTGTGACGTATCTCTCATTAACTGAAGTTGAAGCCACTTGCAGGACGCTCAAGGTCAGGGAAATAAAAACACAGAAATCAAAAAGGTTTTTTTTCCTGGTAATCTGGAATACTGTTGGCTCTCTAGAATTTGTAATTTCGAACGACATAAAAAACAAACATATATTGCTAGAAATGTATCTCGATGAGAAGGTCACAATGAAATACAGGGTCATAGTGTTCGGCTCTCGCGTACACCTCAAAAACGGCTCCAACTCTCCAGGATCACATCACAGCATGGCTATTTTGTTTTATCGATTACAGCACAAACCCTTAAAACCTTTGGAGGATAGGCAGCTCTTCAAAAGTGTAGAAAAGCAATGACAACAAAAAAATAAGATGTACAGCAAGTAACATGATGCATAAATACCAAATAAATATGTGTAGAGGAAAACCCTGTGCTCCCCTCCTGACCTGCAGCCGATCCTCGCGGTGAAGAGGTCTGAATGGCGCGGACTGAAAAATAAATAAAAAGGTTGTCGTTTTTCTTAAGATCACTGCTTGTAGGGTGGTTGTAATCCTGCTGCTCTGAGAAGCACTAGCGGGAGACGGGACATTCACGGTGGACATGAGGCCCTCCTGCAAACGTGCCAGACAAACCCTAAAAACAGACCTGGAAGTTTTAAGAGTTGGGATTTCAACTGGAGGGGAACTGAAGCAAAACAAGGCCGATTTATTCTCTCAGCGTCCAGAGTAAGTGTTACATTTCCACTGTTCTAACATCCATGTTTTGCCCTTTGCTCTCTGTTGTCAAACTGACCTACAATTACAACCCCGGCCAAAAATAAAACCAAAATAACCAATGAGTGCAAGTATGAAACTTGTCGGACGTCGAAGAATAAAAACAATTGGCGATTGTCTCATGGTGTCTTGTCGTGTGTAGTGAGTGGTATGTATGTAGTGTATGGTTGTAGTGCACAAATTGCTGAACAACAATCCATTAACACCTCTCTTTGTGGTAGGTGAAAAAAGTCAGTAAAAAAAAAAAAAAAAAAAAAAAAAGCCATCCTGACGGGAAGGTTGCTAGTTGTATTCCCCGCAGGGACAATAACGACGATAAGCGGCCCTGCTCAACCTCTCCCTCCCTGTTCTGGCAGCGGAGCCACTCGGTGGCCATCACCGCTGTAGTCCGTCCATATTGTGATGAAGGGTTTAGAGACTGGATGTGACGCTGTATTTGTGACACTGGGCTTATTCTCTGCTCACAGAAAACAGCCAAGTGCAGAGAGGATCACTCTGCCAGGGGGTGCTGCCACTGTAGATAAAACCAGTTTCACTGGTCTACGTTTGGAAAGCTGCAATTGTGGTTGCCTAACAGAAGTGCTCAATCCCAAAACAATGTTGCAACAATTATGGAAAATGGTTTTTTTTGTGTGTATTTCTTTGTGAAAAGACTTAAATTAAAACAAAAAAAAAAAAAATTAAAACAAAAATGTTGAAATAATAACTGAGTGTTGTCATGTGACAAGTTGTGACATGGTGGTTATCCCAATTATTATTATTATTATTATTATTATTATTATTATTATTAAAATTGAACTCCTTAAATCATCTTTCAAAGATTACTCCACCCTGTAAAGAAATATTTTGGGGAGAAAATTCACTCACAGTGTGTAGATACTATCAATGCCAAATAGTAGCACCAACATCTAGGGGGGCGGGGGGGCATCACAGAATCCAGCCGTCCC
The DNA here is from genome assembly GCF_960531495.2 of Zeus faber. Classification (NCBI taxonomy): domain Eukaryota; kingdom Metazoa; phylum Chordata; class Actinopteri; order Zeiformes; family Zeidae; genus Zeus; species Zeus faber. The sequence continues at coordinate 23,247,719 of NC_137197.1, forward strand.
TTCAACCACCATTGAGAAGAGATATGTCAGCAGGCGTCTGGCACTAAACGGGAGATACGGCTGTCTGCATCACTCCCAACATGAGGTATACTAGTAATAATACCGCACATCCTTGATATGTGTTGTTGATAATTGGGTTACAAAAATAAACTCAAACGATGTTTTTCTGAAAGAGAAAAAACTACTTAGCGGACGACGTGTCGACAACGACACTCTAAAAACATGGGAGCTGGGTGGTGACGCGCACTTCAAACTCTTCACTCCTCCATTAAATACTATCAGTAGAAATACACAGTAAAATCATTGATTAACCTCGACCGTTAACGTTGCATTCGAATCTGTTGTGTAGGCGGGCAGCTGCGGTCGGACTAGTCGGTGCTTTGTCCACACAGAAGTGCAGGGACAGCGTGGAGGACATTTCAACTCGACAAAATCGGAAGGACGAAACATACACGCTCTCCCCCGGTCGGCGTTTTAATAATCACGTGCGACATCTCGGTAGATAAAAAATGTCCTGGCTCTTGAGTGCAATCCCGTAATATTCATCCCTGTGGCCGCTAGTGTTACGGAAAAATCTGAAGATAGACGCTGGGTGTTGTTTAGAGAGGTGTACATGACCGTTTTCCCACAAAGCATCCCCTCCGTCCGGTCAGACCACTGGACAGGCAGACAGGCAGTGACTCCATGCTGTTATGTGTCTATTGCTCTGAGCAGGGGGGCGGTGCGGCCCAGGGCTGCAAGTTAATTCACTTATTGTCCAGGGACAGTCCAGGCCCATCTCACCAGCATTTCTATTAATTTGCGAACGGGATCTCCAAAGGTTTGTCCCCGTCTGGGTAGGGCAGAGATGTTAACCGGCCACAGCAGAAAAAAATAAAAATAAAAATAAAATTATATATATATATATATATATATATATATATATATATATATAAAATGAGTAGCCACTAGCAATTCCCAACCAAGGCTGACCTTCTACACTCCTTCGCTATCAAACATAACAAATCCTCCAATAAATGAAAACAGTTCAAAGAGCAGCATGCTGTTGAACACACACACACCTAAAAGGGCAATCACTCTCCATGCGTGCGCGCACGCACACACACACACACACACACACACACACACACACACACTCACACACACACACACACCTAAAAGGGCAATCACTCTCCATGCGCACCAACATACATACACACACATACAAATTTGGCAAAATACTCATTGGTAGTATTGTCTCTCTTTCTGACATCTCCTACCAAACATTGTTGGCAGCTTCCACCTACGCCCATTTGCGATCCCAATTGACTTAAAACAGATGTGGGGAAAGCAAAATGGCGGCCATCACATGGCTACCATTGGCGGGTGTGATATCACGTGAAAGCAAAGAGATCGACATCAGCGCAGTTCAGTGATCCGCATGTCCGTCGCAAAAACAAAAACAAGGCAGGAAGTCTTTTTAACTGTGCCACTAAATGTTCTTCTGAGCTGCAGATGGTTCCGTCGACACTAGAGGGCGCCAGAGACGGCGGCCGGACCGGCGGCTCAACGCCACGCAACGCAACAACAATCCTACAACAGCTGGCGACAACAGCCACACACACACCCAAAAATGTCCTCATCCTTTAATCTTTTCCCCCTGCCCCGAGCTCTCCCAGAAGACGCTTCTCCTCCTTCAACGCTTCCTTGAATCAAACTGTCCCCCACCCCACCCCACCCCCCGCCTCCTCCTCCTCCTTGTGTAAAGCGCTGGTCGCATGCCGGGTGTCTAGCGGAGCTGTAGAGGGTGCTCTCCCCCTGCGGCCTCCTCAGGCCATGTAGATGAAGGTGTTGATGTCGGTCTCGTCCCGTTTGATGTACTTGTGCTCGATGAGCCACTCGATCTGCTCCTTGATCATCTTCTTCTGCGGCAGGAACATGTTCTTCAGGATCTCCACCAGCTCCGTCTGCAGCTGGGCGTTGCTGATTCTCTTCCTCATCTTCATGATCTGGATGATGGCCTCCTGGGGGACGGGGGGCAGACATAGGAGATGGCGGGGAGAGGAGGAGAGGAGATGGTGACGATCTCTGACTTCCCTTTGCTAACTGCTAAAATCGATCGCTTAGAGTTGGAACTTGGCATTTTCACAAGTTATTAATTAAAAATAAAATAAGGGGGAAAAACACCTTCCAGGATTTCAAAAGTAGAGTTATTTAGGTGATACATCTTGAGTTTTTATGATGGGTAAAAATAATTGTTTTGAATACTGCTACATTTGGAACTATTATACATATACACATTTATTCATCTAAAATGTCTCATACTATGTTAATGTCTATTTTTCAATACTCATATATATAAACTACTAACAAAAAGTTACGGATATTCGGCTTTCGGGTGAAATTTCAGGATGAATCTAAAATGCACTATAACCTTTACAGGTGAACTTTATTTGACCTTCTCCAAACCAGACCTCGCCATTGTAAGGCTTCAAACAGGATGTTCTCAGAGGGAAGTGGCCACTGAGCTTAGAGTGTCACAGAGTGTCATCAGCAGGTTGCAACAGAGATACAGAGAGACTGGAAGAGTCACAGAAAGGCATACCACCAGGCACAGACATCATCGTCTTGCACGGGTTAGGGAGCATTGACACCGGACGAGGGACCAGTGGGCCTCAGTGCTGTTCTCTGATGAAAGTCGATTCACGTTGAGCAGAAATGATGGAGAGCACTATGCATCGGCCACTGTTGTCACCAGACGAGCCTTTGGTGGTGGTGGTGTTACAGTGTGGGCAGGTGTGTCTAGTCAATACAGAACTGCCCTAAACTTTGTGAATGGGACAGTGACAAGCCCATACTACCTGAATAACATCATTAATCCAGTCATTGTGCCCCTGCATGAACAACACAGGCCTAATTTCATCTTCATGGACGACAATGCTCCAGCTCATGGAGGTGGCATCATTAGGGAACGGCTGCTGGAGAATGGGGCACCTCAAATGGAGTGGCCCGCACTTTCTCCAGACCTGAATCCCATAGAAAACCTATGGGATCAGCTGAGTCGCCCTGTAGAGGCTCGTAACTCTGTACCCCAGAACCTCAATGACCTGAGGGCCGCCCTTCAAGAAGAGTGGGGGGCCAGGCCTCAGCTGACAATAAGTCGACTTGTGAACAGCATGAGACGTCGTTGTCAAGCTGTAATTGATGCTCAAGGCCACATGACAAGTTATTGAGACATTGACATTTTTTGTTGTGGTAAACCCACCACTGTTGTTGGCTTTTGTTTCAATAAATTGTTTGAGATGAGGAAATCACCATTACATGCTTCTACTTAAATGCCCTACTTTCATGATATAAAATCACTGTAGCGTGAACTTTTTACATTTTCCTTAAATTTCACCCGAAAGCCAAATATCCCTAACTTTTTGTGAGTAGTGTATATACGATATAAAACAAACTCTCTCAAGAATCTCTCTGTCGTGTCTCCATACCTGAGTCCTTAATATCCTGAGTTGAACGATGCCCTCGTTCTCCTCCTCTCTCATTCGCTCCGTGGTCAGCTGCAGGCGACCAATCAGGTTGATCTTTCCTCGCTTCTGGACTTTAGTGTTTTTGCTGAAGGATGAAATAGAAAGAGCAATTTGATACAAAAAACACATTTCTAATTTCAAGTGTACACATTATCTGTTGTATGACTATACTTCTTATGTCAAATATTATTCATTCTGAGGGCCATACAAAGACTATTTTATGCAAAATCCCCCGAGCAACATTTTCCATGACTGGGTTTTTTGGGGGTATTTTTTCTACAAAGCTAAGGTTCTGTGTGGGAGCGTACATGAGAGAGAAGTCCTGGTTGACTGAAAAGAGGGTGCTGTCGGTGAAGTCTTTAGGAGAGCTGACCGAAGGCTCATAGGACAACACCTGTCTCTTCAGCTTAGGAAAAGCAACAAGCGACTGCAAAAACACAAAGAAATAATATGGAAAATAAAATAACAATTTAAATGTCATGCTGATTACGACAGCATGGTGTATGGTATACATCTTCAGATAGCTACCAACTCATAACTCCATCTGTATGTTTCTGTCTGTGTACAATCCCCATAAAGTATTCACATTTAGTCCCATGTGACTCGAAGGATGAGAATGTCTGGTGCCTTTTTGCTTACTTAATGAGTATGACTGTATTGTAAATATGCATTGTGTGTGAGTAACGCGTCTGGGCGTTCATGTGCGAGTGCGTGCATCGTGGTCGTTCCAGGTGCAGGATCTCACCCAGAGGGTGCGGCGCAGCTCTGCGTCCGGAAGCTCCGTGGCCAGCTTGAGGTTCTCAAAGCTGATCCTCTCTCTGGGCCGCTGGTTCCAGGCGAACAGCACCGCCAGCTGGAAGGTGGTGACCTCCAGGTCGTACTGCCCCACCTCGTTCTTGAAGGTGATCTGGGCGGAGAGGAAGGAGGGAGAGAAAGACGAGGGAGGGAGGATAACAACGATAAACAGAGACAAAAGGAGAAGAGAAAAAAAAGCGGAGAAGAAAGTCAGAGAAAAAGGGACACGGGAGGAGAAGTATAATCACCAGGAAGAATAAACTGTTACCATTAAATTACGAGTATTATTTATTGTTTGCAGGGTGCCGTCCTGTCTAAATCAGTGAGTTTCGCTCTGGTCACCAAAGAGCTATTCTCTTTAATACCCACAATGCCGTTGGACATGAGGTGGTGCCAGTGCAGTTTGCGTCCGCTGTGGTTCTTCTTGTAGAACTCCTCCACCTCGGGAATCAGATCCTCCAGCTCGGTGGGCAGAGACACAAACACCTTCTCGCTGCTGCGCGACCATGCCCCGGCGTTCAGGATCTTAATGTTCACGCTGTCCGCTGCAAATGGCCGGCAATGCAAAAAGATTAAAAGTGTCAAGCCAAAAGTCCCCAAAAATATATATAGCCAGTATATCTTCCATTTTTACATTTTGCATTTGTGTGCGCGTGTGTGTTTCCTCTTGTTTGAGTGCGTTTGTTCGTGTGTGTGCGTGTGCGTGTGTGTGTCTTACTTACCTGGCAGCGCCAGCTTGTTGTGTTTGTGAACCTCTTTGAAGACCTGGTTGAGATCCTCTGACACCTTGATGTCCTGGAACATCCTGGCCAGCTTGTTCACGTAGTCCGCCGGCATTCCTACTTCCTGCCGAGGGACAGCGCACGTCAGTTCTGGGAAAATGTATATTCACTGTGTTGAGGTGTGTGTGTGTCTGTGTTCAACTGACCCTGAGCCACTCCACCATGTTTTCCTCGATCTCGCTGTCTGCTGAGATGTCCAGGATCAGACGTCTGGTCAGATGGGCCTTGTGGTAGCGCATGAACACGTCCTTGTTCTGGACGTACTTCAACACCAACAGCTGCGAGGAAACAGGAGAAGACGAGACGAACGTGAAGAGTTGAGGATGTGATATGTGTGTGTGTGTGTGTGTGTGTGTGTGTGTGTGTGTGTGTGTGTGTGTGTGTGCGCGCGCGCAAGAAAACATCTCTTTCTAATTATCTGCACCTTATGAAGGACTGGTTATAAATCGTATCGTATTGTGTATAACATGATAAAAGTACAAGTGAAATGACATGCGTTTTTGGGGACACATCCTGATGCCCTCATGTTTTGCCCCTCACCACTTCCTTCAGTTTGAGCTCGATTTCCTCTGAGGTGAGTTTCTTGCTGAGGGGAGTCTTCCTCAGCAGCATGTCACAGTAGTTCGCCAGCAGCTCAGGACACTTAGACTCTGGCTGCGTTTTCAGACCCACACTGCGTAGTGACAAATATATACACCAAAAATAAATTCACATCATTTCATGCGGGTTTAAGGAGTAAACCTTCACACAGCCCGATGGAATAATTTTGGCAACATTCCCCGAATTATCCAAGTAGAAAGAGAATGCGTCCCGCTCACCCTTTCTGTTTCATGGGCAGCTCTAGCTTAAATATAGTGGCATCGTTGACGACAGCCTTGTATGCCTAGAAAAGGGGAGAATAAAATGTGTGAAAGTACAACTTTAAGTTAGGATAATTGGATAATTATTAGATACTATAATTACTGTGGTGTATAACTGTAATTCACTTATATATGAGTTTTGAGAATGATGATATGAGAATGACAATTCTGTATGATATGTATTGCTGGGTAGAGAGGGTTCCACGTTCAGTATATACTGACTGTTCTGCTTCTGAAGATGTTTGTGTAACTGAGCCTACAGTCGATCTTAATTAATGCGATGACAACTGAAATTAACTTTAAGTTAAAGGGTTCATTGAAGAGAAACACGATGCTTACCTTGTCCCTCGCTGTGAGGAAGCGAGGGTCGTCCTGAAACGCCTCCTTCACCAGTTTACTGAAGCGGTTAAACAGAGTCAACAGCTGCTCAACATATTTCTCAGAGTCCTGGACATAAAAGACAAACAAATATTTGAAAAATAAACAGACTCGTACAAACACAAAAATGTAAAAGGTCTGAATTATCGAGGTCAGTGTTTCCCAAAGTGTGGGCTGTAGCCACCTGGTGGGCCCTGAAGTTACTGCAGGTGGGCCACAATAAATTAAAACGATTTTAATTTTGTACCATTTTGTAATTAGGTTTGAAATTACCTTTAAATATTAATGATTAAATGTTTACACTTAAAAAAAGTTATCAGAACTAATAAAACAAAGCCATGGGATTTAAATAACGTGTTATTTATTTGACAGGTTTTTTGTTGTTGTTTGTAACCCTTATTTGTAAGCCTATTTTTACATTTGTTGCTTTACAAATTGTTTCATGTATGTGGATGGATAATTAATGTGCAGTGCATTGCCACAGGCCCACGTTCACATGGAATTGTTGTGTTTATAAAATAAAAAAATATATAAGGAAATACTTCATCTTAGTCTTGTGTATTGATAAGAGTTGTGATTGAAGGTTTGAGCAGGCGGCAGAAAATTTTCAGGTTTCAATTTGGGCCGTGGCATTCATAAGTTTGGGAATGGCTGATCTAGGCTATTGATATTTAAAGTATTGCATAATTATTAGTTAGGGAAAAGTCAAACCTAATTGCCCTATTGGCTTGCTAATTATTTATTCTGAGTGCTAGTAGGGATCCATGACCTATGGCGTAAGACCTCAGCATGTCCTAATTTTATATCAATACAGTGTACAATAAACCACAATATGAAACATCTTTCTGACCAGTAAATCAATGTCTCACTAGGGGTTTGACCTTAAATAACCATCGATAAGAAAATAGGAAATTGTCAGATATTTAGAAGAAGCACACCCGGGTTACCATAGAGATGTTGTACTGTAACCGTATGTGTGTGATCTATTTTGCGAAACAGGAAGTCTTTGTGTGGATAGGGCTGTGTGTGTTATTTGAAAAGCAAAGACGCCAGTATACTCGGAATATTAAATACTTTTTTTTTTTTTAACAAAAAAAAAGTGTTTAGAACAAGTGTGTGTGTGTGTGTGTGTGTGTGTGTGTGTGTTTGTGTGTGTGTGTGTGTGTGTGTACGTACAGTTGTAATAGTCTCTGCAGCAGCCACCATGTCTGCCAGTCCAGCATTGATGATGTGATCTTCCAGGTCCTTCAACATAGGCTCAATCCCATTAGGAACCTTGTCCATCAGGGAAAACATCAGATGCAGCTCTGCGTGGCAGGGGAAGAGGAAAAAGGGAGTTAGACAAACGGTAGGAGGAAAGGAATCTTTATGGAAAGGAATGTTGATTCTGAAATCCATTTTGTACGGCAAGTTGGTATATGAGTGTTTTTTTCTTTCAAACGATATAATGGGAAAAGTACCAGGATGACATAACATCCGGTGAAATAATCGTAGTATGTCAACACTGCACGCTACGCTGGCGATCGTATCCCACAATGCAGAGAAAAAAGGAAAACTATGGTCTAAACTTTTATCACTGGATGTGTGCAATACTTAACCAACCGTGAGTTATCAAACTCTCTTCAAGAAACCATTTTTTTGGATTTTCTTTATCACCAGCACGTGTTTTCTTTTTAATCTTATATCTGAGTTATGTCCTCTAACTCTGCCTAAAACACTGTGTGTTAGGTGGGGATACTCACTCTCCGTCTCATTGCGTTTGATCATTCCGGGGCATTCTGCTAGGATGGTCTCTTTGAATGAGGTCACCAGCGCATTCACACAACATTCCATAAGCTAGGACCATGTGCACACACAGATAGACACACGCAAAAACAACACACACACCTGAAATTATAGTGTATCAGAATTGCACATTTTCTGACATTACACATTTCTTAAGTCAGATCCACACTTTCTGCAATGAGTTACTCATCTTACGGATAAAACAAATGCAAAAATATTTCTGTTGAAATGTGGCGTAGTTTTCCGACCAATTGTTCCTTGCTTTAAAACGTGTCTGTCTTCCGGTTGTGCCTTGTTTAACAGTTTATTAAGTTGTGTTTTGCCGTGATGTCTTTACTTACTGCTTGTACAGAGTTGCATTCACGACATGTCTCCAGGTATCTAAGTGCTCTCTTCTCCTCCTCCCTCAGCTTGGCATCTGCCTGCAGACCCAAACAGACTGGAGTTAGGACGCACAGAAATAGAACAAATACACACAATCCTGCATGAAGATCCACAAATACAGACAGATACATCGACAAAGAAGACAAAAAGACAGCTACAGGCCAAAAGGAAACCAATCGACAAAAAAGGGAGAGTGATACAGAAGAACAGAATAAGAACTGAAATAGTATTGCATCATGGTAACGTACTCGGGCAGTGACCCCACTCTCCTCCCTAAAAACACTGAACTGCAGTAGTGTCTCGGCCGCTGGAATTACTTAACTTAACAGTTAAAAGTTAAACACGTATTTAATCTCATGTTGGTAACTGTTACGTACATATTTCATGTAGTTCTGGACGCCGTTCTGCTGCAGGTAGGACGGCGCCTGCGTTCTGTAGAACCTCTCTGTGGAGTCCAGGTAGGCCTTCTCAAAGTTATCCCTGTAGATCTGCAGCTTGTCTTCTGGGTTAGAGCACAGGTTAACTACAGAGAGCGAGAGAGAGAGAGAGCGCGAGAGAGAGAGAGCGAGAGAGCGAGAGAGAGGACACCGACATTAAGAGAGGCATTACAACTTCAAGTAGGGATGGCAGTTTGAGGTCAATGTTTGAATATTCTAGGAGAATATTTAAACAATATTCGATTAACCTAATGTTGCTGCCAAATTGGGTCGCTTCCCTTTTCTACCCATGACGTTACATTCTACTTTCATGTCATGGCTTTATTTCATCAATTGATCTTCCCATAATGCATCCTGGTGCCATCTTCTAAACGACAGGTAAACGACACACGCACACCCGGCAATTCACATGATGTAGAAGAAAATGTGATTCATCAGACCAGGCCACCTTCTTCCATTGCTCCATGGTCCAGTTCTGACGCTCACGTACCCTTTGTAGGTGCTTTCAGTGGTGCACCACTGAAATGGACACACAGCATGGACACTCTGACCAGTCTGCAGCTACACAGCCCCATACACAGCAAGCTGTGATGCACTGTGTGTTCTGACACCTTTCTATCATAGCAGCATTCTATGGGATCAGACCAGACGGGCTAGACTTCGCTCCCCACGTGCATCAATGAGCCTTGGGCGTCTACGATCCCGTCGCCGGTTCACCGGTTGTCCTTCCTTGGACCACTTTTGGTAGGTACTAACCACTGCATACCAGGAACACCCCACAAGACACTTCACTTGCTGCCTAATACATCCCTAATATATATAATATATACCATCAATGTGTGATGGTGTCGCTAACCGTAGGATTCTCTGACTCCTATCACCAGCTGAGAGTCAAAGGCCTCCCCCAGCCTCTCGGCATGCACCAGCTTCATGGCACTGTCCTGCAGACGGCTTTTTATATTGGAGAAGATGGACTCGTTCCACGTGTCCAACATCAACTGGGGAGGGAGAGAAAATAAACTTTACTTTATTTACACTGTTAGACTTGACTTCAACTATTTGTGTTCCTGTTCAATTGGTTTGAAATATTTTGAGGGAAAACCTCTTCATTCCTACTTGTTTCCCCTCCAGAGCTCCTTTCACATCTTTCTCCCCGCTTTGCATCTGTCACTGTCCCTCCTTTAAAACTCTGTGTCTCCATTTTTTCCTTGCACGCAATATTATGCCCAAAATGAACTGATCAAAGTTATTTTGAACTGACGGAAATAGTTTAATGTGTAATTACACTATTATAGGCACAAGCATTATAAGATGCATCTGGTCCCATACAGAGATTTAGTTACATGTTGTCATTTAAGCTGCAGTACACGTAATGCAATTTTCCAATTTACCTCAAGGTCACCTGTTTATTTCTCTTGTTCTGGTTTTGTCACCTTGTTATGTTGACATCTATTTCTTACTTATAAGCCATCTCTCTATCCAGCTCTATCCTTCTCCCTCTCATCCCTCTCTCCCTCACTCGCTCTTCCCCCTCCCGCCCTCACCTTGCGTACGATGCTGTCCTCCACGTTGGTCTTCTTGTTGCTGCCCTGCTTGCCCATCAGCGTGATCTCCAGCTGGCAGAAAGGTTTGGGCAGGATGTCGCACTGGGTGAAGAACTTCCTCCATTCTACAATGTAAGCCTTCAGCAGTGCCGTGTCATCCTGGTGACTCAGCACCCGCTGCCGTGGCAACACACAAGACATCATCAGCATGTTGCTATTACACACTTTACTGAAAACAGAATTTTTCATATCAATAGTATAATTTTTATTTTCTAAAGAAAAACCCAAGAGACCTTTTTAGTTATAAGCCCCCAAAACACAACGGTAAATAAATAAAAACACAAATGGGTTACATATGAGATAATGTAAGTACAAGTTCAAGTTCAAGAGACAATATAAATGATCAAACTCACAGCCTGTGCTTGTTTGATGAAGTCTAAGATGTCTTCTTTGAGAGCTTGGTGGATCTTGGCAGGCCCTTTGTCGTCCCATAGACACACTGCGTGGACATCTCTGGAAGACAGCGTAATAAACGGTACTATAAAATATGAAATAGCACTTATCTCGCATCACAAATGTGATGCTTCTTTCACATGTATAATGTAAGATTCCATATGGACTGGGGCTGAGATTTACTAAAATAAAACCAAATAGATCTTGACCTCATAAAGCATTCTAAATTTTTTATTAAATATTAAAGAATAATATTGACCCACTACAATGTCTTCATATAGCACTGACATTGCCAGAGTGTTCTTCAGTTCCTCTCCTGCTCAACAAAACAAAAACGGGCATTCAATGTTCGACTGGAGCCATACTAAATAATCTGTAATGAGACAATCATACAGTCACTATTACTATTTGTTATTTAAGTGAGTGCTGAAAGCATGGGCCAATGTGCCTATCAAATTACATATGAGAAACAAGCATACTGTACATCTGCTGTATTATCCCGCAAACACAAATTAAAACCTGTCTCGAAGCCAAGCCAAATAACAAAAATACACCCTGACCCAACCCAATCCAGCCAGATCTAACAAAAGGCTTGACTACATATTTACTCTGTTGTGTTGGGGCTACTGAATCATAACACAGGTTAAATCAGATCTATGGCCATCTCTTCCAAATGTGCATCGGAAAATGTTTGACACTAGACAGTGGTCCAATTATTGTGTAACATTAAAAAATGACTTGACAGCTGAAATGACAATTATTTTATAATTAATTTGGACCGTTAGGCATCCTGTTAACTGTGCAATATCTAAATGTTTTCATGGCTGACATGAAACTCAACAATGGGCCAAGGTACTCTTTCCAGTACAAGTTAACTGTGCAACACTAGTGTGGTGTGAAAGCAGAGAGAGAGGAATACAGGAGGACAGAATGGGGGGGGCGGGGGGGCTTACGAGAACAAGTCGAACCACTGTTGCTTAGTGACGGCCTCCTGTCTGAGCAGCTTGAGAACGATGGGCCGCATCAAGTCCCACTTGTCCTCAAACTGCAGGGACCCCTTGTTCTTGAAAGAGACAGAGAAAGGGAGAGAGACAGAGGCAGAGACAATTATCAAGAGAGAAGTATTTGACAGAAGAAAAGATGTAAAGATGGAGTTAGCAAGCGGAAGTAATTTGAGATAAGGTGAGTAAGTCAGAGTCGAGTGGGGAAGAGAGAGGGAGGACGGATAGTGGGATGCGTGGGATGGGAGAGGAGGAGAGGGAAAGAAAAAGGCAGATAAAAGAAGCATGGGCAGCAATATAGTTTTATAGAGTGGGTCAGTAGCGAAAGAATGGGAAGTCGAAGGAGAAGTGAGACAGATTGACAGGGTAGACAAAGCAAAAACGGGAGAGGGGGACGGGAGAAATTAGGAAAAGGAAAGATATGAACGTCATGTAATTTTCTTTTTTAGGAACCACGAGCAGGGTCTGCCACAGTCATAAACAGTTTCAGTTTCTCGTTTAAGGCCACACATGGTTCCATTCAAGGGCCAAATAATTCACATTTTTTTCCATCAGTTACCAGAATATATGTTTGCTCTTGCACTAGGTTCTTTCACAACACCACTTTGAACCTGGGTGCACCCAAGCCAGTTTAATTCCAAGGATAAAGGCAGCATAAACTTTTTTATTTTACTGTGATGACTACTATAAGCAAGGAAATTATTTCATCCGGTCTCAGCCGCAAGTGTATGTGATTTTGTTCATTTGTGTGTGTTACGGGGGACACACACTTCTTGTTTAGGGCCAGCCCTGAACACTGCGGCCTATCCTGACTGGCTAAGGCTGAGGGAATAATGCCCTCTATGTTCCTGCCAAACAACACTGTACATCCATACCCGATCTCCACGTTAAATTAAAACACAATAATATAGACAGAGCGTTTAGTGACCAAGTTATAGTGTGATTGGGTTGTGTTTGTCCTCTTTTCTTTGAAGGTGTTCATTTAGATATATGTTCTGTCCTTGTATTTAATAAATCAGCTGTTAGTGTGACAACTGCCCCGCCCCCCTCTCAGACAGCTGATTTATTGAATAGACGCTAGCTTAGATTCTAGCAGTTGTCCAACAGGCTAATTATCCCGCTGGCTGTCGAAAGCTTGTCACTATCTTAGGAGCAAAATTCACTGGCAACTTCTCGGGCCGCTTTCTGGGGACCACGAGCGTATTCCACTCGTAAATAAAACCCATAACGACCAGGGAAGCCCGGGCTGTTCAGCAGACTCCTTCAGAGAGAGGAGGTGCGTTTGCCGGCTGCACTAGCTTGTCATAGGGCCATACCACTGGATGTAGCGTTAGCTTCGGAAGGTTCCTTAAAGTACACTTGATCTGTCCCCGAACCCCCTGTGAGATATGTAATAAATACGACCCCAAGTGCATTCCCTCGGCGGAATTAATGCCGATAACGGGCCGCAACGCGATTAAATTCACACACCACATCCGTGGTAAATGCCATAGGTTTAACAGCTTCTTACCTTTAACAAATTAGACGTCGCCATGTTTCCTCAACTTCTCACTTCTCGTAATCTCGCGAGAAAAGACGCCGCCGCCGGATCCAAGGTGGTGATGCTGCGTTAAACTAATCCCGGAATTTAGAGACACCCAACCTCCTACTAGGGAAACCGGACCGGGCGGTGGTACATTCATTCAAATCGGAATTCACGTCAGAATTTCTGGGCAGATCGCTCTCGTCCCACTTTGGCTGAGAGGGCAGAGCTGAAGAAACAAAAAAAAACCCCACACAATTCCTGCTGGCGTCCGTGTTTTAACCGAGCAGAGGCCATTTCAGTTTGAAAATGGGATCCACGGACGCGGATTGGCGATCTCCGAGGTGCACTGGAATGCAGCACGATATCATCAGTGCCCGCCATAAAGGGGCCCAACTGCCCTTCAGTGTCAAAGTAGCAGCGGTCACACACATCGATCTGACTTTCTTGATCATTGGCCGATGACGGCGTTCTACGAACTCAACCGGGTCGCTGGGGGCCACACACCTCCGCGTCCGCCGTAATATGACGTCATCAGGGTCCCGTGTCACGTGGACCCCCCACCTCTGGTTGGTCCAGATGCTTGGTGGTTATTATAACGCCATGGGAACGAGGAGTTTCAAGCGCTTCCTGAAAGAGTGAACTAAAAGGCACATAAAGGTACGGATCAGAATTATTTTGCCACCAGAATTAATAGTAATACAAATGCTTTATAGTAACGCAAACCTGCAGTAAAAAAAACAGCAAAGGTGTTTGTTACATATACATTCAGTGGGGAATATATTTCAAAATTTACAATACTTGACTGATAGTATTCTGTTATTTTACAGCCCTGCAAGTTGTCTTGGTAGTGTCATTCTCATCACAGTCATCAGAACCCTGATAAAACACTGTTTTACTCAAATAAATAAATACTTTGTGGCTTAACATTTAACCAAACCTTTGCTGATGAAGGCAAATAATGCAGCACTAAAAACAGAACATTTTTGTTGCTGAGGAAACATCGCAATTCCTTTCACTGGGGGCACGGACCACAGTTTGGGACCCCCTGGTCTATAACCTTCAGTTCTGCATTGAGGCAATCTCTTTACGTTTTTTCGGTTGACAAAATGACTGCTTTCAATTACTTGCAGAATTGAAATTAAAATGAAATTATTATTATTATTATTATTATTATTATTATTATTTAATACAATCACCCCTCAAATTTAAATCAAAGTTACTGCTTTTAACTTTCACTTATCACTCAGTTAAAATTACTTTTACATTCCTGCAGCTTTTATTTTTATAAACAATTGTATTCATGATGATTTCCAGCAGATCCCCCAGCCCTAAGAGTGAAACTCCAAGGGATCCTCTCATCATCATCATCATCATCATCATCATCATCATCATCATCATCATCATCCTCTCGTCATTATCATCATCATCATCATCATCATCCCCATCACTTAATCTTATCAACCAGTCTGTCCATTCTACATTTACTTATCTACACACACTGAGCCAAGGAGTGATCTTCGCCCTCCCACGACTGTTAATCATTCAGCCCGGGTTGGTCCTACTGGAAGAGTTCGAATCCAGGACCAGAGCACCAGGGACAGGGCACCATGGTGGACAAACAGCCGGGGGAAGCATCGAGGGAACCGGATAATAACAACAATGAACACACCAGGCTCATCGGGAGGATCAGGAAGTTCAAAATGAGGGAGCTGCTCACTTGGTGAGTTCCACACACACACATCATCAACTGCATGGGGCCTCGTTCTGGATTCCCTGTATATACCAAAAAAAACCTACTATTTGCATTTAACTTATTTTGTCTAAATATATTGACTTCAAAATGACTTAAGGTATTGTTAAGTTGTGAGTTGATCTTAAATGTACTAAAATTATTTGTCATATCCAGTGCCCTGATATAACAGTCTATAATTCATAAAGTACAATTGAATGTTTTTCCTGCAAATGATGCTCATGCAGATCCCGAACTAGAATTTACAATAAAATACAGTAATTTACAAGGACATGGAGCTGGGGAGTCATTGATGAGCAATCCTAAATCAATAGTTTGATAGATGCAGTGACTGATTAAAAAACAAAACAATAAGTAGAGCAAAAAGTATAGATATTTGACATGTAGTGGCAGGAAAATTTGAAATTCTACAAATGTGAAGATACTGAAAGATAACACTAAATATATTACTATTTCCTGAAAGCATGTGATCCGCCATTTCCCTCCCCAAATTTTCTATGATCTGATTATGCTTCTGGATTACTTTTGTTCTTGTGATCAATTAAAGCTGTATGAGATTAGTGTTATCCTGTTAGTGGTGAACCAGCCCTGCTGCATAACAAAACATGAGCATAAAGACATAAAGGCCCACTGTGTCTTATTTTTAAACCCATCATGCTGTTAGTTTGTTTTGGAAAAATAATAATTGTAGTTTTCACCGTTTTACGCATACCAGTGAACAAACCCCCGGTCCCCCTACTCCCTGGCCATTGTGGGGTATTTAAATATGTTTATGAAAAAGGTCCCTTACACATTACATATCCTGGAAAAAGTCTGCACATGATCAGCAGGAGGTGAGGTCATGTCCCTCTTAACAGCTGTATAATTATCTACTCTTTAACTCTTTAACATTGAGCACTAACTAAAGTGCTCAATGTTTATTTTTTATCCGGGTCTCATTTCCAAAGTTATAACCATAGCAATCATCCACAGAGTTCTACACCTGCATAAATCGTACGTAACAATAACGTCCCAGGGAGTGGAGCCTCATTCGGCCTCGACAGATGTGTCTCTACTGAGTTCCAAACTTGAATCCGATGCTGTGTCGTACGGCAGGCAGCTGGCGAAGACGCTGGCCATGGGTCAGGGTCTGGCGGCTCTGATCTGCGGGACGGCCATCACGTCCCAGTACCTGGCCTCCGACTTCAACGTCAACACCCCCATGCTGCAGAGCTTCATGAACTACGCCCTGCTGTGCTCCACCTACACCATCATGCTGCTCTTCAGAAGGGGTACAGTACATTCCGTTTGTAAAGGTTAGGCAGTGGTGGAGCACTAAGAACAAAAGTACAAAAATAAAAAAAGTATATATATTGAAATGTAGTATTATATAGTATTAAATAATTGTATATAGTATTAAACATTAAATATAAATCCAGATATTTTTTCAAAAGCCTGTGAAATTGAATACACGTGTACTTTGTTACTTTTCACAACTGTGATTGGGCTGTACTTCTTAATTGATTATCATAATTAATGAGGGCAATAGTAGGAGTGGTTATTATATTATAGCTTCATATTAATGACGCCATAACATGATGACATGACATGTACATGGAATTTAAATATTAGCTCAAGTTTACTTAAAGTACATCTGTAGGCCGGTAATTAAGACATCAAATGAATTAATTAAATAAATAGGCCTGTTAAGATTAATTATTGAAATGAGTTACTCTTCTATTTCTATATTACTTCTTCTATTACTGTTATCACGTGGGGACTTACGAGAACAAGGCATGTTAAACTTGTCAGTGCATGATTAAAGCGTGTCGAAAGATAAGAGATAAGATGCATTTTACTGTGGCTGCACCAAGCACTTATAAACAATACATGAAACCAGTGACAGCACACGCACGCACGCACGCACGCACGCACGCACGCACGCACACACACACACACACACACACACACACACACACACACAGCATCAGCAAAGTATGTGAAATGTTATATACCATTAAGCCTACAGTAACACACAGTTGCATACCAGTCATATCACATGAGCTGTAGTGACTGTGCACCACCACACACAAAACAAGGAATCTACTGTGTAGTAATTATTTGATGAAAAGACAAATAAAGTGAAACATTGTTCAACAAGTTATCTGACAGTGGAAACCAGCTATAATGAGTTAACCATGCACTTGGAATCAACTTAGGAAAACCACGCGCCAATTAATTTACGAATAATGAATTTGAGGGGTATCCCCCTTTAAAACACAGGGGATGGCAATTTGTTTCAGGTTCTAAAGAGCAGGTGGTGGAAGTACTTCCTGGTGGGGCTGGTGGACGTGGAAGCCAACTACACTGTGGTCAAAGCCTACCAGTACACCACCCTGACCAGCATACAGGTTGGAGAACCACCAGTGTGTGTGTGTGTGTGTGTGTGTGGGCATCAATACAGTCAGAGATAGATGGGTATTTTATTCAGTGCATGTTTAATGTGTCTGTGGTCATAGAATGTAGAGTATTCCGTATTGTTTTATCTTTCAGTGTGTTTCTATGTCTGTGAATCTTTAAGAATGTTCGTAAGATCAGTGAACTGAATTGACCAGGTTCTGGTTCTGGTTCTGGTTCTGGTTGTGACGGTGCCTCCAGCTGCTGGACTGCTTTGTGATCCCCATCCTGATGGGGCTGTCCTGGTGGGTTCTGAAGACGCGCTTCAGGCCGGTCCACTACGTGGCCGTCTGCGTCTGCCTCCTGGGCGTCGGGGCCATGGTCGGGGCTGACATCCTGGCCGGGCGGGACCAAGGATCCAGTAAGGAGCTCCGTTCCGTCGCCCCAATCAACCAACCGGTGCTTTGTTTACATATTCAAGCGCGCACTCATGCACGCACGCACGAACAATGAATATCTGTCATTCTATTGGCTATATTCCTTCGCTCACATGCTTACTTATTTTAATTAGGTAGTAGAATGGTAGTAGAATTTAATTATGTAGTAGAATGGTAGTAGAATTTAATTAGGTAGTAGAATGGTAGTAGAATTTAATTAGGTAGTAGAATGGTAGTAGAATGTGTG
Source organism: Zeus faber (assembly GCF_960531495.2). Classification (NCBI taxonomy): domain Eukaryota; kingdom Metazoa; phylum Chordata; class Actinopteri; order Zeiformes; family Zeidae; genus Zeus; species Zeus faber. The sequence goes on from NC_137197.1 coordinate 23,265,982, forward strand.
CGTAGCACAGAAGATGCATTTCCACATTGTGATAGTGGATGGTTGAACTATTGGGTCTATTGTCTTCTCGCTGGTCCTCCAGCACTTTCTCCCTCATATCTCTCCTCAAATTTTCTGCTTGCTGCCGAGATTCAAACGGAAGTTCTATTGTTTTCTATGTTTCTAATGAGTCTGGAAATGGGGAACAGAACCCTCCGTCTCCTCTCATGCTTCTGTTCTCCTTTTGGTCTCTCCACCCCCATCCTGGTGCTGTGGTCTCAGTTTAGGCTATTTGCTCCGCGTGAACACGTCTCTCCAGCCGCAGCACCTCCCCTCACCTAGTTTCTTCTCCTCTCAGCCTCTAACATCCTGCTGGGAGACGGTTTGGTGCTGGTCAGCGCCACGCTGTATGCCGTGTCCAACGTGTGTCAGGAGTACACGGTGAAGAACCTGAGCAGGGAGGAGTTCCTGGGCATGGTGGGCCTGTTCGGAACCATCATCAGCACCGTACAGATGTAGGTTTGTGTGCGGCCGTGTGCTTTTCGCTCTCGTGATCCATTTGAATGAGAAAAAACAAGTAATTCTACTCACGTTACTTTTAATTGAACCTTTTGGGTGTCCCCTGGCAAACATCCTTCTTGGGGGGGTACATGGACCTTTACCGCATTAAAAAATAGAATAAAGTACAAGAAAATAAAGTGCAAGAAAATAGAATGCAATGTGTGGCTATGGTTCGAAGTAAATTTTTTTGTTCTCCACAGGGTTATTCTGGAGCGTCATGAAATAAATATTATCAAGTGGAGCTGGCAAGTAGGTCAGTGCCTCTGAATACAAGAGAGTTTTTGTAAAAGCCAAGGGCTGGGGTTTAGTTTCCCAGCAGATCAAGGGCTATGGCTGCAACTGACTTTTCCTTCCTTGCATGTTTGGCCCATTTGTTACTTCTCTTTTGTGTATGCATTTCACATAAAAAGTATATAATTTTAATATGTACTGTATATGAATGTGACACGAATGTATTAACAATTCTCTTTCTACAATTTTGTTTTTTCTCTACTTCAGGGAATCATTCACAAATAATATGCATCTCTATAGATTTATGCCCTTCAAGGCTGAATTTCTTTAAAGTTGTTATGTGAAAAAGCATTAAAACAACATGTAATATACAAAGCAACTGTGCTATATTGTCAAGTTGTTGATTTTCCTTCTTTTCTAAACTGCGTTGGGAAAAGCCTGTGACTTAGTTCCTCCAAGATTCTGGCCTAGCTTATCTGATTGCTCTTTATTGGAACCGTAATGTTATCTTTAAAAGCGACAGTCTCTAATACCTCTAAAAGTTTAATTCAGTTTAAATTTGACATGTATGTTTAGAGCATCACAGCAAATTTCAAGTGTTAAGGGTTTATTGGCTTCCTGCGCTCCAGACGAACCTTCCACAATCTAGGTCATATGAATCTAGTTAAAAGACAGGACTCATGTTGGTGTTGTGCAATCATGTTTCTTTCCTTCTCGGGCTCACCCCTTCCCGTCCTTCCCACTCCTCCTTCAGGTCTGCTGTTTTCGGGCTACGCCCTGTGCATGTTCCTCCTGTACAGCTGCATGCCCATCGTGGTGAAGCTGACCAGCGCCACCTCGGTCAACCTCTCGCTCCTCACCGCCGACCTCTTCAGCCTCTTCTGCGGCCTCTTCCTCTTCCACTACAGCGTGAGTGCAGGCACTTGCACGTGTCCACACCAATGCATGTACATGTGTTTACACGTGTGTACAACCACATGAAAACAACACGGCTCATGGGCATGTGGGATGGATTCAAAGAGGTGTGATCCTTGACACATGCCAACATGTGCACACAGCGACAGAGACAGACGAACAAATGGGATTACCTGGAAGGAATTCTAATTCTAACATCATATCATAATATCATTTCTATTTTGTGCTTTGCTGAAACCTCACAATGTTCACCCTAAAAAACATATTGCACCAAATACATCAGCAAGTATAATTTCCATTTCCATTCTTTCACTTCATTATTTTAATTTTTTCCAAATTCAATGTCACACTGACTATGTAGAGTAGTTCATTCATTAACAGGGTAGTCTGGCTACTGTTAACGACTGCATCTCAGAGTTAAAGTGTAATGATCTCAAGGTTAAGCAGCCAGTCTGAGAATTTTAAAGCACAAAGATTAGTTTGGAATTGTAAAAAAAAAAAAAAAAAATTTTTAAGTCTTACAATCGCATATTTTCTCTCAATAAACCAATGATGTCAGGTAAGCAGTTTTATGAAGTAGCTTCATTGTTTTTACAATTGTATTCTAGTCTTATTGTCACTAAAAGTCTGTGACAATATCTTGAAATTAGACAGTTTACTCTGTACTACTTGATTCAAGATGAAGTTTGATATTGGACTATGTTTGGAAAACGGCAATATTTCTGGTAGATCGGTCCATTGAAAAGCCCCTTTTTTGCAATATATTATGAAGTATTAAATGTAGTAGTACTGTTTTTAAACAACAATTTATTGTAAACAATTGACTGCAAATGCTGATTATAAATTAATTGATATGAATTAATTGGTCTTCCCCCGTTTGCCCGTGCGTCAGTTCTCAGCGCTGTACCTGGTCTCGCTGGTCGTCATTCTCATTGGCTTCATCACCTTCAACGCCGTGCCGACGCCCTCCGACCCTTCACCCTCCGCGTCCTCTGCCTCCGTCAGCTGGGAGGAAGGTTGCTACGACAACCCTGTCGCCGTCACCGACGACGACGTCCACGACCTGGAGGTGATCTTGACGACCTCGGCCAAGGAGGGAGGAGGAGAACGGGGGGAGGGAGTGAAGGCGAAGGGACTAAAAAAGGAGGAAGAGAATGGCAGGAGAGAAGGAAGAGTGGCGTCTCGGAGCCCTGGACGAGGGATGGCGGCGGCTGGGAAAGCTCCTGCTGTCAGACACAGTACTAAGATGTGAGCTGGAGTCAGCGGGCTTCTCCCTAAAAAACAAATTATTAAGTTGGAAGCCAAATATCACTAAGATATCAAAACGGCTCCCAGCGAGTGGACGCCTGCTGTGGCAGCGCTCCGTACTTTGAACTTTTGATTGTGCCTGTTTGTTACTCATCCCAGGTTTTTTTTATTTTTTTATTTTAATTGTCACTTTGTCGAGAATGTCTAATCTAATCTAAACAAGACAAAACAAAACAAAATACAAAGCACACTTTAGTGATTGTGTATGGCTCATGATGCATCTGTCACTGCATGCATTATTGTGATATATAATCTTGTTTTCTGTCCAGGACGGCTGTTCTCATTCTTTGTTTTGGAAATTGTTTGATTAGATCTTACAATTTTAATAAAATTCTTTAAAGTGCCAAGCTCGAAGATTTTCATTTAATTAATGTCTGTGCAGTCACTATCACCAAATGAGGTAACACAAAGGCGATTGAGCTTGTGGCCCACTGATGAACGCCCTTTCATTTGCAGTATTCTGAGTATTAAGAACCAGGTGTCTGTGGCGACTTTCCCGCCATGCACTCAAATCATAAGCGGCGCAGTTAGTGACGTGTTTTCCATCACCCAGCAGTGACCAACTACCAACTGACTAACGTTACACAGGCGACACAGTTTGGATCTGTGTCTCTGGGAAGTGAGGTCCAACCCCTGCAACACACCTGCAATTACTGACTTTCGCCATAGGGGCCGCCAAAAACAACGAAACGGAAATCTTCAAGATTTGCACTTTAAGCATAAGTTATTAAGTTATAAGCATATGTTCGTGCGAGAACTTCACATCTTTTTTAACAAGGCTTGAAATGTATTTTGTGCCTCCCTTTAAACTGTTCAGAATTATTATGGAGTTAAATTCACCACCAAAATATGTATCAAACAATGTATACATAGAAATACAATCCAGCGGAAAATCTGCCCGGTTTATTCAGATTATGACCAAATAAAAATTGATACACATTGCATTTATTTATTAATTTAGTCAACACCAAATTAATCCCCTCTCTCTTGAACAACATTCTGCAGAATATCTACAACACTCCCTATGGTTCTTGATTATACTCTCATGCGCCGTGGAGGAATTCTGCCTCAGTCCTCCATGCAGAACTGCTTTGTGACTGCTGTGGGTTTTGAACATCATTTCAGGTGCTGCCACAGCATCTGAACGGAGCTACTCTGCTATGGATTCCATTCTTGCCTGGTCATTTTTGTCATGGTGGACTCATGAAGACCAATTTAAATGAAGGCAGGACTGATGTGCAGGTCTTTGGATGCTCTTTTAAAGTTCTTGGAGACTTCCCAGATCTCTTTACACCAAATTTTGGTCACAACTGCTAATATCTGTTGCTGTCTAATGTAAAAAAATATACAAAGATCAGGAGGTAAATACTCTAGCATGGCAATACATGTTATGGTACTATTGATATAAAAATAAAGTTGATAGACAAAATAATTTGACAAAGTTAAGTCAGACCCCTTAAGAATTCAAAAATATCAACTGCTTATTTAGCTTTCAGCACACAAACATAGGAGTAAGACTTCTTAGCACAGTATTTCGGTAAACATGGCTGTGTTTTTTCAAAAACGATATAATGATATAATAACTTTAATGAATAAACTATAGAGACAACCAAACTGAGCCACAGAGCAGCGCAGCCAAATTCTGCACTGCTTGATTGTTTTCCATTATATTATGCATAGTTATAATTTAGCATTTTCCTGTTATGTTTTAACATTTTATCACAACTCAAATATTTGGCCTCTTCTGGAATTCTTACATCATAATGGCCAAAATGGACTCCTTCTCATCTCTCACCCTCACCCTAAATCCCCTCACATTATTTTAGTTTCAGACGCTTCCTGCGATATCAGCGGTCGAACCTCATCAGCCTCCGTCTCCGAACTTCCTCCTCAGGGAGGTTGAAACCGTACTGTGGAGGAGCTCTGCTCTGGCTGGAGCCTGCAGGGAAAGAATAGCTGTGTCATTATTATCATTACTTTATGATTATTTACATGTAAAATTAAGATTTTGCCTAATTTCTGATTCATTCGATAGCCACATTTAAGTTCAAATTTATACTGCACAGACGGTCTGTGTGTAATGTTTTGAGGTGGCTCTAGAGTGAATGAAAATGAAACCAAAAATTGTATGTGAGGTTGCATGGACAATGATGGATATATAGGTGCGAAACATTGTACACCTCTTCAATTTAAACAATGAAGTTACTATCTATTGTGTTTTATGATGAATTACTTACAAATTGAATATTTTCCAAAATAGTTCAAACTGAAACACTGGTACTTTCGGATATTCAACATGCAGTATTTGATTTAACATTGCCGGTTCATTCTGTCTCATACCTCTCTCGTTCAGGCTGTTCCTGATGGCTCTCTCATACTGTTCATCCTCCGTCAGTCCTGCTGAGTAGTCTGCTCTGTGGTCTGTTGAGTAGCGTCCTCTACTGCCACTGTACCCTACACACACAATAATATTTGTGATTCCACCAAGAATTAAGGATTTATCAAGAATCCTACCCCTGATTAAAAGGGAGCAGAAACAAATTGATGTTAAATACTGAACCTGAAGAGTAGTAGTATGTGTTTGGCTGTGAATATCTGTTTGACGTCACAATTCCTGCAGGCAACAAAAAGAGAGATATACAAATAACCACTTTCAATGTCTCTAGACCGAGAGTGTAGCACAGGTACACGCACGCACGCGCGCACGCGCGCACACACACACACACACACACACCTGCACATATCTTCATGATGGACTTCAGTGGTCCAGCGGTGTAGAGCAGACCCACCAGGATTCCAGCCAAATGGCCAATCAATGACGTCCTGCAGGGAACAGCGTAGAGGCACTTTACAAACTTCATCCAAAACACCGACACATACGACAAGACGACTGTGTGCCAGGGACCAGCACTAGCACGGTTAGACCTCCTCAAGACTCCATCACATGGGATGAAGTAACGTCTGTTTTTGATTGTTTTTTGGACGTGGGGAACATCTTGGATCCTTGGCGGGATTCCGTTTCTGATTGTTCACTCACCCAGGAGATGTGATGTGGATCAACACTAGCTCCACCCAGCTGGCGTAGCGGTTTGCCACAGGGAAGCCCATCACATAGGTCACACCCCCTGGGTGATAGTAGTTACTGAGAACCTTCAGGGCAAACAGAACTCCTAAAACACAATGGTTTGACTGAATGTAAATAATATTACCAATGTTAATAACAACATTAATAACTGACACAAATAGAGAGTATATTAAGGACGGCAGAAATTTAAAGGGGAAAAAAGTTATGTCTGAAAATACAAGATGTGTCACGATTTTCTAATATGCATTTTATCTATCAAGCTTTATTGTTCAACCATGTGAACAAGAATCTTTAAGAGAATATGTTATTGGAATATTCAACATACATACATATTGAAGCAAACCTGTCTAGGTTGTACCTGAGAAGCCCACGGCACACTGCATGCTATATGATGGGTCCTGGGTGAGCTCTGTAAGCCCTGCCTCCAGCCCCAGATAGACCAATCCAGTGAGCAGAGAGAAGACCGACAGCAGATAGACGAACCAGGCTCCTCCCAGTTTTTGCTCCAGGCGGATGCCCTTCCACAGGAAGGACACCATGTTGAAATAGAGGTGCCAGTCATCAACGTGGTGCAGCGGGGACAGGAACAGGCGACGCCAGTCACGTTGCCAATAAGCTGTCTGGACACTCACACAGGCCTCGCAGAAGGGAGCATGAAATGTATGTTAATGAACCACAAAGCAATCAACACAGTGCATACCTATGAACGTGATGCAAAATTGCTTAACAGGTCATCCTACAGATCTGGAAAGATTAAAGATGTATACAGCACACTTGAACATGTTTTTGAACTGTAAACTCTACTGAAACACATTCATTCAGATCACAATCTTAGAGATATCCGGGAGGCTTAGAACACCATCTACTTGTTGAAATCAGCATGAAACAAGCATGTAGATAGGAAGTTGATGTAGTCATTTGTGTTTAACAAAAATGTAAAAGGTGGGCAGTCCAATCCCCACCAACCACCATGCAGTTGGAAACCTTACTCATTTTCAAACTTTTCTGAAAGAACACACATAGTGTATTACCCTCATCAGTGGCGCAGCAGGGACCATGTAGAGGTACACGTTGAGCCCCAGGATGGCCAGGGTCACAGGGGGTATGTTGTCCAGACCCACCTGGAAGATCTGGGAGGCCAGGAGCAGCATGCCCAGTTGGGAGCCCCTGTGACGGGCCCTCATGATGGACGCAGCCTGGTGAAGAGGGAAAACAACAATGATAAAAATGATAATAGAACAAACAGAATGCAGAGGGATGTCTGGTTCATAATGTTACCTTCTGATCCCAAGTGGGTGCAATGCATCAAACCATTCGTCATCTTATTTTGTATATATCATAAAGTGGGCATGACAGAGATCATGGAGGGATGGTGTCAAAATTCCAACATATGCAATAAAATAAATACGAATTCTACCGTAAATATATACAATCAATACACAAATCTGTATCAAAATCCCTTAAAAGCCCATAAAAAAAAACAAGGAACCCAAAACATATTTCTGGACTGAGAACTAAGATTATGTTCCTCTTTTTTATTTTTTACTTATTTAACAATCAGTTTGTATTCATCTGTTTCCAATTTAATACGTGTGACACAGAACCTCTTCCAATAACAATCCACTAAAATGGACCAAGGTAGTTCCTTACCTCTGGTTTGCTTTTAGTGAGCGCGTCTACTTTTGCTGTCCGGAATTTTCCTCAATCTGAGCATTCACAGACCCGAAGGAGACACTTTATTCTACTTTATTCCTCTTTGCTCCTATTTATTCCACTTCGTTCTCCCTCTTCACCCCACGTCGTCTTGGCACCTTTCGGGACATTTCGTCAGTCGAACTGCTGTGCGTTGTATGGCGTCGTGTCACGTGATCATAACAAAGTGACGTGTGGCGCATGCGCGCTGCGGTTCGCATTGAGAAACGAGAGAATGAGAATTGTTTTTGTCAATTTGACAATTAATCTTTTAGATAATTTTTTTTTTTTTTGACGGTCCTTAGTAAAGGTATGCATTCAACGCTGCCTGTTAACAATTACTTCTAGTATTTAATGCCTGACGCAGAGATACCGATGGACATTGGGAAACATTGCATGTTTAACGCAAGTGTGACTTATAAGTCGTTGCCTAAAAGCTGTGACATGTATTTTCGATCTCGATCATTGGAAAGTCCGACAATACCTCCCAGTTCAGGCCTATCACCAGTCAAGAGGTATCGATAAGGTTGGCTCAAAACAGAATTAAATAGATCATGAGAGAGCTATTCCTCCTTGAGTTTGAGACCACTGCTCTATGCGAATGCAAGTAACCTGTTGATACGTTGACATAGCTGCTACGCTACACTGATGAGCCATAACATTAAAACCACCACTAATAACCATTCATATTAAAGATGTATACAGCACACTTGACATGTTTTTTGCCTGTGTGTGTGTGTGTGTGTGTGTGTGTGTGTGTGTGTGTGTGTGTGTGTGTGTATGTATATATATATATATATATATATATATATATATATATATATATATATATATATATATATATATATATATATATATATATATATATATATATATATTTTGTATGCATCTGGTCCTTTGTCTCCATCTGCTGGACATTTACTGCCAGTATAGCAATTATTCGCTTGATGCAGAAATACTAATGGGCATTGAAACATTGCCTGTTTAATTCAAGTATTACTTCTAAGTCATTGCCTAAAAGCTGACAATTAGTATTTTCAATTATGAATATTCGAAATTCCTAAAATACTTCCCAGTGTAGGCCCATCATCATATATCAGTAAGACTCTGAAGAAGATCAAATTGGTGGGGTTTCATTTTATATATACAGGCCTTTAGGTATCTAGTGAGTATGAACTGGTCCGCTCAATGTCACTTCATTTTGTATTTTTAACGTGTACGTCTCAAACGTGTGAGCGCCGCCGAGTGTTGTTCTAACAATAAAAATGATCGTCCAATAATGTGCATCAATGTATAGTAACACACTGAAGGATCACAATCTTTCCTCAGCGAATGATTATCGTTTTCAGTCGTTATTTCTCTTGAATGATTGGTCTTGAATTGTGAGTCTCAAACTATAGTCCTGCCTGTAAAATAACAGTAAAATTATGATTCTGCAACAAGTGGTAAACGCTCCATTAAATACAACCTTTTAAATATTTTTCAATCTTCAAGATTCCGGATTCAAGAGGTTTATTGGCAGATTGTATGTGGTTTAAAGTAGCCATTAGGCAAGAGTACCTAGGATATGTTTTAAACTTAATTTAGAGCAGAATTCAGTGTCGTTTTTAAACTCTTTGAGAGATAGGCCGACGAGAGGAGGCCGTTATATCACTATAACGTTTCGTGAACCATGTTATCATGGCACGAGGGCCAATAGAGTGCTGCGGGGATGACAACTTTTTCTGCAGGCCGGCCCGGAATTTAGCATCGCCCTGGTTCCCGCGACATTTATGCGATTTTCCCAATGGATTTTGGATCATTGCAGAACATACGCTCCGTGCTCAACAAAGGTTTGCGATACTTACACCTTTTGTTCAGCAATGTGATCTTCACAAATGAACACCACTTTTATGATTTTTGAAGAGTAAATGCAATCGCCAGAAGTAAAATGCTAACGTTAGGCTTTAAAGGAACCACAGCAGCGGTGGCATGACTTCCACGTCACCACCACTAAGCTTCCAACTTGGAGCGTGATTTTGCGCGCTGACCTCTTCTACAAAAGCCTGGAGAGTTTAAGTTAGAATAGTTTGCAAAAGCACGAGTATAAACACATCTAGAGGCTGTGAAGGAAAACGAATGACTAGATGACTTTCTGTGCTCTGCATGATGGCGTTTAATGTCCCCGGCAACCTCTGTAGCCTCATTTAGACACTTGTTAGCAACCGCCTTTTTTTTAAACAGGCAAAAGCTTCACATTTCACGAGTGGGGTATTTACCGGCGTGTTTTATGCCGCGCAACAAAACGTGGAAGTCTGAATCGTGAAGCTTGTGGTTACCACAGACCTATATTTCAGGCATCGAACCCATAAACCCATTGACTTCGGGAAGAGGGAACCGGAAGTGCAGAAATGCGAACTCCTTTGCGGGTTTTAGGACTCATCCCTGCAGCACTCTATGGAGCGCAACGACGAGATTCCGGAAGTGGGAAAAAGCCCCCTTTCATATTCTGAATTGAGGTTTTGATTATAGGGAATGTGAGGATTGGCGGTTGCCTTGGGCTCCTATGGACTCCGGTCGCCATTTTTGGAGGATCACTCCCGTTCAATTGCAAAGAGAAATAGCTAAAAACATATATATATATATATATGTATATATATACACGAAATGTACGAAAAAGGAAGGTTTCACACAAGACCGCTGCAAGGTTTTATGTGGCGGTTTTCCACCAATCAAGACTTCCAGGCCGTCCTTTACCGCTAAACATCCTGGCCGACGGTCAAAGTCAATGTGAGCAATCCCCCAAATATGGCGGCTTGCTCCGGCAATGTGACCTCAGCTTCACGTTCCCTATTAGACATAATGTCGTAACCATCCAAGGTGGACTCACCACCAGCCATGAGGTTGTGGAGCGGTGGTATTTGCATCTGTAGAAGCCACACGTCCGTACGATATCAGCCGTGTTTTAAGAAGAAACAAACAACAACAACAACAACAACAACAACAACAACAACAACAAAATGTTTTATTCGCGATGTGATGGAGAAGTACTACACTACCCACAATCCATCATGTAACAGCGACGTCCTCTGATTGGTGGAGCTCGCTGTTACCATGGAGATGTTTAGCGCGCCCGCGAACGTCACTGCCGGCGAACTGGCGACTGCCACCGCCGAACTGAAACACTATATACGGCGACAGGCACGACAATATATATATATCAACGCTGTCGTTAAAAAATGCAAACGCTATGTAATGACAAGGGCTAAAAAGTTAAATTCAAGAAGAAGCGCGCTAAACTAGTGTGGGGTTGGAAGTCGTTGGAAAGGTTTCATTCGCAGAGGTTTATGGGATGAGCAGTTCCTTAAGCCTTTAAATAATTGTTCACACAGTCTTGTACCTTTGCCCCCTTTTTTTTTTACCTTTTACATTTTTTTTTTGCTCCGAATCAAATGTTTGGCTTAAAACTGTGAATATTGGGGATTTTCTGAAACGAAATGGAGTGAAGGAATGGGAAATTCACTCCCAGAAACGGAGCCGTTCAAAAAGTGGACGGTCAGCGTTGAGGAACCAGGCCGCGTCAAGCGACGAAAGGTTCCGCTCTTGCTTTCAGATTCGGAGTCCGTCGTTGACAGAAAGAAAAATAAAAAATAAAAAAGATTCGTTCACCCCCCGTCGTTCGCTTGATTCGCTTCCTTGAACGGCGAGTCGGAAGAAAAGTCAGAAGCATCGGCTTTGCGCTTATTTTTTGAATGGAATTCTCAAAGGAATCGTTCAATTCTCATTTCAGAATTACGCAAACTGCGGAGCGCAAAGTATCCCCCAGGCTCGTTCTCGGAACTGTATTGACGCAAACTGTGGATTATTATTTTTTATTTCTGTCAAAATGACGCGTCAGCCGCGCTCAATGTGCCTTGGACATTAATCTAGTTCTCAACAATGTTCAATGTTTTTAAAATATTTTTTTATATATTATTACATTTTATTGTTTTTAGTCCACGAGTCATTTAAAAGATTCGTTCACTAGGGACGAGTCGTTCGCTCGTCCCGCCTCGGCAGGTGCGCTGTGCGTTCGTCTGCATACCTGTGGATGAATAATTCAACCGGTGAGACCGATCAACGTGGCGGCGAGGAACTTAAAACCGCGCGTTTGGAAGTAAACACACCGTCCACATCAAACACACCTTCTTGAATTACACCAGGCGCTTGCCCCGGGAGCAAACGAAAACAAACGCTGTTATTATCTCGGCGTCGGAGCCGCACGCCGCGTCCGCGTGAAACGAGAGCCCGGCCAGTGCCGGCGAGGAGGCTGTTGCCATAGTAACAGCAGAACGCAGAGCTGACAGACGGTGTTCGCCGGTTGAAGCGGAGGAGGAGGAGGAGGAGAAGAGGTGGAGAGGCGTATGGGGGGAGACCAGGGAGAGACGGAGGGGTGAGTCAAGGCTACCTGGATGCGGAGGAGACCGAGGGCTCGGAAAGGTGCGGAGAAGAGAACGAGAGGGGACCGGGGGCCGGAGGAGGTTCGGCCCGGGGACAGGCGCGGCATGTCGGACAGGGTGGCTTCGTGCGGGAGCCTGTACGACAGCAGCAACCTGCTGCTGCAGTACTGCAACGGTAAGCACGGATCCCTTACAGCTTGCGCCTGGTCTGACGGTGAAACATAACGTGTTGATTGCATTGCATTGCGTTGTGGTCTTGCCAGGGGTGGAAATGAGCTTTTATGCAGCAGCAGCAGCAGTAGTATCAGCAGCACCAGCACCAGCACCAGCACCAGCACCACCACAGTGCCAAGGTGGGCAGAAGCTGTGAGAGCCATGATGGCCTCCAGGCAGTGGTGGAAGAAACACTCAGACCTTTCACTTCAGTACATGTACTAATACCCTGGCACAAAATTATACAAGCAAAACCGCACCTCATTCACGTCAACTGCCACCAACTGGGTCTAGTTCTCTTATCTCCAGTGCGGCTGTGAGGCCCTGCTCCAGGGGTCTCAAACTCAAATGACCTGGGGCCACTGGCCAGGTTGTCTTCTTCTATGGGGGCCGTGTTGAACTACAAGGCTTGTTTTTTTTCTCCCACGCATCAGTGAATTGCCTCGTAATCTTGTAAGAAAAAGCTCTCTTATTATCTATTTTATTCTGTTTTATATTTTGAAAACGTTACGTACAGCTGTGTGGATTAATTAAGCATTGTGGTTTGAGGAAAAATAAATTTCAATTGTTTCGCGGGCCGGATCTGGCCCCTGAGCCTGTAGTTTGAGACCCCTGCTCTACGCTCTAAATGGCAACAACATGCTTTATTTGTTTTCTTCTGAAATTTCATTCAAAACTATTAATTTTAGATCTGACCAGGCTTCATGATCCCCTGGAAGGCGATCATTTAGAATAACAAAACAATCTAATGTACAATTTAGCTCAATATAGCTAAGTTATAAGTTTGAAAGCAGGTGAACGGCAGACATTGTGTTTCTCTAATTGTGCCGCTTTTAACAGATTGGTACGTGTTATGAACAACCAAACCAAATAAAAATTGGCTCCAAATACCGTCGACAGAGTTCACAAAGTGTGTGTGTGTGTGTGTGTGTGTGTGTGTGTGTGCGGGTGTGGGTGCGGGTGCAGGTGCGTGTGTGCGCGCGGAAGCGAGACAGACAGCCATATTGAATGACAGGTGGTGAGACAGTCAGGGGTCAAAGTTTGATGAGAGCCAGCAAGCCTAACACCCCCACCCCCCCAGAGCATTTGGTCGACTTCCGTCTTTGTTTTTGGGAAGGTCACCCCAGTGTGGATGGGACGCTTGCCACAGACAGTACGTGTTTGCACTAGTGTATTCTAAAATAAATCGATTGGTGTTTGATTTTAGGTTTTTATTTTATTTTGGCGACTTTTTCACTACCCCTACTGACTCTGAATCCCTACAGTAGCTCCAAAGTGTCCTTCAGAACAGAGTTCGGATTCATTGCTTTCGCGCAACGGTCTCGGCCGAGGCTGTTCGCCCGGACACAGTGATTGACATGTAATCCAGTTTTTGCTGACAGGTGTCAAAAAGCAGCGAATCAAGACGTTTTTGTTAAAATGTCACGCTTGATTTGGACCTCAGTCTTAGGTTTTTGTACTGGGTATATTCCTTGACACTGATTCCCCGTTAATGCGTGGTGTTGGACTGATATCTGATGTATATTCACATCAAATCATCCCAAATTATAAGCTGTTGTACAAAGGAAAAGCATAAACCTTTTGAAACCAGTCCACAGGTTATTGGAGTTGTCTGCCACTGAGCTGCATTAGGCGTTGGAGACGCCTCCTGTCAGGCAATTCTCATGTGTTTTACTTTGTTGGATGGTCGAACTGTAGAACGTGGACATAAGGGAACATGACAGAGAGATTTGAACCTAATAATGTGGAAGTCTGGAGGATTATCATTGAGCGCAACAGATATCTAGCAACAGCTATGGCTGGATGTCGTTGTCATTATATTTCAAGCTCATTTTTTGACTGCATTTCTATCGTAGTTCACGTTCCAGTGGAGAACAGCACTATGGGAAAGTAATTTAGGATCTGCAGTCATCCACCAGTAGCAGCTCCGTCTGGATGGGGAAACTGAGACTCTCTGTCGATGATCAGCGGCTATTATTCAGTATTATTGTCACCACTGCTACAATAAAATAATGTTGGCACCAATATGATTAAATATGTGTTTCACACGTTTTTTGGAACCTGGTTATCTCTGGCGTCCCACCACAGGGTGGAGTTAAAGTGCAGGAGCAGCCCAGAACAGCGTCTGTGTGGCTGATGGGGTTTAGCGTCTCGCTTGTGTGCATTTACAGTAAGCCCAGAAAAAAACACACACGCTGCAGGGCGTTGGACGCGGGTGTTCCTATCAAAGGAAACATTTAACAGCAGATGGGAGATAGCGGGACGACCAGTCGAACGGAATCAACGGAACAATAAAACAATGGTCTTCTGTTTGTTGAACAGTAACGTCTTGTTTGACCTCAAGCCACATTATAACTTGAGACTGTTTCACTGTTTTACTGTTTCACTGTTTCCTTGGCAACCGTATCTGCCTCGTGGACAGACGGAGGTGTTATCAGGAGCCTCAGTTTGGAGCCATCTGCCCTCCAGGTGCCTGTCCCTCCCCAAAAATCACCTGATTTCAACTGACTTTCTTTCTTTCTTTCTTTCTTTCTTTCTTTCTGCCGTGTAACCAGAGACCCACATGGCTGTACAGGAGTAAACTGAGCAGAGAGCTAAGTCGTCTTGTCATGTTCTGTTTAATTTGGTAACAGGTAGGTGCAGTACAGCGCGTGCACGCCTTGTGTAGCGTTGTCTTCAAACAGCGTTGGCGTGCAGAGGATGGAAATGTCACGGCACCCAGAGTGAAGCGGTATGGAAGCGTGACACTCCAATTGAATACCCGATAAGGCAGTATTTCATTACATGACATTATTTATAATATCTGATCCGAACTAGACCTTGATTATTCGATCGTATTAAACGCCCGACTCACCTTATTTTACACCTTATTG
Organism: Zeus faber; assembly: GCF_960531495.2. Taxonomy (NCBI): domain Eukaryota; kingdom Metazoa; phylum Chordata; class Actinopteri; order Zeiformes; family Zeidae; genus Zeus; species Zeus faber. The sequence continues at coordinate 23,281,257 of NC_137197.1, forward strand.
ATATTGCTTCTGGCGTGTTCATTCTGGGGATTCACCAAAAGGTCGAAGATTCAAGCCACATGCATTTGACCCAGAAACGGCGGATTCAGCAGTTAAACCAGAGATGTAAGCTCGGCTGATTGAAGGAATCAAAGTAAGGCACATTACACATGTGAATACCTTATTCAAAAACCACAACTCATCTTATTCAGCTCAATTTCGTTCATGTCCTCATGTAAACTTATCGATTGCTGACTGCATTTTAGTTTTGGTGTCTTAGAAGACGCATTGCTATATTTTATGAATAGCCTTCAATACTGGTGTGTGTGTGTGTGTGTGTGTGTGTGTGTGTGTGTGTGTGTGTGTGTGTGTGTGTGTGTGTGTGTGTGTGTGTGTGTGTGTGTGTGTGTGTGTGTGTGTGTGTGTGTGTGTGTGTGTGTGTGTGTGACTGCAGCATTACATCCTGGTAGCGCTTGGCTACGCTGATCCTGCTGCTGTTTGCAAATGTGTGTGTGTGTGTGTGTGTGTGTGTCTCTGGCCTGAAGCCAAGCTCCGCCCCCTCTACCTCTGCTCTCTCCGCCCACCGCTAACAAGACACAAGGGGAGGGAGGGGGAGGAAAGGAAGAAGTGATGGAGAGAAACAGAGGTAGAGGAAAAGTGTGCGGGGCTGGAAAGAGGGAGTGATGTAAGGAGTAATGAACAGGACAGAGGGGTGGGGGAGAGGGAGTAGTGTGTGTGTGTGTGTGTGTGTGGAGAGAGAGAGGGATGGACTGGCCACAGTCAGGGGTGGGAGTAGGAGCCAGGAGTCAAGGAAGCCCTGGGGGAGGGGGGGGGTTGGGGTTGGGAAGAGCTCCAGTGGACAGCAGAGCTTGCTGACTGGCTTTCTGACTGACTGCTGACTGACCGCTGTGTGTGTCTGTCTGGCTGACTGTCCGCTGACTGACGGGACGACTGAGTGGGCATTTCTGTGGCGCGATGGCAGGTAGGCATCACTTCACTGCACCATGAATATTTGATTAACCTTCAGTTTCCACTCGAGTCGACCTCCCATTGTCTGGACGCCTCTCTCTCTCTCTCTCGCTCTCCCTCTCCCCCCATCACATGCTCCAGCCTCGCCCTCGCTCTTCCCGCTTCTATCCGTCCTCCTCGGAACGCATCATCTTTTGTCTTCCTTGCGCCGCCTTCTGTTGCCTGTTCCTTTACCTCCATTTGTCTCTCTTTCGTCCCGCCCCACCTCTCGCACACACACACGCCAATTTATTTTCCAATTGTCCCCTCCACTCCATGCAGTCTCCATTTCATTATATCTTTAATTATTTTTTGAAATGGTTGATACGGTCCATATATCATCTTTAACGAACGCTAGAGTGGGTCTGTCTCAGCGGGCAGCAAGAGAAAAAGTTCGATACGTGTGTGTGTGTGTGTGTGTGTGTGTGTGTGCACCCTAGTGAATATCAAACTGAGTGGTCTGTGCTTTCATTTACAAGAGTAATGGAATGCCATTCATGTGTAACATTTATTACAGTGTGTGTGTGCGTGTCTGCTTGTGTGCGTGAAATGCAAATTTAAGGGCGAATGAACGACAGAGGAGCTCAGGCTTCACAAAAAGGTAAAAAAAAACAAAAACCTTAGTTTGTTCTCTCTCTTTCCCTGTCTCTCTTTTAATCTCTCTCTCTCTCTGCCAAAGGACATTAGTAGACCCTACATATACACATTGAACCTATTGTGTGTAAACAATGGTGTTTGCGGTGTGATAACGCACCATAAGTGTAAATAAACGCTTCTATTTGACAACATTTAACAAAGTGTTGACCAGCTCTCAGGCTACACGCCAGAGAAACCCACGGTCATAACTCAAACATATCAGTCAATCATGGCACCTTTTATGGCTGTGCAGGCCTTCTGCCTTTTTTATCTAATCCATGAACACTGTTGACCTTTCACCTGTGACCTTTCAACTCTTAACATGGGACCTTGGAGGTTATAGTCAAGAGTGTTTACCAATCAAACTTAAGGTGTGTGTGTGTGTGTGTGTGTGTGTGTGTGTGTGTGTGTGTGTGTGTGTGTGTGTGTGTGTGTGTGTGTGTGTGTGTGTGTGTGTGTCTGTGAGAGACTTGGATACATTTCAGTCAGTTATGCAAAGAGAGAAGAGAGTGACGTTTTCTATTTAAAAGAAGAGAAACAGGGTGACTAGAAGATGGCCACTTCCCTGATAGAAGCTGATACCGTGCTGTTCCATCAGGCACGACCGATATGCAAACGCTCACTAGGCTTTATTTCTGTATGTAAATACGAGGACTTTTCTCCAGTCCTGCTCTCATTTGACTGAAAGATTAATGTATTCACTGTCGCTCACTCTCCCTCGAACCGTTTTTTCGCATGGGGTTTAACAGCAGTGTGTAAATTCTGGTTACCCCTCGCTCTACTACCATGAAGTTTCACTGTAGGAAGGTGTTAATTGGCTAAAAGTTGAAGCCTTTTTAATTGGTGGCATTAACAGTTCTGAGATCATGCTAAACCACAGCCTCTGTAGTTGTAGTTATTCACTTGATTTATAAATAAACTAGAATTACCGCGTCGAGGTTGTATTTCTCTGCCAACCAGTCAAGTTAATATATGTAGACCTTTGTCATCTCTCTCTCGCTCTCTCTCTCTCTCATATATGGATATATACACCAATCAGCCACAACATTTAAACCACCCGCCCAATATTGTGCAGGTCCCCCTTGTGTTGACAAAACGTGATTCATCAGACCAGGCCACCTTCTTCCATTCCATGGTCCAGTTCTGACGATCAGGTGCTCATTGAAGGTGCTTTCAGAGGTGGACATGGGTCAGCGTGGGCATTCTGACCGGCACTGTGTGTTTTGACATCTTTCTATCATAGTAGCATTCACTATTTCACCAATTTGTGCTGCAGTAGACTTGACTTTAATAAGCTTTGTTGTTCTAGTTCTCCTGTATGTAAAAACAGAGTCCAGTTCCTCGTATGTCTTCACATGCTTGGCCAATAAAGCTGATTCTGATGGAACCCAAAGTTGTAACCATGACCGTAGACAATCCTTCAAATTTGTGAAACATGGAGGCTTCCCACACATCTTCAACCCGGAAGCACAGAACAATTACTGTATGAGTCCAAGGGGATGTTTGTGCCAAATGTGAAGAAACTCCCTCAAGGCGTCCCCGTGATATCGCGATCACGAGAATGGGACGGACGTGAAGTCGCAGTGACTATGTCGCCGGCACGGAGGCATAAAAAAAGTGCATTTTGTTATTTGTTCATGGACTATAAATTTGAATTTGTTTTCTGTTTCTCCATAACTGTGTAAGAAACTAACCTTGCATCATATTTTACCCCATACTCTAGTTATTAATGTAAAATCCTACCATTATTTATTTAGGGCTTAATAATAATAATAATAATAATGATGACGGTGATGATGATGATGATGATAATAATAGGGTGTGTTCTCACACCCTTTTATTATTATATACTCTATTGTTATGTTATACCTATCTGATCATTGATCTAACTAATAAAGGAAGGAATATCTGCCTCTGTATGCATGTGTGTCCTCGACAACCGTTCATCCGATCTACTACACACTTGGCGGGTGTATTGCCTGAGACCCAAGGACATGCTGTGTCGAATTTGGTGCAATTTTTGACACGCGACATGTGTAATATTAACAAACTTTGAATAAACAAGCGTACAGCGAGCTGCTCGGTGGGGCGGGGCTTCAGGGCTGCGACTGAGTCACTTACATACGCAGTGCAGCCCTAATATGTAGTCGCTGTGGGTTTTTTTCCCCCCGTGAGAAAGAGCGTGTGACTTGAATCAGGTCAACTTAATATGTAGTCCCGCGAGAAACGGTACATTTCCCCGGTGTTTCTCACCGCGGGTCGCCGCCCGTATGTGCAGCAGTTCAAAGTCAGAGTGTCAAGTTGTTTGGATGCGCTAACAGACATGTTTAAAAACGGGCAAGGCACTCGTCCAGTTGGATTTGACATGTTCTTGCTGCCGAGACTGGTTGCAGATTTGGGAATTTAGGACACGAGGCGTGTCGGACACTCTGTCCAATCACAGTCTAGTGTCCGTCTCTATCGGGTTGTAATCTGTTGATTTTGGGCCAAAGATTAATAATCTGTGGTTGGGACTGTGCCTTTTGATGACGTTCTCCTGGTGATGTCATCGATGTGACAGGCTGTGGATTAGGGTGATTCAGCGAGGACGGAGGGGTTGGGGAAAGTTGAGAGGGAGTGTTCACAATGCCCGCGCACACACACACACACACACACACACACACACACACCCAATGTATAAAATCGAAGACACCCGAAAACCCCTCCGTCATATTCCTTGTGGTTTCGTTTCAGATGACACGGTGTCGGCCAGCAGCAACCTGGACATGGAGGACCGCGTGTCCCAGCTGGAGCAGCGGCTGCAGCTGCAGGAGGACGAGATCCAGCTGCTGAAGGCTGCTCTGGCCGACGCCCTGCGCCGCCTGGGCTGCTGCGAGGAGCAGAGCCTGGCCTTCACCCTGGGGGGCGTCCAGACCGCGGGCAGGAGGGCCCTGGCCACCTCGGCCCCAGCTCCGCCCACCAAGGGTATGATAAGACAGTAAACCAATCAGCTTAGTACTCCATTTGTTCACCCTTTGATTTAAATGTCGCTGGCTGCATTTTGAACACACATACACACACACACACACACACACACAAAATAATTTTCAACAAAAAATCTGAGTTAGGACTAGACGATATGGAGTTTCTTTTGTCCAGATAATCTTTTACACTGTATAGCTATATATCACAGTATTTGCTATAAATTGAAAGTCCCCTGTTAAAGAATCAGAGCGAGTGAGTGATCTCATTGAACCACATGTCTAAGGCTACCATCAGACCAAAAGTGTAATAAATGTATAAAACGCCCACAAATATCAAGTGTTTCACTTGTATTGTGAAAAAGTAGACGCTCCCATTGGTGCTGTACGGGACTTGTCCGCTGAGAGGAGACCCCGTTTCTGCCCCTGGACGCGGGACAGACATGAGGAGGGATTATGTCTCCCAGTCTGCCTGGGAAGGACTGGGGTCCTCCGCACAGAGTGTGTGCCTTGGTTTTTAGGAAAGGTCCGTCTGCGCTGACGTTTTGTCCCTTCTGCCATCAGGACCCTGCACTGCACAAACCACACTGAATGAATAAATGGATGGATCTGTGTATGTTAATTCATCAAAATTAAACACCAAAATTAGGTAACATAAGATAAAATACTCAACGATCATTTCGCAAAATATAGACTTTTTGATTATTTAAGTATTTTAGTCAATACTTCAATACAACACCTTTATTTGTTTTGTATCTTTAATTTGATATACTACTTCCTAACAGCTTGCTTATTGCCAGCTCTATGAAGAATACCTGTTACACTCTGAAGAACGGACAATCCATTAATGAATGCCTGAACAAATGCATGAAGGTCTTCTTCAAACACAGACGGTGTAGATGAATTAACTTGTGGATAAATGGATTTGCAAGTAATTTGATTGTTGACCCTTTTAGTGTGTGTGTGTGTGTGTGTGTGTGTGTGTGTGTGTGTGTGTGTGTGTGTGTGTGTGTGTGTGTGTGTGTGTGTGTGTGTGTGTGTGTGTGTGTGTGTGTGTGTGTGTGTGCACGCGCGCCACAGTGCGGCAGCTCCTCCAGGCGCTTCCCTCCAGACCGCTGAGTAATGGCTACGTCCAACAGAAGCGCCTCCTCTCCTCCCCTTCCTCTCCCAAGAAAGACGTGCTGCAGTCCATTAAGAGGTGAGGGAAAAGCCTCGCCTTGCTCCGTCCGAGCGGTGCCCGCCGAGTCAAAGTGGCACTCCGTAACATCGTCAGGTGGGGGGGGGGTTGCGCCACAAGACCCAGGATTCCATTCGAAAATGTGACTGAAAACATCAGTGTTTACCGTCATCGTCAACCATCCTTTTCCCTAAATTATGCCTTCCCCTGATCGATGGATTTATTTTTTCTTTTTTTTAATCAGAACACTAGAATGATATCCGTTCAAATCTTACTCGGTGACTGAGTCCATTCATCGATATTGTCATTTTAAATACAATATCAGACTAAATGTCTAATAAACTCCCTGTTAACATTTCAGGCCTCCTATCGTGGCATTCCAAGCTCATATCTTCATTATTGATTAATTGTCATAAATTGTGTATCAAGACGTGATGTCTTAATGTCGTGAGTGCTGAGAGATGATGTGCACTAGTATTGATATATCCTCCAGTCCATGCTAATGTATCGCTGCACTCAGCTTGATGATCCCTCGCTCTCATAGTCATCCTCAAGATATTTAAAAATGCTAATCTGCGGTTGTGAAGGGTTGGCCTGTAAACTGCAGCTGACCTTTTTTGTGCACCAACAAATGGTAAAACAAGGTGAGGCAGATGGCTTACTGTCCATTTGCGGCCCCAAGGCACCAGAGACCCAAAACACGTTCACTCTGGAAGCCGCCGTCAGCCCAGCGCTTTGTTTTTTTTTTCTCTCGCGTTATCGGCTTTTAAATCTGTTCTTTTTCACCCTTTAACACCTTGTAAGTGTCCCTTAACACAGTTTTCTCACCCGGAAATGCTTCGGGTGGATGTTTCTGTCCGCTCCATCTTGCTCCACCTCGCTCGCCTTCTTCCTCTTCATCTTGTCTAGTCTCTTGCTTTCTGCTCTCCCCTCTTCATTCGAAGTGAGTTGAAACCAGTTGGGATTTCAACTGGCTGTTCACGTGTTGCCGATTTTAATGTTTGGATGCTGTGTATGTCTCCTGCCTTTTTTTTGGCAGGAGACATAAAATAGAAACATAAAAAGAAAATAATTCTGGGAGCTGCTCTGAGCAAATAACATTTGCTGCACTTTGATTATAGCACGTCAATATATCACAGCCCTTCCTTATATTATTATCTGTATGCGAAGATTGGAAAAGCCAGACGGAAACATTTCTGTATTTTGTTCTTTGGCCTTTAAAGCCATAAAAATATTTCTCTAAATCATGAATATACAGTATACATATATATACTGTGTATATATATATTTTTTAAAATTTCTTTTATTTTTATTTATTTTCTATGGGAGAAAGGGGCCAGTGCAACAACTCTGCATAAGACATTTGACGCATTACCAAACGTCAGAAAAGCAGATCTCCTTGTTGGAGTGAGAAGGACGCACTGTGCAGCCCTACCTTTAACCCCTCCCCTCCCCTCCCCTCCTCCGCCCGTCCAGGAAGAGCATGTCCACCGAGCGCCTCACGCTGATCAAGAGGGAGATGGGGGTGGAGAGCCGGAGTCGCACCACGTCCTCCAGCAGCTCCACCGGCGGCAAGAGGTATCAGCTTCTCCTCCCCTGCTCCGAAAACAGGGAAACCCAACGGTTTGGGTTTTATATCGACTTCACTGGGGCCCGGTATTGATGGTGGATCGAGACTCTTACTGCACCAACAGAACCGCACCAATAATGTTGAGTTGCAGGAAAAGTCGATTTGTATTCCTTTATTTATTTATTTATTTTGTTAACTGGGGCTTTTTTTTAAAGCAGTGTAAACGTAACCTTATTTATCTTAAAACAGATTTCCTGAATAAAATAACCCCCAACACAATTATCATCTACTTTATATCTAAAAATAATAGTTGAGGAACCAGTCTTCAAAGTCTGCCCTTTTCCTCCACATTCAACAGAACACAATATCCTAATCCTATTCAGAATACAGGGTGTGGCAAAAAGTCAGCAAATTTGATTTGGATAGGATTCATTTACCGCTGCTTGTCTGTGGAGGTGCAGATTCTGAACAACTGAAAATGGAATAAGGGAGAAATCCCAGACTGGGTCTCGAGACGCAGATAAAAGTTACGGTCGATTTTAATTTTTGCTTTAGAAATGGAAACACTAATAAACATCATTATGACATGGACTCTCAGAGAGAATAAACTGCAATAAATAAGGCATCAAACATAAGCTAAGATAAATATAAATAAGTAAATATATCAACATTCTGTTAATCGCTGTTATTATTATGATTATTTCTATAATCTTATTAATAATAATAATAATCATCATTATAATAATAATAATAAATCTTGTCTGCCATGTAGTGGAAGTGGGCTAGCAGAGAAGATGTGTATTCTGTGTCTCTTGTATCACATGAGAGTAATGGATTCTAATTACACCGCTAAAGGCAGGTGCTGTAAGTTTCCACTCGTCATTTCAGCTCTCACACACACACACACACACACACACACACACACACACACACACACACCCCCATCACTGGAATATAATGAAATATCTGGCACCATGCTGCTGTAAATGAGTCATGCCGTGATGTGACTATGCCGGCAGTGTGGGTCATGAGGTCGCGGCCGGAGGAGGCTGTGGAGGAGCTCAGATCATCCTGATGATTTTACAATGAGTGTGACCGGCCGCGTCAGGCTGTCTGTCACCTTCACGGACACACGGTGGACTTGGAACACTCGTTCCAGGTTGAATACCGTAGGCGTCTTGTCAGGGCTGTGTGACTTTAAATGCCAGGGAAGAGCGACGTTTCCCAAATCAAAACCTTAATGACCTTAGCTGTGGAGAAGCGCACGCATACAGTTTTCATGTGTGTTGCTTTGTGCCTCCACGGTTTTGCACCTCCCATTAATGAAGGAGCTGAAGCCGTTTGACGCTCAGCAGGGTTCACCTCCACGTCTTCTACTGTTCGTAAAACATGTCTGAGCTCCTTTACTATGAGTTTATTAAACCCAGTGAACACACAAACAGACCCAAGTGTGCGCGCGCGCACACACACACACACACACACACACACACACACACACATATACACACACACACACACACACACACAGGGAGGGGGGATATATGATATGTGGTACTAGATATTTAATCTATAAACCCAAGTTATTTTTAATCCGGGTCGTGAGTCATTTATTTATTTTTAAAGCAGGGTTTACAAGTGGTTTGACTCAGAGGGACAAGGGTCTGGTAACAATAAGACAAAGGGGAAGATATGTTTGGAGTTTGGTCTGGAACAGCGATCACAAACTTTCTGTACCAGGACCCACATGTAGGTTTACCATTCGGCCTGTAAAATGTGTTTAAATAAAATAAGCAATAGTCATGTCAATAATTAAAGTAACCAAGTTTTAACCCTTAATTATGGTGATCATTAGGCTTGATTGCTCTTTTTAATCTATTTTCACATGTAACAGAGGCAGAAGTTGTTTGGCGTACTGGAGATTGTCAATCGTCTTCGCCGTTTGGTTTAGTTTCGCAAACCTTGGCTCTCCACTAATTTACCATTCATCTAAAACTTTGCTGACACAAAGTGCAAATCGAACCTCAAAAAAATATTCGCCTTGATTTGGGAGGCTGGGTTTTTTGATATTTCATGAAAATAAGGACCCATAGGGGGCCAAGCAGGGAGACTCTGTAGAGTCAAGAAAGAACAACGTAAAGGAAGAGATCGACATGAGGGAACATGGAGAAGACAGAAAGAGTCAAGTCTACACTTTCATCTCCTCGAGTCTCTCGTCCCGTTTCCCTGTTCCATTTGAATTATGTATTAGTTATAGGGAAACTAGCTCTCAACACCATTACACTAATTGACAAACAACGGTGCGGGGCCGGGGAAAACGCGGTCGCTCTCGGCCTCTGCTGGGCGACGTGTGTGTGTGTGTGTGTGTGTGTGTGTGTGTGTGTGTGTGTGTGTGTGTGTGTGTGTGTGTGTGTGTGTGTGTGTGTGTGTGTGTGTGTGTGTGTGTGTGCATTGTGTAGTGTCACTGCAGTACATTGGTCATAATGGAGTGTAAGTGGGAACATTCAGTCCTGCACACCACACTGTCCATTAGCTGCAGGGCTGCTTCAATCTGATAAGAGATTTACTGTAACGATGATCGCTGCATTTTTCCCCCCCGCTGTTTGAAGCATTTTCCTGTAATTCATAAAATCAAAGTAGAATATACAGTATATCGCAATTTAATATATATTTCATGGTTAAAGTTTTGTGTTGAAGATCTAATTGCAAGAAAAACTAACATTTTGGATCGGTGGATGAAATAATAGCTCTCAACACCATTACACTAATTGACAAACAACACCTTTATTGTCCGCTCGGAGCAGCCTTGAACATTGTTGTCTGTCAAACTACAAATATATCCCTATTCTTGCCCCACGTTTGAGAGGAAGAGAAGATTCTTTATTCATCACACGGCACACACACACACACACACACACACACACACACACCACGACACATGCACTCATGCAGCGACCAACACACACACACGCTTTCAAATGGTGGGCGGTAACGAGTCCTCTGCTTTTAACCCATCCTGGCTTGTCCTTCCTCCGGGGGGCAGCCAGGAGCAGCGGGCAGCGGGCAGCGGGCAGCAACGTCCGGGGACCAATTTGTAGATGCCAGCAGGGCAGCAGGAACCCAAGACATTATGGGGCGTCATGGTCAGTGGAGGTCCAGGTCGACTTTATTCTTCCATCTCCACCTCCATGCAGGGCCGGGTTGGGGTTAGGGTTAGGGTTAGGGTTACACGATCAGTTAGACTTTGTGTGTTGCAGGGCCGGCCCGAAGCATCCGCAAACCAAGCGTCCGCTGCGCGTCCCCGTCCCTGGGTTCTCAAGAGAAGACAAATAACGACGGTGTGGTTTTTTTTTTAGTTTTTTTTTTAGATGTATTTATCCTCCTCCGTCTACTAACTGAACAAAACCAAAAAAAAGCCCGAAGCGCCCCGTGCCGTGTCACACATGGCAACTCAAACCCTCCCCCGCCGAGGGCCTCATAAAGGCTGGGGCCGGCCCTGTCTCCGTGCTCGCAGATCCCTCCAGCTTTCTTTTCTGTCCCTCTATCGGCCTTGTGCGCTCTGTCCATTCCAGTCGTCCATCTTCTACTCCACTCCACTCCACTCTCCTAAAAAGTATGAATCTAATGGTTCCAGGCACTTGTCTAGCACTCTCTCTTATCTCCTCCGCTGTCTTCCATCTCCCCCTTTGATCCTCTGTATTTCTCCTCTTCTCTTCTCCCGTCCTGTCTTTCTGCCTCTTCCCCTGTCCTGTCTTTCTGCCTCTTCCCCTGTCCTGTCTTTCTGCCGATGGCATCAAGTTACAGTGGCTTTAGACAGGGGGGGGAAGGCGGTGTTAGCCACGTGGTAGGGGGGGGCGGGGCCTTGGGGGACCGGGGCCTCTGATTGGGAGAAACCGCTTCCATGGGCAGAGCACTAAAAGTTAGTTCAGTCACCCAGGAAGTCTGTGTTCCTGTGGTTGTCAGACAGACAGGCAGGCAGAAGCACTTTGAATACCTACGCTCACCTAACGGAAGCTTCCAGCCATGAAGAGATCGCCAAGGTAACCTGACGTGTTATGTAGAGAAGGCTCTCATGCACGCATGGGGGGGGGGTTTAAATAATGCATGTTAGTCTTACTGCAGTATTCATAGAACAGGGTGGTGTACCTCTCAAAATGATCCTTTGAATCAATGAAACGAAATCGAACAAAAGTTGTCTTGTTTTACTTATAGCATCAGAACCACTGATCAAAAGTACAAACAGTGTTTTGTCTGCCTTTTAATGACCACGCAGTTTACCCGTCATTTTGTGTTCACCCACTTCTGCTTCTGCACTCGTACCGTGGCTCTGAACCTTCTGCAGATTAGACGTCAGCTGTGGTTCAGAGTATCCGGCATAAAATCCACTTTCTGAAGTTTTTGCACGGGGGCTTTTTTTTTTTTTTTTTTTTTTTTTTTACCAGAAGCTTTTGTTTGTTTGTTTGTTTGTTTGTTTGTTTTCTCCCCCAGTCAGAAAGAGGCGTCTTTTCAAGGCTGTGGCCCGTGACCATCCCTTCTCTGGGGCCGGAGGCGACGGACGGCCCCCTTTTCATGTCTCTCAGTGTTGTCACGCTCATCCTTGGGCACGCCTGTTTCTTTTAGCCGCGGCACGGGAGGGGCCGTCACAGTTCTAATTGCCGTCGCAATTAAAAAGCTTGAATGAGGCGGGAGCATGACTTGTTTGTTCAACGCGAGTGCGGACACGTCGATCGGAGACGACTGTTGGTGTGCAAACTGGATCCGCCACATCGGTGTTAATTGAAATCCCCCAAAAAATCCAAATACAGTTGGTCCAAATTGTAATTATAGTATCGTTCGAAACGATGTGTTTGGAGTGTTAGTGCAGTGCAGCGCTGTTTGTTGCATTCACTGTACAAATGAAGTGGGCGAGCTTCATACCTGCACACCATTCAGCTGCTGGACGATAGAAGCGAGTGTTTATCTTACATAATGCAGGACGGGGAGTAATTAGTGGGCTTGAAAAGGGGCCATTCTTTCCCATGTTGGCTCTTTTTGTCCCTGTGCTTCTAACTGTGACGGGAACAAACAAATTTGTCACATTCTATCCGCACGCACGCACACACAGAGGGGACCCGTCGCACATCACATTCCTGTCATGTTGGAACTAAGTGACTTGACATCAGAGATTTACATTTGTCTGTTTTGGACGTTCATCTGGAAGTCGAATCCAGAATGATCTGTAAATAGTGAAATAATGTGACATAACCAACGTTTGGTTGATCGCCAATGTACAATTATCAATTTTAATGAGGCTATAGAGATTTAAGCATATTTTAAGTAGTTGGGATGGTAAAATTCACGGAGTGCAAGGTGATTTGTGCCTTCAGAACATGTTTAATATGTTCTTATTTATTTAGGAGAAACCAAATATATAATTTTATTTTGGCTCCATCTTGCAGGCGTTGCAGAAGGCGCCGTCCTCCTTTTGTCCACTAAAAGTTTGGTGTAACGTTACACAATTGGCATCGGTGGCGTCATAGTAACATTCTACTGAGTGCTCCTTTAATATACAACAAGTTAAGAAGCAACATAAAAATCCATAGTTGTCTAAGTTGCACAAAATGCACAAATAACATACAAGTTCACATATACGTAAACCCTGTCATGTCTGTAGTAACTAACAAATGCCTCCTTGTGTAAGATGTTGCGCAGCAAAAGAAGAATCAGAAAGAGACTGATGCATTCATTTATCCATCGGTTGTTTGTGTGTGTGTGTGTGTGTGTGTGTGTATGTATATATGTATGTATGTGTGTGTGTGTGTATGTGTGTGTATGTATATATATGTATATATATGTATATATATATATATATATATATATATATATATATATATATATATATATATAATTATATATATATATATATATAATTATATATATATATATATATATATATATAATTATATATTTTTTTAATTTATTATAATTGTAGGAAGGAACCCCTTCATACTGAACAATCTTCCCAAACCCTGATAGTACATCTCAAACCCTTGATCCTTAACATTTTATTCCCAAGAAACATTTGAGGAGTGTTTTCTCTTAAATGCTTATGTGTCTCCAACGCTGCTGGTCCTGCGTTGTTTACAGCTTGTCGGTGTGGAGTTAAACTGCAGCAGCGCTTGTTTGTTGGTGAATTCCGTTGCCGTGGAAACCATGCAGCTTGGATCCTAGTTGGGTTTTTCAGTTCTCATGAGTTGCCCCTTCCCACTCGCTGGGTAACTGTCCCGGTGCCAGATACACCACGCATATACTGTATACACACACATGAAAGTTGTTTTTAGGCCCTAAGTGTGTGTTTTAAAGACTCTGTGTGGGCACGATAAAACCACAGATTTATATTACATAAGTATACTGAAGCTAAGTTTAAAAGTGCCCACCAACACAATGGGCTCAGAGTAAAAATTGTTTATGATGGAGCCAAAAGTCAGTCTCCCTTCTTCAGAATGCATGAGGAAACATCTAGTCGATAGAAGTCAACAATACATAATACAATACACAAAGAAAAAGCTTAAATAATACACGGCCGTGTCTTCATTGTTTCTACCACTTGCGTAACCATGAGAACCTCCGCTTTGGTTTGGACAAACATGGCTCACCCTAATGTTCCTTGGCCTCGTATCTCTTGGACACCTGGGGGCAAAAATCTATTTCCTCCTTATCCTCACCCAGGACAGTGTTTAATTGCTGTTTCCATGGTGACGTCCACTATTCTGCCGAAAACGGCGCGTCGGCTTCCTGTCAGCGCCTGATTGGTTGACAGCACCCCGACAGGTTGTCGCGGATCATCAGCGTGTGCAGGACAGCGCGGGGCGGACAGCTGCGATGAGTCAGAACGCTGATTCAGGACGCGGGCCTGCAGTTCAGCTGACGCAGATCTGGAAACGCTGTGGCTCGGTGAATTTATTGTTTGTGCGATGTCGTGACTTTAAATTCTGGGAAAACTTTGAACTGCATGTGCACACGCAGCGAGTCAGCGAGCGGCGCTGTCAACCTCTTTCGATGACCTATTATATCATGATACTACTTAATATCAAAATTCCCTCGACCCACTTTCCTGGGGATGCTGAATCCTTAAAAAGAAAAGTTAAATTGATGAAGTTTCAGGGCAGCTCTCCAATTAGATTATGTAACTTGGCAATCAAGCCCTGTTGCCAAACCGCACACTGAAGAAGGCCGTCTGACCCCAAGCATGTGTGCCGCAATAAATTATGATTATTTACTTGGACTTCTGTCCAGAAACGTCCTCGATATCATGATATTTGAACAGTACAACACAAGTTTAAGTGCAGTTTTTGTGATAAAGAATTCTCTCAAATTAAATAATAAAGAATACGTCGCTTGGTGGTTGAGAGGTAAAGTCATTCTAACTGACTTGTGTGTATCAATGGATCCTTTCTTCCTCTTTCTACCCTATGAAGTTGTTTAAACTATCCGTCTATCTGTCCACCTCTATCTCTCTATCTATTAAAATCCAGTGGGTGATCTTCATCTCACCTCTCTGTTTACTTCCCCTACCCTGGCTGTCGTCGGATCTGAGTTGGTTTTGTTCTTGATGTTTGCGTTTTGCCTCCGGAGTCACGCCATCTCCACCCTTTGGTGAACATGCAAATTATGGGATCTGTCGGCTTGCTTTGAGCCCGATAACAGATATTTGCACTTTGTATCAGTACTTGTGCAAATTCAGATCAAAATGGAAAATAATGGGTAACGGCTTGAAAAACATTTTAACGTTTCAGCAGTTCAGTCCCTCTCCCGGAACATTGCATTTAAATTGCTGTGTTCAGTTCTGTGTCCAATGGGAATTAATGTTTTTTTTACAGTAAATACAATATTCCTTGGCGCAGGAAACCGATCAGTCAGGGGTGTGGGTTGGAGCATTCATTAATTACACACACACACACGCACACAACCCCTGATGGTTTGGAAAAAAAAATGTCTAGGAAAAAACGTGTTCAAATGGTGTCAAGACTTGACAAATGATTTGTGCCTTTTCTCTTTTATTTGCAGCAAATCCAAGGAATGCACCCTCAATGCAGGTAGGTGTGTGTGTGTGTGTGTGTGTGTGTGTGTGTGTGTGTGTGTGTGTGTGTGTGAGAGAGTGTGTGAGAGAGTGTGTGTGTGTGTGTGTGTGTGTGTGTGTGTGTGTGTGTGTGTGTGTGTGTGTGTGTGTGTGTGTGTGTGTGTGTGTGTGTGTGTGTGTGTGTGTGTGTGTGTGTGTGTTTGTCTATCCTCACATTTTCTGTGTTTAACCATCCATTACTGACCATTTAAAATAACTTTAATGTAATCACCATCTTCATCTGCACAAAACCCTTTACGTCTCTCTTCACAAAAGGTTAGATACATTAAAAAAAAGACCATTCTCTGTGAGTGTGATTATTATTATAGTAATTATTATTATTGTTATTATAATTATTATTTTAGCACAATAAAATCATTTCTTCCTTTCCAAATTTCCTGTAAGGCTTTAAGCAGAGTCTTTATTCTCCCTCTCTCTCTCTCTCTCTCTCTCTCTCTCTCTCTCTCTCTCTCTTTCTCACCGCTCTCCTTCCCTTGTTTCTACGGCTTCATCCCCCCTATCCCTCCACCAGAGGACGGCTACGTCAGGATGTTTCTTCGGGGTCGTCCCGTCACTATGCACCTCCCAGACGAGCAGAGGGACACCTACAGCCTGGACCACAAGATGGCGCTACCCGAACGCAAGCTCAAGCTGCAGTGGGTGTATCCTTTGCAGCGGGAGGAAGGCTGGAGCGGGGTGACGGGGGTCTTTTAATGGTTCAGAACTCAATCAATCAATCAATGAGTGAGTGATCCAGTTCTCTACCTAGAACCAGTTCTGTTCATGTGCTTATAGAACTTTTTTTTTTTTTTGTTGTTTTGTTTTGATCTACAAAATATTCAGTTCTACCATCAATGAACGTCTCTGATATGATTGTTAAAGCCCGGTCAGCCGCCGGGGCTGCTTGGTGCTGTTCCCTAACGCTGCGCTGCTCAGGTACGGCTACCGCGGGCGTGACTGCCGCTCCAACCTGTACCTGCTGCCGACCGGAGAGATCGTCTACTTCAACGCGTCGGTGGTGGTTCTGTACAACACGGAGGAGCAGCAGCAGAGACACTACCTGGGACACAACGACGACGTGAAGTGGTGAGATGGGGCGCCAACGCTGCGGTTGCAAGATCTCCACGTGGTTTCTTTTTTTTGTTTTTTTTTCCAATTCCTTAAATCATTTTATCTTAACTACATGAAGCCTGATATGTTATATGGAGCCGCTTGAATGAGCTTAAATAGAGTTAAAAACGGTAGAAAATTCAAGTTTAACCCCAGACTGCAAGGACCACAAAAATGCACAAAAAAGACGTCACAGCGAGTCAAAATCCTAAAGGAAATTAAAACATAATAACAGAAAAAAAAATTTAAATGAGAAATATGAAATGATATACATTTCAATGAATGATATATTATTTAAAACACCGCGGCCGGACCTTTTGACCCCCTTCATGCATTCTCTGGTTTGAAAATGGGAGGGCTTCATTTTGTTTTCCCAGTCCAGCTTTATTGTAATTAGTATCAAAAGCCTCAATTCAAATTTTGAATGGCATTAAAAATGTATTAAATGAATTGACACAGAGACAGTGGCACCTTAAGATAATTAAAAAACAAGTATTATTAACCGCTTATATAAGCTGATACAAAAGGTTATATTGAAGTAACACGCCTAACAAAATACCAGAGTTAAAAAGGGTTAAAAAAAACCCAACTTGTGTAAAAATTGTGTGGAATGAAGGGAGGGACAGACGGGCAGTGTGTTTAAGGCCTCAAGTCTGGACGCCAGATGCTCAGACACAGAACAAAAAAAGAACCAAACTCAGATCACCGTCATTACACCACTGGCAAGACACTGTACAGGCTGTGGCTTTCCCGTTAAAGACTGTCTTCAGAGAATGTGTCTGTGTGCGTGCGTGCGTGCGTGCGTGCGTGTGTGCAAACAAAGGGAAGCTCATGCTGCAGAATCTGGAGCTCCCCATCGTGACTTCTACTCTTGGGCACCGACGTCCTGTTTTGCGATCGGCTGCTCCCTCTGTTCACACAGGAGCGGCTTTGTCAGGAGGCCGCGCCGAGGCCAAAATCATTATTGATTTAAGATCATCGGTACGAGCAGAACACCGTCAATGAATACGGACCCGGACCAACTTTAAACATCACAAATAACCTTCACTCGAGTACAACGGTAGAACTTGTGTCCAGGTGGATACTGGGAAACGACAATATACAGATAGTTAGTGAATTTGGTTATTGAGGAGTTGCTGAATAATTTCCAGATGTAGAAGAGTGATGATTACAGCTTTAGGTTTGGACATTGAGGCATTAAAGCATTGGGGTGTGTGCAAGCCGATGCATCCATAATGCATCCAATTGATTAGTTTTTTTTGGTTAAAATAATTAGATATAGTTAAGTTAAACCCAATAGGGTGTCGGATTTATTATTATGAATATAAGAATGATTATTATTATTTTGATAATATCAACTTCTCTCCTTAGCTTGAGTGTGCATCCTGACATGGTTACCATAGCAACGGGACAGGTATCCGGGATCTCCAAAGAGGGCAAGGTACGTCAGCGTCACGTCGACCTTTAACCTTTTGTGCCGCCGCGATTGCGACTTCCTTAAAATGACATTGGTTGTAAATAAAAAGCTGAAAGAATTGACTATCAGCAGAAAGACTCTCCTCCCTTCATGTCCCTTTGTCTTTCAAACATGATCAATATGTGGTACGCATATTATTAAGTCTTCATGGACATTTTAATCACGTGGGGAGCAGTCGAACGGTGATTTTTCTCTAACGACGGTGGATACTTTTTGTCAACCGACCACCTGCAGCAGCTGGCTCCTCATGTGCGCGTCTGGGACTCGGTGAGCCTCAACACGCTGCACGTGCTCGGGATGGGAGTGTTCGACCGAGCCGTCACCTGTGTCGCCTTCTCCAAATCCGTGAGTCCGTCCGTCCGCCCGGGGCCGAGGGCTTAGACTCTGGGATGTTTGCGGTACTTGGGCGTTTTTAA
Organism: Zeus faber; assembly: GCF_960531495.2. Classification (NCBI taxonomy): domain Eukaryota; kingdom Metazoa; phylum Chordata; class Actinopteri; order Zeiformes; family Zeidae; genus Zeus; species Zeus faber. The sequence continues at coordinate 23,299,685 of NC_137197.1, forward strand.
TGAGAAGGCGTTTTTTTGCTGATCCCCTTTCAGAACGGCGGAGCTCACCTCTGCGCCGTGGACGACGCCAACGACCACATCCTGTCCGTATGGAACTGGCAGAAAGAGAAACAGCTGGCCGACGTCAAGGTGAAACCACGCTGACCTTTGACCCTAGGTTTCAGCGCGTGAGGTTTGCTGGAATGAACGATGGGGCAGGCGTAATTCCAAACCGCTGGGGAGAGCTGAGAGCTGAGGTGTTCATTTAGGATCTCCTCTCCTTCCTCTCCCCTCAACAGTGTTCCAATGAGTCTGTGCTGGGCGCGACCTTCCACCCCATGGACGCCAACCTGATCGTCACCTGTGCAAAGTCTCACATAAACTTCTGGACCATGGAGGGCAGCACGCTCAGCAAGAGACAGGGCCTGTTTGAGGTGGAAATGACAACTGTTTACTTCCCTATCTGCCTGTTTTTTTGTTATTCACAGTGCGTTTAAATCGCATGTCGCAGCTCCCTCAACCAGTGGCTCATTGTTCTTCAGCCATACCATGGTGGAAAAATGACTTTATCAGCTCGACTCGAGTTTGGTCGCAAAAACAAAAACCCAACTTTGGACAAACTGTGCTATGAAAGTGGTTCAGCCAAATAAATGGAAGAGTTATTATAACAATCTGTCGTTCGCCCTCAGAAACATGAAAAGCCCAAGTACGTGTTGTGTGTGGCGTTCGCCGAGAACGGAGATGCCATCACCGGAGACTCCAGTGGGAACATCTACATCTGGGCCAAAGGTAAAGTCTCCTCTCCGCTCTCCCAGGGAACTCTTTAAGTCCTGATTTTGGTGATTTGTGACATTAAATTATTGGGAAATTTAGTTTTAAGAAGACTAGGAAAAACTATAAAATTACAGTTGCATTTAACCAGAAGCCAAAGTGTGTATCTGTTTCCATGGCGCCTAAACCAGCTGGACTGACACATAACTATAACATACATTTTTGTACGTATAGCATTTAGAAGACAGCTGTTTGAGACATATTTATCATAATAATAAAAAAAACCCTGCTGTGTGTGCTCTGATTGGCCGCGCTGTTGATTGACAGGCGGAAACCGCATCAGCCACATGGTGTCAGGGGCCCACGAGGGCGGGATCTTCTCGCTGTGCGTCCTGAAGGACGGCACGCTGCTGTCTGGCGGAGGGAAGGACCGCAAGGTGGTGCTGTGGGACCACGACTACAACAAGCAGTCCGAGATGGAGGTGAGGGGACATGAGATCACCTGAGCTAATCGCAGAATAAGGAAATACATTTTACTACTTGGACTACACGAGGTTTGCTGAGCTCCGATGGGACCTTGGGTCATTGCCGCAGTCGCACCATAGTGAGACCAGTGGTGTTTTCGGTCTTTCCAGGTGGGCGAGGCGTTCGGCCCCGTACGTGCTCTGGCTGAGGGCAAACCGGGAGAACTCTTCATCGGAACCACCAAGAACGCCATCATCAGAGCAGCCTTCCCGGACACGATGACTCCTATCGTACAGGTACACACCCACACACACATTATCCATTAACATCTTGATCCCCTCCCTATTTTGACAGTGCACACTATGGGCTGCTTTGGCGCCTATTTTGACATGTTTTTGTACGTTATTGTATGTTAAATTGTGTGTGTTGTACTCCAGGGCCACACAGATGAGCTGTGGGGTCTGGACGTCCATCCGTCCATGGATCAGTTTGCCACCTGCTCCCAGGACAGACAGGTCCACCTCTGGGACACAAACTCCCACCAGCCCCTCTGGAGCAAGACCATTGAGGTGAGGAGGAGGAGGGGCGGGGGGCGGGGGTCGAAACAGTGGCAAAGAATGAAACATAAAACACCGGTCAAATCATGATGATTAAACGAGGAGTAAAGAGGTCTTTCTCTTCCTCTCTGTTTGCTCCAGGACCAGGGCAGGGCTGCGGGGTTCCACCCCAGCGGCGGTGTACTCGCCGTGGGCACCATGACTGGCAGGTACGTCCACCCACCTGGGAGGTCTCACTCTCACTGCCCAGCTCCATGGATTTACAGAAGGAAAATAGATTTACATTTACATGATGTCATTTAGCAGATGTACAGTTAGTTAAAACAGGCCCTCATATAATGTATCCTGCTATTAAAGCAAAAGAACCCTTAAAAACAGACAAGCCTGCAATAGCTCTTTTTAGGCTTTTGATACCAAGGGGGCGTAATGGAGTTGTTTCATTCAAAAGAGGTGTGTGTGTGTGTGTGTGTGTGTGTGTGTGTGTGTGTGTGTGTGTGTGTGTGTGTGTGTGTGTGTGTGTGTGTGTGTGTGTGTGTGTGTGTGTGTGTGTGTGTGTGTGTGTTGCAGGTGGTTAGTGCTGGACACTGATACCAGAGACTTGGTTTCTATGCACACAGACGGCAATGAAATAATTTCCAACATCAAGTACTCCCCGGGTACGATACTCTACACTATATCACAACTACAAAGCATTCTACATGTTCTATAGAACATTCTATAAGGTGTATCTGGTCTATACAGCTCCATGATCTATATATAACCCAGGTCTGGTGTGTATCTAGTCCTCCATAAAAAGACTAATTAAACACAGTATGTGATGAGTGCAGTGAAAACAGAAGTAAACTCTCCCATCGACATGTACACTCATATGTAACCGACTAAAGCTATTACAATATGAATATTTTTTGTCTTTTTAATGTTTCATCTGCGCTGATGACAAATTTGCTGCCCATCCCAACGCTAACCTCGCACTTCCCTCGCCCACAGACGGCAGCTTCCTGGCCGTGGGTTCCAATGACAACTTTGTTTACATCTACGCCGTGACCGAGAATGGCAGGAAGTACAGTCGCGTGGGGAAATGCACCGTGAGTGAACGTGATCGCGCCCCGTGTGTTAAAATCAACGCGTCCCTCGGGCCGTCCCTTAATCTGTCATGTTGTGACGTCTCCTTTAAGGGCCACTCCAGCTTTGTCACTCACCTGGACTGGTCCAAGGACAGCCGGTACCTGGTCACCAACTCAGGGGACTACGAGATCCTCTTCTGTGAGTCCGGTGGAAAACACACGCTTTTACCCCCGAAAGCACAATACACAGAGCCAGTACTTTTCCAATTTAGTGAGCGGTGATGTTTGTATGTGTTTCTTAAGGGATAAGCTTCCGTTTGAGTCGATATGATGTAGCAGGTGCCCTTGCCCCCGAAACGCATTTACTGTCGTGGAAATATATTCATAACCACCCTGGTCCTCCCTCCTTCCTCAGGGGAGGCTTCCAGTGGCAAACATGTGACCAACATGGACACCGTCCGCAACGTGGAGTGGGTGACCTACACCTGCACTCTGGGCTTCAGCACATTCGGTACAGCTTTATAACCTTTCCATTTTATATTCAAGACGATGCCGTGACATTGCGTTTATGGAAACATTTACCTCACTGCTGTTTTATTATGTGACGTCTCCGTTTTCTCTCTCCATCCATCTTCCTCATGTTCTATCTCTTTGAATTTCCATATTTCTCTCTCTCTCTCTCTTTTCTATCTTCGCCTTCTCTCCACCACTCTCTCTCTTTCTCTCTCTCAATCAGGGGTGTGGCCGGACGGGGCAGACGGAACCGATATCAACGCCGTGTGCAGGTCACATGACGGCTCGCTGCTGGCCTCTGCTGACGACTTTGGCAAAGTGCACTTGTTCTCCTTTCCGTGCTCCCAACCGAAGGTCAGTCCCACGCTCCCGGGTTCCTGTGGTCTCCCCCGGTTCTCCTTGTTACCCTTCTTCACCCTTCATGGTCACGGCATCATCCTTCGGAGGCCGTCCCGGCATGCGCGTGGATACTTGTGTTTTATTGCAATCTTGCTTCCTGATTGCCGTACCCTTAACGAACAACAACACAACAACATCAACAAGCCATACCTTACATTTTGTCTCAATGGATGTTGATCTGACTCTGTCACACCACAGACTATTAAACACATCTTGTTAACTTAATCGTCTGTTTACTCAAGATGGTTTCCATTTAACTCACAAGCTTTGTTGCAAACCACTGAACTTAGGCTCGTTTTTCTAAATGCTCTTGGCGTGAGACTCCTTCTCCCCCAGGAGTCTCTTCTGTGAGTAGAAATGTTTCTTATCCTAGAGCTTCATATAAGCCCAGAACCGGTAAACCTCAACCTTCATCTTTTTTGCTGGTCTCCCTCTCTATCCCTTCTTTCAAAAAGAAAAAAAGAAAACCAAAACTGAATGAAGGTCTTCTCCTCATCATAGTTTACAAAGATGACTGTTAATAAAACCTACTCCTCTACCTTGTGCCCCTCCCTCCCCCAGGCTCCGAGCCACGTGTACGGCGGGCACAGCAGTCATGTGACCAACGTTGCCTTCCTGCGCGACGACAGTCACCTGATCTCCACCGGTGGGAAAGACACCAGCATTCTGCAGTGGGTGGTTGCCTAGGCAACGCCTCCCTCGCCACCGAGCACCGTGGGGCCGGCACCCTCTCTGAACCATCACTGTATCCCGCTGCCCACCAGGGGGCAGCACTTCCGTGCCTATTAAAAACCCCGACCCCCCCACCCCCCAGCTGTATTTCTAAGCGGGAGGCAAATGAGTGTGATGATTGGCCGAAGTGAGACACAGAATGTAGAAAAAACCTCAGTTTCTCCACATGATTGTATTGGTGGAAACCTTCAAACAGATGTAGAATATCACCCGAACGCCCCCTTCCCCCCTCCCCTCCGCTGTCTGCTGCTCTTGGTGACTGTGGGATACTCGGGGTGATGACGGTTTTTGTGTAGGGGGATATCTGCGCCTAAACCTTCTTCGTCTAATCTTTAGCAAAATACTTTAACCAGCCCCATCTCCCCCATCGCCCTCCCTAGACCCCCTTTAACCTCAGAGCTTGAGCTGAAGATTGTCAGATTATTAACCATTTGAAGTAGCTGTAACGTCTCCAAACTCCCATCCGGCCGCCGTCCCTGGCTACTGTTTTGATTGTACTACTGCTGTACGTGTACTGTGCTGAGGCAGCCCTAGGTGGTGCTGTGACGTCAAGAGTATTAGCATGTCCGAGGCTGCGAGATGCCTGAAGATGCTGTCAATGTTGAGAAAGGTCTTTAGGGTAAATCTATATATTATGCAGTATATCCAGGTGGCTGTGTTATTTTAATATTATATTGTGACAATAAAGGATGCTAAAACAAAATAATAACTTACCACTATTATTCTTGTGGCATTCCGCAGAGTGATCCTATAGGCCGGTGTATTGTAGAGGTGAGTTTGAGCTGTGCTTTGCCTTTTTTCTGTTTTATTAATAAAGTTTTTACCCAAATATTGGAAAAAAGTGGAATACTTGTTTTGCCGCTTTGATATAATCTTCGTCCAAGCGATAAACTCTACCAAGCACGGTGAGCATTAGACATTTATACGACCAAGTTCTCAAGACGGCACGGCAGCATAGCGATGTGATGGTCAGCCTTCTGTGAACGACGGTGCAAGGCTGTGGCCAAGGCTGGAGCCCGTGGCGGTATTGGGAAGTTAATCACCAAATGACATCGCATGAATGTCACAATGTGTTCCGCCGCCAAACTTCTGTCATATATTTAGGGTTTCAAAAGGGGAGAAACGGGTGCGACGTCAGGTTAACTTTAAAGTCAATATGCTCTGTTGCCTGTCAACACCTGCACCTCCAGAAAGGAAAATGACAAAGTGAAGAGGTGGAGGCCCCTCAAACCTTCACATGATAAACAAAAGTAATTTCGGGCAGAGGTGATCAGGAGGACAAGACCTGAGATGAGTACCCAGAGCCAGGCATCCAAAACTCTTGTAAATTTTGAAAAGTTGCACAACAGAATGAAAACAGTAGCATGGACGCGGTATTTCAAGTTTAAGTTCAAGTTCAATTTCCCATCACTTGCATATCCAGCAGAGAAACCCTCAGAATTGACGGATCCAGAGGGTCTCACGTCGTGCTGAGGGCTTTGTTGGGCGTCGCTTCGGCCTATTAGGAAACGAAAAACTATTAAAAGTTCATATTTTACCATAAAAAAAATATATTGATGGATGTTTTGATACGATAGCCGACTCTGCGTCCCGACCAGAAGATCACCGTGAATTTCCTGTTTGAGGGTCGATAAACTACGCGGGGGAAATACATCCAATTTCACGTTTGCTTCCTCGCTGAAACCTATGATTATAGAGTTTACGGAAATATGAGTCATTTATCTCTGGTCAACATTTGGACGAGACATACAGACACTGATTATTTGTCGGAGACGCCAGGACCTCAGACAGGGGGCGAAGGGACGTGGACGACACGCAATACCCCAAACTTGACCACATAAATAGGCGATCGGGACAAGGTGACGTGGAGGAGGTGGGGGCGGAGGAGTTTACTTTACGGGGATTCAGTCATGACGATGTGAGGTTGTTTACTAATCACAGTCTGCGTTCCCCTTCTTAATTCTTCCAAAGAGGAGAAAATGATCGGGGGAAAACCTCCGTCCGTTTGACTGGCCCAGTGGGTGTCGATAGTCGTCTCGGGAGACTTTGCTGAAACTTTGCTGTCGACTTGATGCCGATCAAGAGGAGCATTTCTCTTTTATCTGTGTCGACTGTATTCTGATCCGAAGCGATAACCGAATGACTTCCATTCCAGGTCAGTTTAAATTCAGTCCGATCGTCTCTGATGCAGGGCTCCATCACCGAGAAGGGGGGAGCCAACCCTGCAGGGGCACAGATAGACAAATACTGTGTCTGTGACATACCACACTCTACATGTTTGTCCAGTGTGTTTACGTATGTGAGTAAAGACAGAATGGTACGGTCCGCCGCGTTGGGGGGAGCCGCCCGTTTGGCCGTTAGTATGAGCGGAACCATGGAATCTGTAGTAAAAATACCACGAGGACATACGATGACATACCACCAAACGTTCGTGAGCTCAATGCTGCACGTTTCCGTGCTGTCATCAACCCGCTCAGCGCTGAAAGGAAGTGACATGGACACGAGGACGGGGTTTGTCCATTGAACATGTTTTTTACTCCCATACTGAAGATGGAGCGCACACTTAGTGCCGTGTGCAGGCAGCCAATACTGACTCAACAACAGCGACACAGACACAGATGTAAAGCAACCCAGGAGTCCGATCGCCCCCCCGGGGTTGTAGACCGTCCGGACTCGGGGCGGGCGGTTGGCCCGCGTCCCCCCCACGGGGGGCCGCACAAAGTGTGCCTACGGGCAGCCACAGCCCTGAGGTGAGAGATTAATTGTCAAAGGCGGTGCATTCCTTGCATAATCTAAGATTTATTTCACTGAAAAGAGAGAGCGACAGAGAGGGAGTGTGTGTGTCTGTGTGTGTGTGTGTGTGTGTGTGTGTGTGTGTGTGAGAGAGGGAGAGAAGGGGATGGTCAACTCAAGAAATTAATTCGGGGAAAGAGCACAGAAGTCGCTGTCGTTCTGGACAAAAGCCACATTTTTCAAATTCCTCCGTTGGGTTTGTTCTCGTAATCTTGATGGCGAACAATGTGAAAAGTAAAATAAATAAAGATCTGCTTTCAGGTTCAACTGTTCTGGTCAACGCGACGTAAATAACCCGGGGTAACAAATCACATCACTTCTCTGCGCAGCTCTGGTTTTGCTCCCGATTATTCCCACAAACACACACACGCGCGCGCACACACACGCACACACGCAGGCACACACAAACACACATACACCCGGCGCGCACGCACACACATACGCGCGCACACACGCGCGCACACACACATGCGCACACACACGCACTCACGCACGCATGCACACACACACACACACACACGCACGCACGCATGCCCACACACACACATACATACACTTGCCGCGCACACACACACACACACATACGCAGGCACGCACGCACACACACACACACATACACTTGGCACGCACACACACACATACGCACGCACACACACATGCACACTTGGCACACACACGCACTCACGCACGCATACACACACATACACACACACATACACTTGATGCGAACACACACACATACGCACACACGCACGCACACACACACACACACACACACACTTGGCGCACGCACGCACGCATGCACACCCACACACACACACACACACACACACACACACAGCTTTTGTTTGCTTCTACAAGCATTCTTCAGAGGATTTACCTTCAAAACTATGAAGCTGTAAATCAACCCAGCGTCGCTGGAGCAGACATTCTCAACCTCGGGGTCACCACTCACCCTCCGTGGGGTCACCTGATAACCTGAGTAGCACTCGGGGTCCCAAGACATTCCTGAGACTCATATATTGTCAGTCTGACGTCTCTGATATAGTTAAACAGCTTTGATGTAGCTCGGAATATCCCTGCAATTCACGCGGAGCTCTGCGACATAATTAAAGTCAAATTCATGTAAAACAGTTGACAAACATGCAAAGTGGAATATCGTCACTTTGACCAGTAATGCACGCTCACTTCGGAGAGCAGGCGGTAGAAATATTCAAAAGAAGCCTCGATCTGCTGCTTAGAAGCCTTAATGTGAATTCTAACGCGTGAAATGAGTAGTGCTGGCTGATAAGCAACGGGGGGGTTTCCCGTGCTCCTCTAGTTGCCGCTGTTGCAGGAATCCGGGGACCTTCAAACGGGGTCACGGGCCAAGAAAGAGCGATGTCGGAGGAACATAACCGGTAAACACAGAGGCGCATAACCCCTCCGCCCCGTCCTCAAACCCTCGCATGCCTTCATACCAACAACCAACTCATACTTCCATAAACGCAGGGAGAGATTCATTACAAACACGTGTTTGGCCAAATCCCCTCTCGGCTAAACATCTCCCGGGGAAATCAACAGCTCGGCCCCGTGGAGCCGCTGGGACCCCGCCGAGTTTTCACGTCTCCCGCGACCACCCTGCAGTTACACCCGCGATGGTGGCCTTGTTTTGGGATGCACGTCATTACATCGAATGAACGATGGGAATTTGCGCTCACTCCTCACTTGGTAATTACATTTTTTTTATAAAAAAAAAAAAAAAAAAATTCAGTGCTTGTGACGCAGAGGAGAGCGTGGAGAACTGCGGAGCGGAGGAGTAAAGTCCTGTACAATGGAGGACCTGGTGGAGCTCAGCCTCTGAATCCATCCTGGGATGAAAACAACAGAAGAGTTAACGGACGCTCAATACACCAGGACTGGGTTCTTTATGACATTGACATTTACCAGAAATGTTAAGTGGCGCTGATCGTGTTAAACCTTGTGCTGTTCTGCCGAACCTAATTTGTGGTTTATTTTATAGTTCCTTTGTCAATTCATAGTTTTATATTGAGTGTTTATTTAGGTCCAGTGCATATAACCACATTTCTACTGTATATCATTTATGTCTGGTTCATTTTTTTTTTTTTTTCGTTTACTGTTGGGTTTATTTTATTGCCAACCTCTTTGATTTATTGTACATGGTACATTTGTCCATTTCTAATTTAGTGCCAAAATTGCCAAAGTCTTCTTGTTTATTTTTTGGGCAATTTTTTTTACTAAGGTTTATTGTGTATTGCCTTTTCTTTTTTCTATTCTCACTCTGTTGCCTTATTATTAATATTATTATCACTGCCTGTTTTCTACTACTCTATCTATCTATCTATCTATCTATCTATCTATCTATATATCTATCTATCTATCTATCTATCTATCTATCTATCTATCTATCTGTCTATCTATCTGTCTATCTATCTGTCTATCTATCTATCTATCTGTCTGTCTGTCTATCTGTCTATCAGTCTGTCTGTCTGTCTGTCTGTCTGTCTGTCTGTATCTATAAATCTGAATTCTCTTTCTTTGCATCCCTTCCCTGTCCTTTTACCTTGTTTGTCCATTTATCATCGCTCTCTTGCTCTTCCTCTACAGTGTGTGTGTGTGTGTGTGTGTGTGTGTGTTCGTGTGTGTGTGCGTGTGTGTGCGTGTGTGTGTGCGTGTGTGTGCGCGTGTGTGTGTGTGTCTGAGAAGGAAAGCGGTGTTTCTAAGAAGAATCTATAATGACCCGAACTTGGGGAGCAGCTTTGGTCGGCCACACCTGACACCTTTTGGGGAGAAGCGCGGCGTGTTTTCCGTCCGTTTTCACATCAAACCTCTCACTCACTACGGCAGATCAAACCAAGGAAAACAGAGCCCACGTCGTCCTCAACGCCCGTCGAAAAAGGCGTTTAGAACGGACAGATGTTGTTACAGTACATCCACCTAAAACGTCGGGTGGACGGAGGGATGGAAAACAAACAGCCTTCTGTGTCGTTCCGCTGATGGAGGAGTGGTGAGAACAGAAAACAATCCGTTTTGTTTTCATAGAGAATTAATCAAACACAGAAGAGTGGAATATTCTGACGGTCCTGGTTCTCCACCACAGAATGTACCACCCCGAAGCCGGGCGGAGAAATGCAGAACACACACGCACGCACGCACGCACAAACACATCCAAAATAACACACACACACACATCCAAAACAACACACACATGTCCATATTTACGGTCATCAAAACGGACAAACACGTGCATAGTTATACGTACACTTACAGACGTGCTCAACAGAACACACACACGTTACACACATTACATACATTAGCA
>NC_137197.1:23320276-23325276 GCF_960531495.2 Zeus faber
TTCATGTATATTGTACTCAAACTACACCTGAACAAACTGTAATGAAAAGGCAGAATTTTTTGTGATCTTGACTAATTATTTCAAAATAATTCTAATTGCAAATTAATGTTAAAGTTACATAAATGTTATTTGCATGAAAATATAGAGAAGTCATCTCTTAAACTGAATTTTACAATTGTGAATTACTTTCATAAAAACTACAATAAAGTACTAATTACAAATAGCATGCATTTATATATTTTTAAAATTATAGGTATTTATAGTTATTGCTATGAAAAGTAAATACAAAAGTTATTTTTGTTATTCTTACAGAAGCTGAAAAATAGCTGAAAATCTAAGGCAGTAAAGAAGCCATTGTTCAAAAATACAGTCGTCAAGGTCAGTCACAATATTAGCACCGGTGATGCAATGAACCCTAACCTGGATGTTACAGTAAATAATTACAATGTCTGTCATGCAACGTTACCTGGTCAAATACTAAATGACCAACTTAATGACAAACATTTCCGCCGTCCAACGAGACTTTATCACAGGAGGCTCCTTCTGTGTCAGATACACCAACAACAATGTGATGACTGACATCACCAAGTTAGAGAAAATGGTAAAAAAAGAAAATGGAGGGGGATAATTTCTTTATTTACCTTTCTTACGATGCCTTTGTTTATTTACCAGATACATGAAAAATATCAAGCTGTCATTGTAAAAATTCACTTCCTAAACATTGTTTTCTTTAGTTAGAAAACTACATATAACACAATGTCGATAAACACTGTTTTCTTAATACAAACACAATACAAACAACTTAATACAATTTGGCAAAATCTCCTCGATTTTTTTTTCTAAAGATTATCATTTTAATAACATTTATTAATTATTTGAAATGTGATTGTTATAAATACTGTGATATTTGTTTACTTATTCTGTCCAGCTGTTTTGGACAAATGTTTCATAAAATAATTATCTGACTTGTTTTGTCATTTGTTGTACTAATTTACTCATGAATCTATTTTGCACTTAAAAACAATATCAAAACTATAAACTCAGCAATTTGCAACAGTAATTTATAACTGACCTTTCTCATACATCTATGTCAAAATCATAAATTAAAATCAATGTTTGTCGTCTTGTTGAACTGGAACTGTTTCATACGTAATGCCATAAACGTTAGATTCATGAAATGCCATGGACACAACTGCATTATCTTTAGTATATATGGTATGTCCTGATCAGTCTGAAGGTCAGTTACAAAATTTGCAAAAAAAAAATTCTTAGTATATAATCACATAACGTAACTCCACGATGTTTGATGTTACTACGTTAAGTAAATTGTGATGCATTGCACAAAATGATCAAGAAAACTGTAATACCCACCTAAAACAAAGACGCTGGACCCCGCGTATTGCTGCCTGCAGCTATATTTATTATTATTATTATTACTCTGTTCAATTCAGTCGCGGCTGATTCAAAACAATCTCAGTGTTTATTGTTCTAAAATCTCACAATAAATCCCGATGGGGATGGCGGTCACATTGAACCCTCCGTCCCCGCCCTCCCCTCCCTCCCCTCCCCTTCTCGGCACCCCAGTTTATAAATAGCTCATTTATTCAGCGACTATCTATTTTAGGCTTTGTGCAGCATTAGAAGTCTCCCTGTGTCAGCCGGGGTTACGAGGTTTGTTTACACGTCTCTTGAGTTATAGCGTCGTTCCTGTTCCCCGACCTGCGGCCACCGCCGGCGCACGGCCGGCGCGGCCGCCTGGAAATGCCTCGTTGAGCCTGTTTTCCTCGTATCTCGTCAGATTGTGTCCACATTCACAGACACACAGGCACACACACACAGGCACAAACACACACGCACGCACGCACACACACACACACACACACACACACACACACACACACACACACACACACACACACACACATACACACACATACACACACATACACACACACACACACACAGACGCACACACACACCCACACACACACACACACACACACACACACACACAGTTTGTATTTATCGTTACTCATCTCGAGGGGGGGCAGAGGGGTACAAGGAGTGGAATCGGCAGTAGAGCAAAGTTGGGGTGAGGAGAGGAAAGGGGAGCGGATGGTGAGAGGAGGAGAGAGGGCGGCAAAAGGAGATGAGAGCGGAGACGGGAAATATAAGGACGGCAAGGAGAGGAGAGCAGGTGACGAGAGAGGATCGAAGGAAAGGGGAGGCGCGGGCGGAGGGGGGAGGAGAAGAGGGGGTGAGGTGAGAGGAAGAGAAGAGGAGAGCGGGGAGAAGCAGAGGAGACGGAAGAGGGGGGCGAAGACGAGGGGAGGGAAGAGAGGAAGGAAGAGGAGAGGAGAAGACGGAAGAGGAGAGGGAAGAGGAGAAAGAAAGAGAGGTGAGGAAGAGAAAAAGAGAAGACTAAAGGAGGGAAGAGGAAAGGCGAGGAGAAGGAAGGAGAGGGGAGGGGGCGACAGAGGAGAAGAGAGGAAGAGGTAAAGAGACCAGCGGAGAGGTGAGGAGGGAAGAGGGGAGGAGAGGGACGGCGGTGAGAAGAGAGGGGAGGTGAAGAGCGAATAGAGGAGGATCTCAAATGGGGAGGACGCAAGAGAAAAGGAGGGAATGGAAGGAGCAGAGGGAATAGCAGAAGGAGAGCAGAAAAAGAGAAGCGGAGCAGACGAGAGGGGGCGGAGGGGAAGGTTGAAGGAGGGAGAGAAAGCGAAGAAAACAAAGAGAAAGCAGAGGCATTCGAGATGAGCGGCTGCACAGGAGGTGAAGAGGAGAAGAGAGGGAGGGGAGGAGATGGGGAGAGGAGGGGAGAAGGGCTGGGAGGTAATCAGCACTCTGAGGCTCCCCAGCGAATGATCACTGTGATTAAGGCTCCATGGGCTCAGGTGTAAAATAATCACCTGTCACCGCTCTAATGCAACCTTACCCAAAATAGAGACTCCCATAACACAGGTCACGCCCCTCCTAAATCCCCTGGGTAAAAAAAGAAAAAGAAACAACACTAACTTTTACCAGTCGTGGACAAGTCAGCTGACATGCTTTCAGAATTGTACTTGTTCTATAATTGAATGATAATGATCCTATATAATAATAACAATAATAATAATAATAATAATAATAATAATAATAATAATAATAATAATAATAACAATAGCTGCAGGCAGCAATACACGGGGTCAATTTTGGTTGTGATGGGTTTACAGTTTCCCGGGAAAGCAGCTCGATTTTCCGAGTTTACTTTAACGCATCATGGGCTCCGGTCTGTCGTCTCCTGGTTGCTCGTCTCGCGGAGCAGCCACTATGCGGCCTACAGAGCGCAACCCTCCTGTCTTTAAAACAGCCATTCATGTTGGCCTGTAAACCAGATATTCTCATTGTTAGAACTCACCGTGTTGTCTGTCGAAATGGAGCTGCACTCTCGGTGACGGTGGCCGGGTTTGGTGCCGTGTCGGGCCCGTCATTTATTTGTTGAGTTTTTTCCTTGGATTACATTCTCAGTAAGTTCTCTTCCATGAATTACGAAAAGCGTTGTGGTGTTACTGTAGGTAATTTCCCTTTCATGGCTTCTATTCTTCCGACGCCACGCTGGATCTTGAGCACATCACTCAGTCGCATATTTCAGTGTTTTCGAGTGACGCGCTGATGACATTTTAAGGATGATTTTTTATTCTTTTTTGATTAATTCACACTGAAGCCCTGCTGGACGCCAATTAATAATAATAATAATAAATAAATACATAAATAAATAAATAACCACAACAACAATAATAATAATAATCCATATTTCAATATTCTCACTAGTTTTAAAATTGTTGACATCAATCAATGCACCAGGATAACACAATTTCTTTGGCGTTAGTTGCTAGACAGATAAAGATGTATACCGTGCTTATTTATTTTTTATTTTTTTAATCGTGCTTGAGAACAGGGCAACTAGACCCATATAGTAGACAGTGGCCCAAATCTGGTTGCCCGGGGCAACTGGGCAACTGTGATTGACCATGATGCAAGACCTAATTTGTAGGAAGGAAGAAGAAAACGTTTTGTTGAAAATGGTGTCACTGTACAAGTGAACACACACAGCGTAGTACAGTAGTACTGTATACCCTCGACCACTGGTTCTCAACGTGGGGTCCGGGGACCCCCAGGGGGTCCTTCAAGAGGTTCCGGGCGGTCCCCCACCCAAAATGATCAATAGTTAAAACTTAACCGTTATTTCATTTACAAGACGTTGGCGTACAATAATGACGGTTTTGATTTGAGTTTCACTGTTATCTCCCTAACCATAGTTAACGACAGGTCTGGAGGTTTGGACTGACTCAAAGCAATAAAGGTTTTCTCAGATGCGAATCCTAGATCTTATCAAAAGAGGTCTGTGGCGTAATACAGCCCTAATGTGTGTCATTGATGTTAAAAAGGTTGAGAATCACTGCCCTAGACATAGAAACAAATCAAAGTTTTCCCTAAAATTGTATATTACTATCACCGGCAATACCCCTGCACTTATATTCACATTTAGAATTTAGGAATATTTCAGTGGCCATTGGTGTCCACTTTGCGGTTGCCCATCACTTACTCCACCTCAGTGTGGAGGGAGGGTGCGAGATCTCCACGTGTAACCTCCTTATTAAGTCGACCGATCAAAGACACACACACACACACACACACACACACACACACACACACACACACACAGTAAGACGACAGCGCTGAGTCCTTAATGGTCAATCAGAGTGGAGGATTGCCGGTTCATTTCATTGGATAATTGTTTTGGAAACACGACGCGGGTGGGGGAGTGGTGTCGTGATTCCAGTCTTCCCTCGCTCTGATGAGTCACAGCGGCGCTTTGTTCGACTCCCACCCTTGCACACTCGGAAAGGAACACACACACACACACACACACGCACACACGCCGGGATCAGGCTAATGTCGCGTGTAACATCTGGAGGGCATGGTGTGGAGGCTGGTGGTGGTGGAGGTGGGCGGCTGGT
>NC_137197.1:23330276-23337776 GCF_960531495.2 Zeus faber
AATCAAATGCTCGCTGTGAAAGGCCAGTCTCTCTCGTGATAGGGACTGTAAAGACCTTGCAACGATGGCTGCGAAGCCTTCAATCCGAATAAATCCCAGCGATAGAGCGAGAACGTTGTCGGGCCAGTGGGATCCGGTCTGTGGATCTGAGGTAGGGTCACGGGTATGTGGATCTGAGGTAGGGTCACGGTCCTGTTGTGTTCCACACGACGCGGTTCGACGACATTACAGCTCTTTCCCTCAATAGGCGCCCACTTTACATCACACACAGTGTTCATACAGTTCTTGGATGTAAGAACACGGAACCAAATATCACATATACACATGATTATTATGTACATACAGATGGAAATGCATGCACACTCATGCAGGGCACCCACACCCAAATGCACACGCTCGAACACACACAAATACACACACACACACACACACACACACACACACACAGGCACACTAAGAGCCTCGTTCATTTCTTTCCAGACGTAACAAGCTTTAGTGATCCAATCACCGGCAAATTAAGCTTCGGCCAATAAAGCTCTCTGCGTGTAACGTCACTGGAAAATGTGCAGCTTTTTATTGAAGTCATTAATTTTCCCCGCGGGACGTCAGGGCCCAGACCTCGGAGGTTTCGAAATAGAGAGAGGCTGCAGAACCAGCCGAGTGTGAAATGAACCGTCAGGATTAAGAACCTGCTCGCTGGAACTGGGAGCCTGATTTCCACCGTTGGCTCCTGCTGCTGTGTGATTAATTCTGTAAAAGAGTTCTGCTCTGGGAGGACTTTTTCTCGGACATGTTGTCTGTGTTAAGGCGCCGCATCTGGATGAGATTGTGTGGATGTTCAATTAGACTAAATTGATTTGATTATATCGGTACTTTATTGATTTCTGTGGGAAACTCGAACAACCACAAACAAGACTCGAAAAATCTGTCGTTTAACTGGCCCCTGGATGCGCCCGGCGTCTTCCACACGATACCTCCCCTCCATTAAAAATAGGACTGTCCAACAATTAATGTTCTTAATCATGCTTCATCGTAACATTTCTGTGATGAATGGCGGTCAACCTCACATGAAATCACATGGGCGGAATAAAAAACAAAACAAAAAAAAAATAAAATTTATTGATAACCGCGAGGAATTCTTTATTTGAAATATTTGGGTTAAAGAGACACCTTCAAGATAAAAGGCTCTAATGTAGAAAAACAACCAATTGAACAATGGACGATTGATTGTTGTCTGATGGACATGCACGCATCTCTCTACACGGTCCGCCCTGAATAGGGTTGAATTATCCTGTGCGTAAAGCAGAGACGGTTAAAAGGGGTAAGATACAGGACAAGACTGTGGCGTGGGGATGGTGTGGTTTGAGCAGCCACACCTGTCCTGGGTCTAGGTAATTGGCTGCAGGATCGGTGTGTGTGTGTGTGTGTGTGTGTGTGTGTGTGTGGGGATGGGGGTTTTACCTGTTACCCCTTAGACCAATCAACACGCAACAGGCGTACAGCCACCCTGACAGCAAGTTGCTTCCTTTAGCTCCCGGAAATGACTATCGGCTACTCGCTACGGTGTGGGAAAAGTTGAGAAAAGTTTCCATCAGTGCAACACCGACAGAGGCAGAGAAACACAAATGAGACAATGAAATATCGGCTCACTGTAAAGTCATAAAGTAAGAGGAGTCATATGACTCATGGGAGGATAAAGAATGTTTTCAATACCATCATATTTCATATGTCACTTTGAGCTAATATTCATTTCCCGGAATGTCATTTTGTACTAAATATGGTAACAATTCATCATTGTCATCTCTATAAAAGTTACTCTCTAGCAATATGTGCTTTTAATATACAGTATTTGAACCAGAGGGACCACATTTCCTTCTCTTAATTGTGAACTTATCTCTTTTTCTGGCAACCTGGAAGTTGGAAGTTGAGTAAACCTGTCAAATAAATCATTGGATCATTGTTTTACTGAATGGGAAGTTTCCATGCAAACGCTTTTATCAGCCCAGCCGAAGGAACAAAGGAGTCACAGAGTGCAAAGGGTCAGACGAAGGTGACAGATACAGTGTTTTGCTGACATCACTGGAAAAAACAAATCACGAAACAGCACCAAATGGCTGCATTTTTGAAACCAGAACCTGGAATGGAGGAGGAGGAGGAGGAGGAGGAGGAGGAGGAGGTGTGTGTGTGTGTTGGAATGAGGAAGTTGACATTTCCACACGGCACGAGAAGATGATTGTCGCTTCAACAATGGAGGCACTCTCCCAGTAAGAGACATTCAGTGTTGTGGGGTGGCCGCAGGGGCACAACAACAACAAAATACTGCATGAACTTATGTGACAATATACAATTTGTTTGTGTTTGTGTGCAATTTATTCCCGTCACGTACCAGATCTTGACTTCCTGCATCGACAGAGTTAACGGATTCTTGGGGAGGTTTCCTAATCCTTCCCGTTCAGCGCCCCGAAACGATTGCCCACGGTCTTTCAATTATTAGCACTAGAAGAGTCACGTTGGAAAAAGGGCGGGGTCTGAAAACTCTAATTGGAATGGTGGAAACCCTTAATTTGAAAACTCTAATAGCAGAAAAAGTCTAATTGAAAAACTCTAATGGGGAAACTCTTAAGATTGGGAAATTGGAACTAGTGGAAACGTCTGATTGGAAACTCTAATACAAGAAAACTCGAAACTCTGAAAAAGCCTCAGCTATAAAATCAAAAGCAAACATGGGACCAAATTTAAAAATGCACAGGCAGGTTCAATAACACTTCTGGGATGATAGAACCAAAAACAACAAATCAGAGCTGGAAAACAACACAGAAGGATTTTCTTTTTGCTCGGCTGCCTACGCGTGACGGGGGTTAAGTGGTTGAGCGCTGGAACCCGACAGAGGTTAAATCCTGAATGTGTGAAATGAATCCTGTTATGTTTGTTCAAACCTATTAAACGTGGTTATTGTTGAAAGCGATTATAACCGTAATTATAAGTCTTATTTTTGCCTGGACACAAGGCTCAAACGCTTCCCTCCTTTCAAGGCTCGGTCTGAACCAGTACAGTGACTTTCAGTACCAGCTCGAAGCCGGAGTAAAATATCCTCTCTTCTCAAACGGCAAGGACACCCCTCTGGCCATCGTCCAAAGTCCTCTAATCACTCACTTTACACGTAATAGTGGCTTTTATCTACAGACTTGCTTGAGGCCAAGACATACTTCTGGGTGGACGCCTTGGCAAAAGCGTGTTGACGCTGTACTCTGGGCATTGAGCAGAGCTTCAGGTCTTTCCTTCACCTAAACCGACCCCAAACGTCGGACAAAGTCTTGGTCTTGGAGGCCGATGGAGGCGTTTGCATGTTCATGCTCCCTGGCTGAGTCTCTCTCCTCGGACTGTTCCGTCGTCGGCGGCTTCCTTGTTTGCTCTGCTGTTGTCATGGAGGATATCTGAGCGCGGTACCACCTCGCCCGACCAGTCCGCGGTGAGTTGGGGCTCGTGTTTACCCTGGATGCCCCGCCACGCATGTACGCTTGAATTTTTTGGAGCTCCAAAAAATTTTTTGGAGGTCCAACCCGCGGGCAGCGGGTTGGACCTCACGCCTGTCTTTTTGAATCGTGTCTTTCAAACATGGACTCAGTCCCCACATACGGTCGTCGGCGAGAGGTTTTGCCGTCTAGTCAGTGGGGAACTGAATCAGTGAATGGTTTTAAATGGATTCGGTCTCATCTCATCTGTGTTCACTGCTGCGATGGTCCATGGATTTCCTTAAAGGCCTCGTTGCGAAACTGGATCAATATAACTCTTCCCTTCATGGCCAGTGTCGCCATCGTGTCATTTTCTGGTCGCTGATGTGAGAGGGACCGGCGCCTGGCGGTTTCATAGATCTCAAATGTCCAGGGTGAGCGGCCTCTGTGCCGTGTGCAACGTAGTCATGCTGAGATGTGGTTTTTCTTGGGTTGAAACGAGCACCTGTCCTCCCTCCGCCTCCCTCCGTCCGCTCGCTCCCTCTCTCCCTCCACCTTAAATGGTCTCGTTCTTCATCACTGTCATCCTCTCCCCTGCCAGAAGGAGTAATTCGATTTCCCGGTGAATTCCTCGCGGTGAAGCAGGAGCGATCAGGAACACACACGTTCTCTCCATCTGTACGACACCCACTCACTCGCTCACCGCATGTGTTGCTTCTATTTCTTTGTGCTTATTCAGGTTTTGTTCTCCAACTAAATGGACAGTGTTCTGGTAAGAAGGACCAAGCGGAGACCTTTGCCTGAGATTTAAGCGATTTCCTGAATGGTACCAAAACAAAGGTCCAGCATTTTGCCACGTCTACGGGCAACATTTTCATAGAACGTTGATTAAAAATCATCCATGAAATTATGGAGGAGTAAGGAGCTGCAGTCTGTTTCTTTCTCTGCTTATAGATATACGCATTGCACTCTATTTTTCTATCTCACTTTCACAGACACACACACAGACACACACACACACACACACACACACACACACACACACACACACACACACACACACACACACACACACACACACAGAGGCCATAGTGTTGTTGAAGGAGCCACATGATGACAGCCTACATCCAGAAGTTTCAGTCTCCTGACTCAGCTGGAACGGGATGGACCATGTGACCGTTGGATGATTATTGGGTGAAAACCGTTATTATCAGCTTGTTGTTCCTTGGTGTTATGTGCTATTCCCAGTCTGTGGCAAAATCTAACAGCACTGTAATCTGGTTTAACATCTACTATGGGTGATAGACAGCAGGTTGGAGGTGCAAAATAAAAACAACACAGAAATAGACTCCGATCAGCCACAACATTAAAACCACTGACAGGTGAAGTGAGTAACATTGATCATCTAGTTTCCGATAGCACCTGTCAAGGGGTGGGATATAATACGCACCAAGTGAACAGTCAGTTCTTGAAGTTGATTCGTTGGAAGAGGATAAATGGGCAAGCGTAAGGATCTGATCCACTTTGACAAGGACCAAACTGTGATGACTAGACGGCTGGGTCAGAGCATCTCCAAAACGTAGCGTGTAGCGTGTTCCTGATATGCAGTGGTTAGTACCTACCAAAAGTTGTCCAAGGAAGGACGACCGGGTCATGGGCGCCCATGGCTCATTGATGCGCGTGGGGAGCGAAGTCCAACCCGTCTGGTCCGATCCCACAGAAGAGCTTCTGTGGCACAACTTGGTGAAAAAGTGAATGCTACTATGATAGAAAGGTGTCCGAACACACAGTGCATCACAGCTTGTTGTGTATAGGGCTGTGTAGCCGCAGACCGGTCAGAGTTTCCAAAGCACCTACAATGGGCACGTGAGCATCAGAACTGGACCATGGAGCAATGGAAATCCATGGAGGCCCAACCTCACAACTTCAAGGACTTCAAGGATCTGCTGCTAACGTCTTGGTGCCAGATACCACAGGACACCTTCAGAGGTCTTGTGGAGTCCATGCCTCCACAGGTCAGAGCTGTTTTGGTGACAGGAGGGGGAGCTTCGCAATATTAGTGGTTATGAGCAGTGGTATTCATGTTGTGGCTGATCGGTCAATACACACGCAGAAATTGGGAGTATGATGTTAATGCTGAAAAGGAAATTTGTGGCATTTTCTCTGTTGTTTTTGTTTGTGCATATAGAGCGAGTTATAGTATATAATATACATATGGAGCATTGTCTTCAAAATACAAACATTTTAAATTACTCATTTGACTTTTGTGCAGCATAAAAACAACTGCATATACTGTAAACAAAGACCGTTCAGGGACATACTAACATCAGTGTATGTGCTGCCACACAGGATCCAGGCGCAACCTGCTAATATAATATTTCCTCTAATTCGTAATAAATTCCCCGTTTAAATCCCATTTGCGTCAGACAGCGTTGTGAATAGAGGCAAATTGAACCCCTAAAATTTATGAATTCACATAGACACAACACGTAAACTGATAACCCTGCAGCGGTGGCCCACCAAACACAAAGCAGAAATAGAATTGCTCTAATAATACAGGCCTGTCTGCTTCGTCCAGATCTAGCCTGGGCCTTTTAACTGTAATCTAATCTGAGTTAACCCTCATAACCCTCCGTTATGAGCTACCTGTAAACGGATTAGACCCGGGATAGATCGCTACCGCCTCGGGCTCCGGGCGGGAGGCAGATGTTGCTGACAGCCGTCTGTCAGTGCTGCTGAGCAGCAGGTGTAGATCAGGGCACTGTGGGCGCTGCATCACCTGAACCCAGCCGTGTAAAGGACCTGGACGTGGCCCCCTAAACCGTCTTGTGTCTCATGTCAGTTCTGCAACAATGCACTAGTTGGATCACGTCTCCTCACCATGAACGTGGAACTTACGTTAAAATCCTCAGTTCACTACTGATTTTTGGTGAGTCCAATCCATTCTACCGGCATGAATGCTTTACAAATTCCTGTTATTATAAACCCTAGACCCAACTCACCTGACTTCCCTGTAACATACAGGAACCTAAACAATTTATTACCGGTTCGGACTCAAACTATCAGTCCCCTGCAAAGCCATGCACCTAGAACAATAAAAATGGCTTTATTCATTTATAAACCCTTATCAGTCCCACAACAGGGAAATTTGCAATTTCTCTGCATTTACCCATCCTAGTATCTTACGTATTAAGGAGCAGTGGGCTGCCATGTAGAGGTGCCCGGGGAGCAGTTAGGGGGTTTAGTGTCTTGCTCAAGGACACATCAGCATGCTACCAGGAGGAGTCTGGGATTGAACCAGCAACCTTCTTCTTACCAGATGACCTGCTATACCTCCTGAATTTGAGACAGCACCTCCTCATTTCAAATTCATCCAAGCCACTAGAGCTGATAAGAGAGGCAGTGGAATAGCTGCTGTCTTCTCTGATATCTATACCTGCAAGTAAATCCCCCTCGGAGAATTCAGGTCTTTTGAACACCTTGCTATATCTATAAACTGCAGCGCTCCGATTTTCATCATCACTGTCTATCGGCCACCAAAATCTAAATGTGGCTTTCTTGATGAATTCTCTGAGCTACTGTCCAATTCTCCACTGATTATGATTGTGTAATTATCTCAGGTGATTACAATATTCATGTTGACAATCAAACAGACCCAGATGCTCAACACCCCATTAGCCTATTGGAGGCATTTGACCTCGATCAGCATGTTTCTTGATGCACCCACAATAAGGGGCACACTCTGGACTTAGTCATATCAAAAGGACTTAATGCATGGATGTCACATAACTTTTTACAGCTGAATAAAGATAAAAACAGAAATACTCATCTTTGGTGCAAAGGCTCAGAGACAGAAAATTGTAGCTTATCTCAGTTCTCTGTCCCTGGAGAGCAAGAATGAAGCCAGAAATCTGGGTGTAATCATAGGCGGCGATCTGAATTTTAAGAGCCATATCAATCACATCACAAAATCAGCCTCCTACCATCTAAAAAACATTTCAAAATTAAGAGGCTCCCTGTCAAAAGCAGACTCCATGCATTCATTACG
>NC_137197.1:23345276-23355276 GCF_960531495.2 Zeus faber
TATAACCAGGGACTAAATCATTATTAGTTATTTGCACATAGTTAGGGGTTCAATTTTGCGTCAAGCTGAACTTGAAGTGCAGTGGCTCCCAAACGGGGTCCCAGAGCCCCCTTGGGGTCCTCAAATGAATTGAAGGAGGGCCTCAGCCAAACTATTTATTTTGTCAAGTATTATTATTAATATTATTATTATTATTATTATTATTATTATTAATGATAATTATTATACGTGTTTTATTATTTATTTTTCACAAAAAAGAAATTACTCCATACATGATGGTGAATTTCTGTTATGAGATTGACGGCAGTTTTTCTGTTGAGGGTGAATGTAAAAGTAGAGTAAAAGTTATGTCAGTACCATGATCATGATCCAACTGTTTTAGACGTTAAACCCCGAGACCCATTCTCGGGAGAGCTTTCACGCCACACAGGAAGTTCTCAAACAGGACATATCACAGTGGCCGTAAGGAGCCCCTCAGAAGGAAATGCCTGTGTAAAAACTCTGTGCTTTTTATTAATTCATCAATTCATACAATAATAATTCATACAAACTAATCAGCGGCACGAGGACCTACCGCGGCGTGTAAGCAGCTCTGACCTGGGACTGAAACCCCTGCATCCTCTGGTCCCATTTGAGACGTAGATACAGGACAGCTTTACACCATGTTGTGTTCAAATCATCAGAGAGAAAGCTCAATATAAAAAAATGTATACAATAAACCTCTGTATCAACAATTCACATCTGAAGTGACCAGGAAGTTGTGGAATTTGCAATTTGGATTTTTTTTTCCGACACATACATACTGGACATAAACGGTACGTAAACAAGGTTATAAATAAATTAAATTGATGAAGCAATATAAAAAAGATTCTGTTTATCAGTTGGTTGTGATGGAATGCTTATCATAGTTTACATTATGTTTACACAGATATTGACAGTAAACATTTTTAATTAATGAACGCAATATGAAGCAGAGAATATTTCATATTGTTACAACTGTAATAAAAGCCGCTACAGCTCTATCTGGACCACCGCCACCAAGAGCTGATGTAAACAATAGAGATTTGTAGCAGAGAAAGTGTAGGGAAACTCTTTCTGATGGAGAGGAGGCTGAGGGCTGTGTGTGTGTGTGTGTGTGTGTGTGTGTGTATGTGTGTGTGTGTTGTGTGCGTGCTTTATGGTATGTGGGTGTGTATTAAGCAGAGAAAACATATTGTGCACCTGTGTGTGTGTGTGTGTGTGTGTGTGTGTGTGTGTGTGTGTGTGTGTGTGTGTGTGTGTGTGTTTTTGTGTGTGTGTGTGTGTGAATGTGTATGTGAATGTGTGTGTGTCTGGTGTGTGTGTGTGTGTGTGTGTGTGTGTGTGTGTGTGTGTGTGTGTACGTGTATATGTGTGTGTGTGTGTGTGTGTGTGTGTGTGTGTTGTGTGTGTGCTTTATGGTATGTGGGTGTGTATTAAGCAGAGAAAACATATTGTGCACCTGTGTGTGTGTGTGTGTGTGTGTGTGTGTGTGTGTGTGTGTGTGTGTGTGTGTGTGTGTGTGTGTGTGTGTGTGTTTGTGAATGTGTGTGTGTCTGGGTGTGTGTGTGTGTGTGTGTGTGTGTGTACGTGTATATGTGTGTGTGTGTGTGTGTGTGTGTGTGTGTGTGTATGTGTGTGTGTGTGTGTGTGTGTTTGTATGTGTTTGTGTGTGTTGTGTGCGTGCTTTATGGTATGTGGGTGTGTATTAAGCAGAGAAAACATATTGTGCACCTGTGGGTGAGTGTGTGTGGGTGTACGTGTGTGTGTGTGTGTGTGTGTGTGTGTGTTTTATGGTGTGTGGGTGTGTATCAAGCATTGAAAACATTTTGTGCACCTGTGTGTGTGTGTGTGTGTGTGCGCGCGTGCCCACGCTTCTACAATGGAGGCCTTAATCAACCTGTTGTTCTCTGTCCGGTGTGCCACAGCAGCATTTGATGTATCTCCAGGATATTATAAGGTCAAGGAAGCCAGATGGACCTCACCCTGGCTGTGTCTCACACACACACACACACACACACACACACACACACACACACACACACACACACACACTCACACACACACACACACTTACACGTGCATACACACACACACACATGTACACAGCACCCTTGCATGCGAACACTTGGTGATATGTATCTCTGACTGACACTATAATAAAACACATTGATCTGCATGAGATGTGTGAGTGACAGGGAAGACGCAGATAGCGTCTGACGTCCCCTGGAATATTGTTTCCTCCGGTGTCGTGCAGCAGCCGGGATTCAAGAAAGACGTGCCGCGCACGCACACTCCGCTCCAGATCCACTGATCATGGGCTTCAGTGTCTGAAGCTCAAAATCACAGACAGAGGATGTCGCTGGGGTCCAGTCCCACACTGTGTGTTTTGGCTTCTGTCATTAGGCGGCCAGCGCAGATATGTTTGAGTGTTAGTTTCAGTTTTTTAGAAACCAACATCAATCATATATTTGCTCTCTTTGTACTTGATTAAAGGGCACGCAAGCAAGGAGCTGCAATCACAGCCTGCTGTGCACACACACACACACACACTGCCGACTCTGCAAACGGAGCAGAAGGAGGATAAGAGTGATTGTGATCTGTGGTTTCACATGGCATGTGACCTGCCCTTCTGTCTAATGAGGAAACACAAGCGCTCTGTGCTGCCTGCTCACATTAGATCTGGATCTTGCTGCCGGCCATATTTGTCAGACGAACATGGCAACTGCAATTTAATGCTGTAAAGGGAGACGAACTGTGACGTGGTAAATGTCATTGTTTCCTCGACGCGTATTGAGTCTGGGAAATTTGGGTTTGACAACGTAAACCTAAAGTGCGTTTTCCCTTCCCTGCTCTTCGACATCACACAGAAGCTGTGAGATTGTTTCTGTCCTCCTCAGCCTCAGAAATGTAGATATGACACATGATGACGCAAAGCAAATAACAAGTCACGGAAAAGTCACATTGGTTGATTGATTGATTGATTGATTGATTGATTGATTGATCGAAAAAGGAAATATGATGAAGATGTTGACTGCAACTTCTGCAAAAAATAAACACAACCTCTCTAGTGGAACGGATCTAGTCAATATGTCAACGTCCAGTAACATCAAAAGCAAAAGCAACAGCAAAAGTGTGAAAGCAAAGAGGATGGTGAATGGTTTGTCGTGTTAAACTGGAAGCGGACAAGAGATGCCAGCAGTTTTACCTAGTTAAGGATCAGAAGGTCACCATGGGTGTGGTTACACATCACCCTCAAGGTGTGGCCGCAGTGTGTGTGTGTGTGTGTGTGCGCACAAGCTGCATTAAATTACCATTTAATGTCAGTTTGTGCAGCTGCAGGGAACCACATGCCAGTGCCTCTTTCGACAGTTAATGGTCGACAGCTGTGGTTTCCCTCCTTCGCAACCGGTTTAATCTGCCGTGATGAACGACTCTGACGAAAATACTTTTTCGTTAAGAAACTTCCTCGATGCATACTACACACTTTGGTTCGCCTTCAGCGAGTTGTGACCCCAACGACAGTCGTTGTGAGGTGTAGGGTGGAATTTTTTTTTGAAAGATTTAAATGAAGGTGGAATATGCACGTCGGTGTGTATGGCACATTCCGGTAGAGAGGACGTCCTAATATGACTCATGGTGTTCATGGCGTGTAAAGTGCATGAAGTTATGAACCATGTGACCGTGACATTCCTTCATTTTTAACCTTTTTTCTATCTTTTTGCTTCTCTTTCCATCTTTAATTCTCATCTCTCTCTCTCTCTCTCTCTCTCTCTCTCTCTCCCTCCCTCTCTTTCCCTACCGTCTCTGGATGCAGATGAGCAGGATGCTGGAGTGGAGGATCAGCCCGCGGGCCGCAGTGAGCCGTGTGCTGGTGCGGCACGCCGTCTCTTGGAGTCAAAGACTTTCTGATGGGCTGAGACTGACAACCAGACTTTAATAGAAAAAAAAAAAAAACAGCAGCCTATGCACTAACACACACACACACACACACACACACACACACACACAAATAGACCCACAAAATATCCACACTTTCGTTTACACTCTGACTCCAAACAACAACAACAAACTTCTGTCATTTCTGTCCACATCCATACACACACACACACACACACACACACACAGACAGACACTCTGTTCAGTGAGTGCGGCAGACATGGCCGGTGTCTAATCTCTAAAAGATTGATGAGGTCTTGCCCAACGGCCTGGCTGGGTGTCGATAAGACAGCTTTCATTTCACCTCCCTCCATTCCTCCCACGCTCCTTACTGCTCCCGCCGTCTTCCTCCCATTCTGAGGGAGTGCGTGGGTGGGTGCGTGGGTGGGTGGGGTGGGGGAGTGGGTGGGGGAGGGGGGGCGGGCAGGGAGGGGGGGACGGGGGGAGGGGGATGAGTCGATGACGACCGATCAACCCCACCGTGTCAAGGGGTGGAAGGAGGGAGAGCAATGAATCCTCCCGCGTGTGCCCTCCGCCCGGAACGTCTCAGTATCTGCCGTACTCGTACGATGGAGGGATGGAAGACGAGCGGAGGCGATGGGAGACAACGACGCTGAGACACCGCTCCAGCGCCGGGGCTGGGAATACTGAGTCTGAGAAAGTGACAAATGCAAAAGTAAATACCCAAATCAGGGACGACAGTGGAGACAAAGACAAACACAACCTGCAAAGTCTGTCTTTCTATCCATCTAAAATCGATCCCTCTGTCTTACACACACCACACACTCACATACTCACAACCCAGGACAATGTGCAACATCACGTTCTGTGATGTGGACAGCAAGGTGGACCAGTACTTTCAGCCGACTCTCTACATCATAGTCATCGTTCTGGGCCTCCCCACCAACTGCATGGCCCTGTGGGCGGCCTACATGCAGGTGAGAGGCAACGCGCGCGCACACACACACACACACACACACACACACACACAGCCATTGCTTCCAACCTTAAAACCTCTTCTTCGTCCATCCTTCCTCTTGCTTCTTCTCATTACTCGTCAGTCTCTCTCGTCTGTCCCCCATCTGCTGCCTCATTTCCTTCATCCATCTCCTTTCCTCCTTCCATCCCTTCATTATCAACCCCAATATTCCTTAGAACTCTTTAATCCATCCCTTTCGCCCTCTTGCTTCTCCCTCGATCCCCTGCTCCCCCTGATCGTCCTTCGATTTCTCTGTTTCCCTCAGTGACTCTCTCCCCCTCTTTTTCCCCTCTCTCCCTCACCTCCCCTCTCTATTCCCCCGCCTCTCTCCCCCTTGTCTCTCTGTTGTAACGAGACGAAACGTTTTCTGTGATGCATATAGATTCCACCGTGTGTCACGCTCTCTTGACCCTCTTTTACATATGAAAACAATATTATTGAAATCATGTTAACTTGTGTGCGTCTTGCTGCTGGAACGATTAATAAAGTCAAATCCCATGTAATCCAGGTGCGGCAGCGTAATGAGCTTGGCATTTACCTGATCAACCTGTCTGTGGCCGACCTGCTCTACATCGCCACCCTCCCACTGTGGATCGACTACTTCCTGCAACGTGACGACTGGATCCACGGCCAGGAGAGCTGCAAGCTGTTCGGCTTCATCTTCTACACCAACATCTACGTCAGCATCGCCTTCCTCTGCTGCATATCGCTGGACAGGTACCTGGCCGTGGCCTACCCTCTGCGCTTCGCCAAGGTCCGGAGAATCAAAACAGGTACGGTGGGGACGGGTGGAAGTGGTTTGAAGTACATTCTCCCGTGTTGCATTCGTTCCACGAATCAAACATGACATAAAATGGAAGGGAATGTCCTCACTGTGGTGTTCTCTCGTCTCCACCCCTTCCTCCTCCTTCTCCCCCTTCTGCTCCTCCTCCCTCACCCCACCCCTAGCTGTCATGGTCAGCGCGTTGGTTTGGATCACAGAGATCGTGGCGAACTCCGCTCCCTTATTTCACGACGAGCTCTTCAAAGACCGATTCAACCACACCTTCTGCTTCGAGAAGTACCCCATGCAGGACTGGGTGGCCGGCATGAACCTATACAGGACCTTCCTGGGTTTCCTGGCCCCCTGGACCGCCATGCTGGTCGCGTACCGCGGCATCCTGGCCGCCGTGCGCTGCAACATCTCGACGGAGCGGCAGGAGAAGGCCAAGATTCAGCGCCTGGCACTCAGCCTCATCCTGATCGTGCTGCTCTGCTTCGGGCCGTACCACGTCCTGCTGCTGTGGCGGAGCGTCATGTTCCTCAACAAGCCGTGCGACTGCGGCTCGGAGGAGAGCATGTTTGCCGCCTACCACGTGGCGCTGGCGCTGACCAGCCTGAACTGCGTGGCCGACCCCATCCTGTACTGCTTCGTCAACGAGGGGGCAAGGCACGATGTGGGCCGGGCGCTGTCGGCGCTGCTGGCCGCCGCCTGTCACCGCGGGGGCTCCAAGCCCTCGCCGTCCCACGCCGACATGCTCAACGCCGGCTCGGTGACCCTGGACACGCCGCTGTCGGCCAAGAAGCAGCCCTGCGTCTATGCCGACGGGGCCAAAACGAGGAGCTACAAGACGGAACTGGTGGCTCTGAAGGAGGAGTGTCTACAGATGACCATCCTCAGTGTTAGGAAATAACAAATTCTGACACATTCAGTGAAAATGACGAAAATGTATCAGCACGGTCCGATGTTAGTGGTTGGCTCTGATATTGCAAATGTGATACTGTCTGACTTT
Source organism: Zeus faber (assembly GCF_960531495.2). Taxonomy (NCBI): domain Eukaryota; kingdom Metazoa; phylum Chordata; class Actinopteri; order Zeiformes; family Zeidae; genus Zeus; species Zeus faber. The sequence goes on from NC_137197.1 coordinate 23,351,985, forward strand.
GTAATGGGCTCCACCCTGCTTGCAAACGCATGTGCTCATGGTACTGTCATGCCCTAAACCAACAAACTGCAGAGTGAAAATTGCACGGCGGACGATAATAATACTGATATAGATAAACAGGAAGGAATCGTCCTTAAAGTGTGAAGTCGGGAAATTGTATGGATCAATTCTCTGCACAACACCGGTATGGGTACAGGACGTCGGATTCCATTAGAGGGAGGATTCCATTAGGGAGAGGATTCCATTAGAGAGAGGATTCCATTAGAGAGAGGAGTTATGAACTGAATTCGGACTGGAGGAAGACTGAGCGGGACCTGCGCCAGTTCTTAAGACTCAGGACGCTCTTACTGACAACTGCATTTTGAGAAATTGAAAAATGAGATTTTCCGCACACCATCTAAATGTGCGATCAAAATTTCTTAATTGAGTGAGGGCTTCAGGTTATTCTCCTCCCCACCGGACGGACCCCCGGCGTGGTGCAACAAGAATCTCGTTTTTCTTTTTTGTTTTTTTTTCGTAACTACATTTTGGAAAAAGTTTTTAAAGAATTTAAGAGGAAATTTTATGATCAGAGTCGTTTGCCGTGTCGTCACTGTTTCTCCAGAAGGAAGCGATGAGGCCTCATGAGGAACTGCAGTTGGTAAACTGTGTTATCTAGAATGTTAAGATTGTCAGTGTAACGTGAACCATGTTTTCCGTCGTCACCACAGACAGCACAAAGGTCAGAGGTCACTCGACTGCTGTGGCAGGAAAGGTCCCACTGTCACCATATCTTATTCCACTCGGTTCAAGTTCAAAGTCTACATTTCAAACTGTTTCAAATCCTCCACCGCAAGACCAGTATGAAGCATGGAAATACCGCTATAATATTTATAAGGAGAGAAACCAAATGGGTCTGTTTTAAGCACAAGGATGCATGCTCTGTTTAGGTGTAAATAGTAAGTTAAATGGTTTTGGTCAAGATAAATATGTCCAGTGAGTCGAATTCCACAAATATTTGAACACAATGACTGTCCAGTATTTTATTGCTGAATAGACCTACTCTATGCATATTGCTGGGCAACCGTATTTCAAGATGAACTTCACTGCCGTGATAAATTCCAATGAATAAACTCCCAACGTTGGAGGGCATTCTACTGGACCCAACAATACACCTGTTTACATTCCTCCATCTGAGATGCATTACGTTTTCTGGGATTTCTTCTCTCGATGAGAATGACCTTCTTTAGATATTTCCCCCTTTTGTTCCACATCTGGCCTTCAGTCATTAGTATTGATAATGTTCCCCATTCAAACCATTGGTGCAGCAATTATTATTATTGTTATTATTATTATTATTATTATTGTTGTTGTTGTTGTTGTTATTATTATTATTATTATTATTATTATTATTGCTGTCTTTGGGATTGTTGGTAACTGCAAATTTGTGACACACAAAAAAAAACAAAAAAGTAAAACTGCAGACCATCAGAGAAGGAAATACCCAGCACGTCAGAATTACAGTCACATGTATCCTTGAAAGCAGAAGCTAGGAGAGTCTGTCCAACACCAACACACCACTTCAGCTTCATCTTGAGCTGCTGTCACTTCAAAAAAATAACGAGATCCCATCAAATTGAAAATCTTGTACTGATAAGTTAAGGAAAATATCTGACGTGGCATTTTGCCTGTGGCCCAGGTGACAGGTAAATTAGCGGCAGTTCAATACAACCGCAGTTCCGCCTTTCAGTTTCAGCCACTTCATTGACAGTAAAATAAATCTTGTACATCACACTGTGTGTTCCCATGCATTTGATTTTGAGTTTATTAGTGGGGTAGAGCTACATCTGTGTGCTGGCAGGTTTTTTAGGAATTTAATTTTACGGACATGGTTTAGACTTCAAATTTACCGACACGGTCAAAAGTTGATCATTTCTTACGAATTGAAAAATAAACCAAAAAAAGTGTGTATGTGTGCGTGAGTGCATTTCAGAATACATGCATTATTTGTCATAGTACAGTATGTGTCATGCAAAACCGTCACACACAGAAACACACTCTTTCTCTCTCCCTCTCTCTCTCTCTCTCTCTCTCTCTCTCTCTCCCTCTATTCCTCTCTCCCTCTATCCCTCTCTCCCTCTCTCTCTCTTTAGGCCACATCCTATTATTATCCCACACATTTGATGGAACCTTACTGTATATTCATGACCTGTCTGGAGTGGGTGGACGTACTGTGATAGGAGAGGGTGTGTGGGTGGACAGAGAGAGAGAGAGCGAGAGAGAGAGGTAGAGAGAAAGATGTTTAATTGATTTTGCCTGTGTACATGTGAAAGTGTGTGTTTTGTGTGTGTCCATCTGTGTGTGTGTGTGTGTGTGTGTGTGTGTGTGTGTGCGTGCGTGCGTGCGTGCATTGTTTTGTGCAAGCAACAACGCCCTCTTTCCAAGGACCCCTCTCTGTTCATGAATAGGATCCATATCCACCTGAAAAAGAAAAAAAAAAAGGCATCGCAAAGCTTCAAATAAAGTCAACGTAAAAAAGAAAACATCTCAATTGCAGATTATCCAAGAAATAAAAGAGAAATAAAATGATGACAAATAAAAGGTTTAACGCAACTCAAAGACGTCGGACAGCAAGATATTCCGACCAAACGCCCAGCACCCTTTCTCTCTCTCTCTCTCTCTCTCTCTCTCTCTCTCTCTCTCTCTCTCTCTCTCTCTCTCTCTCTGTCTCTCTCTCTCTCTCTCTCTCTCCCGGACAGCCCATATACCCATTCTGCTTCAGTGGTCACCTCTATTGTCGGCCTATATTTAGTACAGCACCGGGGGCTGCTCTGGCGTCATCGCCACTAATCTGCTAATGATGCTCATTCATTATCAGGTAACTACGGTAACCGTATGGAAACACCTCAGGGCCACCAAGGGTCCTGCTGTCGTCCCCAGTGTGGAGAGTCACATTAAAGAAAGGGGAAACAGTTTGGTTTGGTGCATTTATCTCTTATCTATTCTGAGGGGTGCTTCTCTATAAGTGGTCGTTTCTAAAGACATTAGTCGGATTTTGCCTCGGTTCGGGCTGAATCGATGAGAACCAAAACTAGGCCCAAACTTTTTATACGGTCAATAGAACATACTTTTTTCTTTTTTTTTCTTTCTTTTTTTTAATGAACAGGACACGGATTCATGAAAAAGTTGGGATAATGAGGAAATATGAATCTTCGGATATCCTTAAATTTACTCGCTGCGATGTATTTCTGCCCTCCTTTCCTTTCCACGTGTCCTCCTTTCTGCTCTCCACGCTTTCCTTCTTCTCCCTCCT
>NC_137197.1:23360276-23392776 GCF_960531495.2 Zeus faber
TGTTTCCCGAAAGTGCACTTACTCGGTGGTCTGTTCCGGAGCGTAAATATATCATCCTGATTGAATGGCTCCCAAATGAAACCAGGAAGTCGGCCCCGGAGGCCCGAGGCCGGCCCACTTCCTGTCAGTGGCACTTCCTGTCAGATGAGGGTCGCCGTGGTGACAGAATTTGAGGCCAGCTGTGTCGGTCGTAAGGCTGTGGGTGGCAGAGCGGTCTGTGTGTGTGTGTGTGTGTGTGTGTGTGTGTGTGTGTGTGTGTGTGTGTGTGTGTGTGTGTGTGTGTGTGTGTGTGTGTGTGTGTGTGTGTGTGTTTGTGTGTGTGTGTCTGTGTGTGTGTTTATGTGTATTAGTGTTTATTGTCCATGTTACTTTAATGTGTATTTGTCTGTGTGTGCGAATGTGTCACTCCGGGTAGCTTTGTCTGTGTGTGTGTGTGTGTGTGTGTGTGTGTGTGTGTGTGTGTGTGTGTGTGTGTGTGTGTGTCTGTGTGTGTGTTTATGTGTATTAGTGTTTAATGTCCATGTTACTTTAGTGTGTATTTGTCTGTGTGCGAATGTGTCACTCTGGGTGGCTTTGTCTGTGTGTCTATGTGTGTGTGTGTGTGTGTGTGTGTGTGTGTGTGTGTGTGTGTGTGTGTGTGTGTGTGTGTGTGTGTGTATATGTGTGTGTGTGTGTGTGTGTGTGTGTGTGTGTGTGTGTGTCTGTATGTGTGTTTGTGTGTATTAGGGTTTATTGTCTTAGTGTTTAGTGTGTATTTGTCTGTGTGTGCAAATGTGTCGGTCTGGGTGATTTTGTGCATGTGTGTGTGTGTGTGTGTGTGTGGTGTGTGTGTGTGTGTGCGCGTGCATGCGTGTGAGTGTGCGTGTGTGTGTGTTTGTGTGTGTGCTTGTGCAGCCTGTGTTCGCAGGTATGTAGAAGATAAAGCTGATTTTGTGAGCAGTAAAAGACGCAGAGTGACAACATGAAAGGGCATCTTGATGTACAGGGGTGAGAGGTCAGAGGTCAGATAAGATCAAACTTTATTGACCGCGTGTCAAAAACTCGACGATATGATGAGTTCAAGATAGAGCCAATAAAGAATAAAAAATAAAAAATGGAAATAAACAGCCATTACAGATCAATAGAATAGAATGCATTTAGGGGCGGTTTAGCAGATTAGGTTTAATCTGAGACTGGAAGGAGCCGACTAGCCCTTCATCAGCCCTTCAGGACGTCAATGAAGCAACGGCAACCGCAACAGAAAGGCATTTTTAAATAACGGAATTTCGACAGGATTATTTTAGTCCTGATTTAAATTAAACCCTGTCTAGGAACCAGCCCTGCCAGCCCTGCAACTGCAACCATCCATTTAACGGATGAAATTACACCATTATCCCACAGGAATAAAATTTTTGCCCGTGCGTCTAAAAACCTCCAGAGGATATTGACAGGGTTTCCATTCACCATCCCCAAAACGTGTCGCCGCGAATGTTTCTCGGACGCGGTTCGGCCAATTCTGCGCCGGTAGCACCGGGGAAGACGGAGCGAGTCCCGTAGGCATCCAGTCTCCGGTCCGTTCTAAGTGGATTGCGGGGACTGATGCTCCAGACCTGGCAGCGGTTGTAACAGAGCCGCTCACGTTCTCCTCCACGAAATGATCGTCATCGATTTGCCCTCTGTGATACGGTTAAGATATCGAGTAACGGATTGAGCCGTTCGGCCAGACGGACGACGCGGCAGCGGCGGGCCGAATTAGAGAAATTAAGGATATCTTTGAATCTTTCAATCAGATCCGCCCTGAACCATAAAAGACGGGAGGGTTGAGTTTACTGCTGGAGGGTTGTGAGTTTGAAATCCCCAAGGCGGTTAGAACATAGCGGTCGGAAGGACGGCAACACCGAACCCCTCTCCAAGACCGTCTCCTGAACAACGTGGCTTTAGAACCCTAGACCCTCATATTCACACCCTGCACACACGCCGCCCTGAAACACACTCTGGGGTGCGGCAAAGCGTCTTGCTCAAGGGCATTCTTTATTCGCTTCAGGAGCACGGAGATTGTCAGATTGGCTTCGATTAGATCTTTTATCTAATTTGTTTCAGTTTCGTACGGGGCCTCCAGCCATTAACGGTACAACACCCATTCAACAAGCGTTACGCTCATAATCATGTCTTTTCATCTCCTTGTGACCAATTTTAAAGAGATCCAGGAGTTCAAACCGGCATCCCTCGGTTCCCAAGCATAAAAAGTGCGGTTAAAACTAACCGCCCTCTTGCAGATGGAATTTGGATGTAATCGACGCCTCATTGTGTTTGGGACGAGCAGTACAGCGGGAATAGATGGATTATCGTCTTTTAAAAGCAAACAAAGGAATTTCACGGGAGGGAGACATGAAGAAACCTCATCTCATTCATTGTTTACCAACTCAAAATGTTCCTGCTGTTTATTCCCCCTCAGCGTATCGAATTTCCAAATGATCTAACCACAGGACAAATAACCTCTGCCTATTTTTAAGCCAGTGATATAAATATATTGTTTTGGTCAAACTCGATTTACTATTAAGTGTCTCCGGACGGGAAAACTCTATTACACAATCCTTTATTTACAATATTCTTTATTTACAATTGTCTTTATTTACAATATTCTTTATTTACAATTGTCTTTATTTACAATATTCTTTGTTTACAAGTGAACAAAATATTGATGTTGCCCCTATCTCCCTATCCCTGTTTGTTTTCTTTTTATAACATGGCACTTTTTATCATATCATTCTCATAAGAATTGTCTCATTTAAATGTCATGGTGCAATAAATCCCAGTTACACATACAGTAGCTTATCTCACCCTGCATGTGTAAATATTGGATATAGTAGATGTTATGCTGTGACTTACCAGGTTTATTTTTGATTTGATAACCTGCATCGTCCCTATTCCTTGCATATGAAGAAAAAAATTGTTTTACTTGCTTTAGCGTGCAATACTGTGAAAACCTACAAGCACAATTTGATGGCAAGACCGATATGTACATTCAAAACATTTGATTTGAAAATTACTTTCATAAAATGGTTTGGCTAGCAATACAAAATCAGAACTTGGTCATTAAATTACATTTATATAAAGGCCCACAAGGAATTTGTGAGGGTGAGAATTAGTGTGTTTCTCTACAGAAAGCATAAAAAAAGCAAAAAAAAAAAACAGTCTGAAAATTACAAAATAAAAAATAAAATAAAATAAAATAAAATGATATAGAATAAAAAGTAAAAAGTAAAAATACACACAAATAGCCAAAAAAACAACAACACTGAAATAGTCAAATATATAAAAATATACCGAATATATAAAATGCGATCATGCTGTATGGGTATAAAGGGTATAAATTATTAATTATAATCCGGTAGATGTTGGAGGTGTTTCTGGGATCCCGATTCCATGGGAGTCCATTATCAAGCCAATTATGTGATTTGTTTGCGTCTTTATGTTCAACCAAAACAGAAAGGTTCTCACAGGGTCCCAAAGGGCCTGGTCACATACAAACAAACTAACTGTGGTAAAAGGATATCTTCCACGTGATCGTGCGTTTACCCTCCTTCTGAAAGACGGCGACTGATACAATGCGCTGTGTATGAACGGGTCCAGGTTCATTATGTGTATTATCATCAATGGAAACCCTCAATATATTCAAGTCTGTATGATTTATTATGAACAACTAATAAATTCTGAGGTGAAAAAAGTATATTGTTTTTATTTGATTTTAACGTCTTAATAAAGTCATTTAAGAGTATATCCTTTGCTTTTTAGCTGGATAGACAAAAGTGTCTATAAATTGGGGGGTTTTTTGTGATTAATCAGAGATTTTGCATTATTATTGTATTATAGTAACTGTGTGTACTGTAATAACATTTCATGATAAACTGATGTAACCGTTGGTAATTATGTTCCTGTGCACAACATGGACACAGATAAAGATAAAGGTACTTAATTAATCGCCAAAGAGAAATTCCAGTGTTGCAGCAGCAATGACATACATGACAAAACACACATGATGTACAAAAACACACGTTCTATTGAACAACGTGTGTTTTAATACATATAAAATAACTTAATAAATAAAAAATAGAAATAATAATAATAATAGAAATAAATGGAATAAAATAGAATCTAACTTAGTGAAAGGTAAAGCTTAAAGATGGTAGAGTTTGTCTGTGATATGAAATATATTAAGGGTCCTTGACATGAAAGAGGCTGAGAATCATCACTACGGGGCGCCGGCGTCCATCCATGATTTCCCAGCATTCCTGTCGGAGAAGAATCCCACTGAACACCAAGCTCTCTAAACCTCGGCACAGCCCCCTTATTAGGTTGATCAATCAGCTAAAATGTCAACCATCAACCGTGATGATGTGCGCAGTACCATGCACACCATGCACTGTGGGGTAGCTTTATTAAATGGCAAACACTGTACAAGAGCACCATCCAGTGTATGCAGTACATACACAACTATATACGTCCTGGAGGTTAATACAATGGGGAAATAAACCTGAGAGGGGTCCCCCTCTGAAGAATGATGAGTTGACAAATACAAGAGAAGGAAAAATATATAAACTGGTATTAATGATGGAAATACTGTAGTAGTAGTATTAGCAGCAGTAGTAGTAGTAGTAGTAGTAGTAGTAGTAGTAGTAGTAGTAGTAGTAGTAGTGGTAGTAGAGTAACAGAGTTAAAAAAAAAACAAAGTGAGGGAGGAATGTGATCAGAATGGCCTCTGCAGCGGGCTACTAATACAAGAACACCAACATAATCTAGAATAATGATAACAGCTTTATTTATATAGCACCTTTAAAAACACCGTTTACAAAGGGCTTTGACGGAGAAATAAAAGCAGTGTTCAAATCTTGAAATTGAAAGGCAAAGGAACATTAATAAACAGTAATTCAAATCATTTATTAAATTGTAAAAGCGGATAAAAAGACAAAAAAAAAAGTAGATAGAATATGATAATAAGAAATAGAAATAAAGGGAAATCATATAAATAAATAAAAAGTAAACATCAAAGAGGAGCAGATCTATAAAAATGGGTTTTGAGAAGTGATCTAAAAGAATAAAGATAATGGTGATAATGGATCCATCGTAATCTATTAACTCCTTCATACTTTGGTTTGTCTTTGTGCGACGTGGTCCAATTAACCAATTGGAAGGCAGAAGGGAAGATGTTGAACTAAAAACGATGACAATAAAATGGAATTATCCTAAGGGATTCATACTTCTATTATTATACCATCCCCCGTGAGGTAGAGCTGGTCGTCTAGTAATCTAAAGGTTGCTGGTTCGATCCCAGGCTCCTCCTGCTAGCATACTGTAGTGTCCTTGAGCAAGACACTTAACCCCTAATTGCTCCTGGTGGCTGCGTCCGTCAGTGTTTGAATAATTGTAAGTCGCTTTGGATAAAAGCATCTGCTTAATGTAATATATTATTATTGTAAATGCTCGGGAAAAATTCTCTTGAATTTTTCAGGCTAAAACAATTTTGAAAGAGAACAACGACAGAAGTTACGAACATGGTTGACATCTCGTTTGAACCGGTATGTCATGGACGGTCGTGCGTCATCCACACGTCATCGTTCCAAAACAAATGGAACGAGATGAGATTGAGAGTAAGACGCTTTATGGCGTCAATATACTGTTTACTATAAATGACCAGGTTCTGGGATCTGTTTTATCTCTTTGGTCCCAATTACTTTGCCTGATAATAAAAAAATACGATGACAAGGTTTGGTTTAAAGTCCAAAATAAACTAACATACTACACTACATAACATAAACTTAATGTATAGACAGTTTCCTACAGCTAAACATAGCCGATTTAAATGAAAAGACAGAAGGTTTTAAGTACTGAAAAGTTCTTTCATAATAATTCTAATGACTAATAAATGTTAAAGGTCCATAAATGTTGTCTGCATTACAATATAGACAAGTTATCTATTCAACTTAATTTTACAATTGTTGATTTACTTATTATATTTATAAAATAAAATCTATTCATTATTATTGTTATATAAAGTAATTACAAAGTTTGTTTTTGTTATTGTTCCAGATGCTGAAAAATAGCAGAAAGTCATCGTTGGTGGTGGTATTTATTCATTTTGTTTGAATTGAACAATGAATGGAATAATCCTCTTTCCAAAATTGAAGACGATCCAAAAACCACAAACAACAATAATGAATCCACGTGCATTGATAATTTTTAAAATGCAGATTTATGTTCAGAAAATGAAAGAATTGATTAAGCATGAAGTGATTAACAACAGCATGGAATGTTTATGAGCATGTTTCCGTCAGTTGATATTGTACAGGAAGTATTAGAGCAGCACTTTGATGACATGCAACAACCCTGCAACGTTACTAGAGATGAAACCAATGAGGCAGAATGTTTCCCACTTCTTTTCCCCAAAAAACAATGGGAACGTTTCACAAGTGTTGTTGTCCAAGTTTGATTCACACCAATTTACATTTCTATCAGGGATTCTTCTATCAGTTATTGAGAACACAGTCACTTTGTGACATCATGAACCAATGCCATACATTGGTTATAATTCCACGGTTTGTCTCTGAGTGGTTGTTAAAATCGAAAAATTGTAACTCATGCTACGTTGCACAGAACCCGGAATACTGTATTAGGTATCTAACATGACTAAACTGCACCCTGTGTATTGCTGCCTGCAGCTATATTTATAATAATAATAATAATAATAATAATAACAATAATAATAATAATAATAATAATAATAATAATAATAAGCCTTGATCAATCTCTCGTACTGAACCCTTGAACCCTTACACTTGTGTGGCGTCTGCAGGTGCGTTGCACTTCCCACATGATTCCAGCAGGGGGCGCAGGAGGACCGTCCTGTACGGCGCAGGTCCGTTTCCGACCGAGCGACGACCACCACATCCGGGTACTGCATCCCCCCCCCCCTTACATCCGGGTGTTGCGGCCAATGCGGACGTGCAGTACGACGGCTGGAGTTCCACTAATGGCCGTAGGGCGGCGCTCCGGTACACGCCAACGTCCAATCCGTCCGTCCCACCAGACTTCAGGGTCCAAGCGTGCGAGTTGAATTCTGGTAATGGTCGTCTGGCTTGTGATTTTGAAAGTGATTGTTGTGAAAAATGAACTCTCAAAGATGAGTTCATCAATAAAGGTGCGTGTTATAAAGATACGTATAACTGCTTTACAAGCCTGGGTACATGCAGCGCTCACCCACAATATATGTTTGTCTTTTCTGTCGTTGTGCCATAGTCCGCTGGTGTGGGAGTGGAGGTTCCCCAAGGGCAGTTTATAACGTCATTGTTTTATTTGTTTCGGCGTCGTATCAAACTGTGATGTCGTATTTTGGGTTTGTTCACGTTCACAGAAGAAATCTCACTTCGTTGCACGTTGCTCACTTGACGGTTGCTATGGGTCGCTATGGACTCCGGTCGCCATATTGGAGGGTCACTCCCATTCAATTGCAAAGAGAAATAGCTTAAAAAAAACCCAATAATAATATATATATATAAACATATATATATATGAATTGTACAAAAAAAGGTAGGAAGTGAGAGAAAGAATGGTGGAGACGGCTGCGAGATTTTCTGTGGCAGGTTTTTCACCGAACAAGACTTCCAGGCCGTCTTTTAACTCTAAACTCCCAACCGACATCCTCCAGCAATGTGACGTCAGCTATTCCCTATTCTTACGTATTCATGCAAAATGTGTGTATAAAATCCCAGTCCAGCCATATCATAAAAGAGAAGAAAATATGAACTATTTGATCTTCCGTGGTGGTGTCACGTCGGTAACTTTTTTATCTAGTCAGGGATGTGATGGCCCACGGTCTCCCGTGCCTAATGCAGCATTCCATTACAATGGGAACTCGAAAAATAAAAAATAAAAAATCCAAACTCCGACTCAGAAAAGTGCAGACGAACGGCCATTTAAGTAGGAATTCAAGTCCAATTCCAAGTCCCAATTCCATGTTCCAATTCAACAAAGTTCCCTTGGGATTGGGATTTTTCTTTTTAGACACGTCTAACTTCAATGCAGTTTTCACGTGACTTCAACTTAGTTTCGGTTGTAGAACTCACAAGCTTGAGAAGCAAACACATTTATTGCAGTCTTCCACGTTTTCCAGAACACAGCCAGTGGAACACATTTGAGCTCGGAAGCGGGGACTACCGACTCGTAAAAGAGCGATTTCGGAGTTACTATTGAACGCAGCATTTGTCATCGAACTTTCGGTTGCCGGCGGCTTATCGCGAAACTAGATACCTAATGTTAGCTTGTTAGCAAGCGATCTACATCTGTCAACCGACAAAATCTCCTAACCCTAAACCCTAACCCTAACCCTAACCCGTTGCTCACTTCCATGTTGTCGTGCAGAATAAGGCGAATACATTTAAATTCTGCCAAGACAGTGGCGAGCATAAGGCCAAACCCGGTGCTTGGAATAGTCTCTTCAGAGACAGGTGACGTCACAGATGCCTTTTTTTTTTAAATACCGTATATATGTGTGATTCCATTGCAGTTTTCTAACAAGAGAACTATATCGGGATCCAGCCATTTTCTAGTGCTGTCCAAATGTATTTTATTAAAATCTCAACACTATGTATTACACCTTAATGTACCTGCAATGTCACCCCAAATGTAGTGATTGAGGTGAGAGCTGGCACCCTTGTTCACGAGAACGTACCACAGTGCACTGCAAGCTGTGCCGATGACCAAATTTAAATTTTAGATAGCCCAGTATTTAAACAACTAATGTGTATTTAGCTAAGTAGCTACCTCGTGCAAGGATCACAGCATCAATGTCAAATAATAAAAACACAAAAAAATAACAATCAACACACATTTGATGCATTTTATTGTGTCTTTCAACACGAGGTTTTTACAAAAAACTCAACGCAAGCTCAATCTAGTGTCTGACATTTAATTTGTACATAGGGAAGAATAACAATTTCCAAAACAGCCTATTTTTTGCACCTTACCATAACTGTACGGGTATTAATTTATTTTTGATTCTCTTTACTTAAATATTTTGGCCCATCATTTTTTAATCTATCTATCTATCTATCTATCTATCTATCTATCTATCTATCTATCTATCTATCTATCTATCTATCTATCTATCTATCTATCTGTCTGTCTGTCTGTCTGTCTGTCTGTCTGTCTGTCTGTCTGTCTGTCTGTCTGTCTGTCTGTCTGTCTGTCTGTCTGTCTGTCTGTCTGTCTGTCTGTCTGTCTCTCCGTCTATCCCATCCTTATAACAGGTGCATTGTGCTTCTGACATGACTCCAACAGGGGGCACTAGCCGACCGAGACGTGCGTTCCTAGCCACACAACCTCTGACTTGGAATCCCAAATAGTAGAATCCCACCTGGAAGCAACCTCGGTCAGCCATGAAGAAGAGAGGAGCAGCCCTGCAGTCCAAGTGCAAAACGACCTTTCCATCCCAGTGATGAACTCCATAGGCTCCTCACTGAACTGAAAACCAGGCAAGTACGCCTTCATCAATACAGCCACACACACACACACGCCTATAGCTGTCACATTCATTAACCTGCTTTGAATATTCAATGTTTATTTATGTATCATCACTATTTGCACACTCCACCTCATTAGATATTTTGCTTTATCTGTTGCACTGATTGTAAATACTGTTTATTACATATCCTACTTAGTATATATATATATATATTTGGACTTTTTCATTGTCACTCATCCTTGTAGAATTAGGGTGGGTTATGTTAGCTCACCAACATAACCCCTTTTTTCAGATTCTGCAGTAAAGGGGGTTATGTTAGTGAGCTTTGCTAGGATAGACTAGCTACTTGAAAATAAAGAAAACATGATATCCAGCACATACACAGATCAGCCACAACATTAAAACCACTGACAGGTGAAGTGAATAACATTGATCATCTTGTTCCAGTGGCACCTGTCAAGGGGTGGGATATATTAGGCAGCAAGTGAACAGTCAGTTGTTGAAGTTGATGTGTTGGAAGCAGGAAAATTGGGCAAGCGTAAGGATCTGAGTGACTTTGACAAGGACCAAATTGTGATGTCTAGACGACTGGGTCAGAGCATCTCCAAAACAGCAGGTCTTGTGGGGTGTTCCTGGTATGCAGTGGTTAGTACCTACCAAAAGTGGTCCAAGGAAGGACAACTGGTGAACTGGCGACAGGGTGGTGGGCACCCATGGCTCAATGATGCACGTGGGGAGCGAAGTCCAGCCCATTGGTCCGATCCCACAGAAGAGCTTCTGTAGCACAAATTGGTGAAAAAGTGAATGCTGCTCTGATAGAAAGGTGTCAGAACACACAGTGCATCACAACTTGCTGTGTATGGGGCTGTGTAGCTGCAGACCGGTCAGAGTGTCCATGCTGACCCCTGTCCACAGCCATAAGCACCTACAATGGGCACGTGAGCATCAGAACTGGACAATGGAGCAATGGAAGAAGGTGGCCTGGTCTGATGAATCAACTTTTCTTCTACATCATGTGGATGGGCGGCGTTAGGCGTCCGATCCGATGGTGCATCAGTTGGATGTGCAATCTGTGGGAACGTCCAGGACTTAAAGGATCTGCTGCTAACGTCTCGGTGTCAGATACCACAGGACACCTTCAGAGGTCTTGTGGAGTCCATGCCTCCACGGGTCAGAGCTGTTTTTGCGGCACGAGGGGGAGCTTCACAATATTAGTGGTTATTTGTGGTGGTTTTAATGTTGTGGCTGATTGATGTGGATAGTCTTGCTAAATTATTTAATAGAAGGAAATATGCAAATGGTTGCATGCAAAATCATTAAATTTATTTGGAGGCAATTAGGTCCATGGGGCCGCTACATCATCAATATTGCATTGTTTTTCAATGTTGTCAAATCAATTTCATGATGAAACCCGTCCAAACCCTACACTACGTTAAGGCAATCTGACCCTAAATAGCGGCTGGAGTTTGTAGAAAACAATTTCACTCACATCTGGTCATAGCTCCAGCCTAATAAAAGCTCAAGAATGTTCTTAGACTGTGTGCTTTACCGCTTATGGGGCTACTTCACTTTTTCCATATGCTGCATGCTGGATGACATCCCGCTGACTTGAGGTCTCAGTCTCTTATCTGCCTGTGCATGAATGACCTAAGACACATTTTATCTGATTGATGGATATGGCCAAGGGGAATAGGCTCATGACCGAAACGCCAATATTTCTTCATAATGTGAAGTAGCCCACATGGCAAAAGCTATAGATACTGTGGCACATGATTGAGGGCCGTTCGGCCTTCTCAACAATGACAAAAAAAAAAATTGTGGCTCGGTTCAATTTACAGATAATATCTGTTTTTGTTTTAGGCAGCGGTGCTCCTGTGCAGCCTGCGATACATCTGCCTCGGATGTGCCACGTAGTCCGACATACGGCGATGGATCTTACCCGGGAGAGAAGCAGAGACTGTCTCACTCTGGCGTTTCTCATGGCGATGTGAAATAGTGTGAGATAGCACTGCTCCACTGTGCGCTGCTGTGTGCTTGGCTGCCTGCGTGCGTGCGAGTGCGTGCGGGTGTGTGTGAGTGTGTGCATTTTTGTGCAAGCGTGTGCATGTTTATGTGTAGGAAGGACAATGTCACCTTGACTTGAATCTACAGGCGGCAGACCCAGGCAGCCTATACAATTAGGGTGCTCCACATCTAGAGAAGGCTGGAAAGAGAGATAGAGAGAGACAATCAGACAGACAGACAGACAGACAGACAGACAGACAGACAGACAGACAGACAGTCAGTCAGTCAGACAAACAGGCAGACAGTAAGACAGAGTATTTGCCTTTCTGTGTGTGTGTGTGTGTGTGTGTGTGTGTGTGCGAGGGAGAGAAAGAGGAGAGAGTGTGCCGTGCCAAGTGTGTGAATGTGTGTGTGAGATTGAGTCTGTAAGAAGCGCTGTTCGCACCATCAGACGACTCGCGGCGCGGGAGGATATAGCGCCTTCATCTCCACGCAGAGCGACGCGCGCATGGAAATGGCCAGAGCAGCACGCACAGGTGGGTGACACGACAGCAAGCAGGTAGGAACAGGTCGCTCACTGCAGCGGCTCACTGGAGTCGTACTTACTCACTGCTCATGCAGAACTACAAAAAGACAGATTTTGTTCATCTGGGTTGACATTTGGGCAGGACGGTATGGAAGGATTTGTTATCATGATGATATTTGGGAATTTTATAAAATCCCATCCAGCTGAGCTCCATCACATGAAACTGTGGTTTAGTGTAGTCTGTTATCAGACCAAAACTCTTTTTTTTTTTTTTCCCAAATAACAAAACTTCATATATCTGAATTCATTTTGTGGTATTTCCGTTGTTTTCACCATGGCCATTTGAACTATAAATTGGTTTTCACTGTATTGCAGTCTTATTTTAATGCAGATACAATACTGCTGACAGACAAACGTCAATATGGAGGTACCGCCCATCCTTCATGTAGCCTGCTATCCCACAGGTAAAGTTATTGTGGGCGAGGCCTCATTGTTCTTCTGAGCATAGATCCATGCAGGGTATCATAGGGTTGGGTGGTAATTCCCTATTAGCATTTGAAATCAGGTTATCACATGTGATACACAAATCATTAACTTAATGATTTTTGGTCAAATCCGGACCCAAAATGGTGATATTTGCAACTGATTTTCGGTAAATCAAAACTGTGAGCCTGTTTTTAATTGCACTTTAACCCTTTGTCTTTTTGTAGTAATTGTTTCCTGACATAAGCAAACTGCAGTATGGGATATTGAAGGTGTTAAGGGACGATTAAGCGGTCAACACGGTCCACGGCTTTTAACAGCTTTTATACAATGTGTTTTTATGCCTTCTGTAAACCACTTTGAATTGCCCTTGTGTATGAGATGTTCAGTACAAATAAACGTGCCTCGACAAGAAGATTCAAGAGGTTTAGACATCCCCTCAGATATGAGACCTGAAACATCGGGGGGGGGGTTTTATTTGAAAAATCTTCAGTTTTAGTTTGAGAACAGGTTGCCATAACGCCAAGTTCAACGTAAAAGCCCCATTATCATGATGATAAATTCTTCCAGCTGTCGGGTCCCGCCACAGGCAGCGCTACAGACCTTGGAAAGCGACAACGGGCGCGCATCCCCGCGCAGCGCCTCCGTTCTCGCTCCCCGCGGCCGCCGACGAGCGAGACCCCGAGCGCCGCTTCCGTCCTCGCGCAGCATCCTCCGCTCGCCCTTCCGCCGTCACGTGACTCTCCCGGTCAGCGGCGCCCTTTCCGATTTACCGGAGGAAACCTGGCCCCGTCCAATGGCGATCGGGGGAGGGCGGCTCTCTCTCTCCCCCTCCCTCCCCGCCATCTCTCTCGCTCTCTCTCTCTCTCTCTCTCTCAGTTCAAATACAAACAATACGTTTACATTGTGAACGAAAAAGAAAAAGTGAAGAGTATAATCTCAAATAAAAACAGAAAAATGTAGATTACACACGTTAAACTGATTTAAAACATAGAAGAAAATAAATAATGCTGTAGTAGTATAGCATATATATATACACACACACACACACACACACACGTATATATGTAAAGCTAACCTAAATTAATGTACAAAAATGTAGACGTGGAAATTAAGAACCACGTAGATATATAAATACAAATAAGGATGCAGACGACAATAGTCTATCCCTCTCTCTCTCTCTCTCTCTCTCCCTCTGACGTCACCGGCCAGCCAGTCAGCGCAGGGATGCTCTGAACGAGAGACTCTGCAGCATCTTCACCGAGGGACGACGAGGGGGGAAGAAAAAAAAAAACCAACACACACACCACCCACCGTACCTCTCATTCTCTGCAGCTTTGTGTCCGTGCACGACCCGCTCGCTCTCTCTCTCTCTCTCTCTCTCTCTCTCTCTCCCTCCCTCTCCCTCTCTCCCTCTCACACTCTCTCTCTCCGGACCCCCAACCGCATCCAGGACAGGATTCCGTAGAAGAAGAAGAAGAAGAAGAAAAAAAACGCAGTGTCTGTTTTTTTTTTTTTTGTACGAAATATTTTTGTTCCCGTCCTTTCGCTTTCCACTCAGTTGATTTACAATTGGGTTCTTTTTTTCCCCAACCCTTGTTGTAATTTTTTTTAATTTTATTTTATTTTATTTATTTATTTACTGTTTATTCCGAGGAGCGCCACCATTCTGCGCTTCTCTCCGGCCGCCGCGGAATGACACGCACCAGCCCGCACATCAGCAGCTTGATGGAAGATTGACGGTTGACGCGCCTTTTGTACGTTTCGCAGCCCGACGCTTCCTCGGAGAAGCTTTTTTTTTTTTGGTGTGTGTGCGTGTGTGTGTGCGTGTGTGTGTGCGTGTGTGTGTGTGTGTGTGTGTTTGTGTGTGTGTGTGTGGATTTCAAGATTTTTTTCGCCTTTCTTTTTTTTTTTTTTTTTTTTTTTTGAATCTCCGAGCCACCCTCCCGCCCGCTCCCGCATCGCGAACACACGCTTTCCTTTCATTTGCGTCGCATCCGAGCAAGAGCGCAAGAAAACAGCCGTACGCGTTGTCCGATTCTACAATTTAATCGCTGAGGATCCTGCGTCGCGTTATATAAATACGGAGGATTTCCGACGCGGTACATAAGTCGCATCTCCAGCCAAAAATAACAACAAAAACAAACAAAAAAAAAAAAAACAAAAAGCAGGAAAAAAACAACACAGGCTCGAAAATGATGGCCGGCGGAGCAGTGCAGCAGAACGGGATCTTCTCGAACCCTCACCACCACAGTCAGCAGCCGCACATGGAGTCCGACCCGCCGGATTCGCGCAAAAGACCGCTGGAGACCCCCACGGAGGCCAGCAGCACCAAGCGCACGAACACGGGAGGTGAGTGTGGGATGCTGTGCGTGGACCCCGGCTCTCCGTGGGGCGCAGGGGAATGGGGAAGGAGAGCAGGTTGATTTCTGTTCTTTAAATCCCAATCAGAGCCGCGTGCCCTAATAATAGTGACGGGGTGGGAATGGGAAACGTAAACGATGTGACTTTTCACTATAATAACTGATGATTAAAAAAAAAAAAAAAATGTTATTATAATATTAGGCTTATCGCTTTTGTGCAGACAGAGCAAAACAACAATGCCGGGGGCAGAGGGGGGAGAGGAGCGCACATTCTGGGTAAATAGTCGCCCAGTGAGCGAACCGCGTCCACACTAGAAACCCAAAATAACCCAGAATGTAAACAAGTGGAAGCCAGACTCGAGGCTGGTGCGTGATCCCAGCCTCATCCCCGTCGACGGATGACCTTGTGATAATCTCACACATCAACCACCAGAGCCTCTTTGTGCACAATTACACAAGCGGACAGACAAACACCACAACAAAACATCCTGAATGAAGCAGGACAGCTCAAGATGCATGTATTGTTACTGCTGGGCATTGTTTTCATTATTATAATAATAATAATTATTATTATTATTATTTGTATTCTTTGTATTATTTCAATTTGGCAGCAGGAGTGTAGCATATTAATGGTAACATTTTGTCAATATGTGTGAAAATATAAAATCTGATGGTTAATTAATTTGATTTATTCAAGCTAGGTTTTCAAGGGAACATTTAGAGCCATAGGTTAAAGGTCAATAATCCCTTTTTGGTGCACACAAAAAAGGATTACAGAGGGAAGTGATCCAAATACTGTCTAGACCTGGATGTTTTCAGTGAGCGGCTTCCTCGGGTTATACTGACAGACATGACAGGGGGGAAGATTTGCCCGAGCATGGCATTATCTTTTTTACAATTTGACAAAATGGAACATATTAAGGGTCACATTTTGGAAGATAACAGTTATCCAAGTGGTCCAATTGTGTTTTATTCGTTATTATCTGGTTTGTATGGAATATTGATATGTCACCATGGAAATCACCATATTTGGTTTTTGTTTACATGCTGTCATGCGCCAAGCATTCTCATCATCAGGCATTACAATCATCCGTACTCCGACCATGCACCCCATCATGGACATTTAGACATACAATACACCTCCAAATGTATCGTTAATACAGAATATTGTTCACATATATTACGTTTTGGGCCTGTGGTTCAAGATGTAGGGAATGTTCTCTTCAGTCAGCTATGGTATTATTTTGGGCCACCTCTTTAGGTTATGGTGAGAACGAAGTACTGTCATTGTCAAGATGTGGGGAAATATATAATAAATTTGACTAATCCATTAGACTTATTCAAGGTTAGAGCCACAGGTCAAGGGTCAGTTATCCCTTGGGTGCACAAAAAAGAATCACAGAGCAACCTCCATGTTTTCAGTGAGCGACCTCCTCAGGTCATACTGAGAGACATGATTGGGACGAAGATGTATAGGTCACAATGTCCACAGCCATGCCGGTCACTGATAAAGAGTACCTATGTACACAAATGTAAACACAAATATATTTTGAGCATTTGCAGCTTCTTTACATGACCAGCAGCTTCTTTTCATTTTCTTTAACAGGGTCCTCGTGTCACAAAGCAAATAGAACCCTTCTCGCTAGGAGTAATATTTGTGATACTAGACTCTAGGCTAACATGGCTGTAGGCTGCGAAGCACCATGGCCGTCATGGGGGGAGCGGTGCAGAGGGTTAAGATGGTGTTGTTTAAAGGCAGATCGATGCCTTGCTGTTTGAGCGCTAAAGGCGTTCCTCACTGTATCTAAAAACCAAGAGTCTCTCCCCGGGGACCATTGTCGGCGTATAACAGCCAGGCAGCTCATCCATTTAGATAAATGAAAAGGTTGGAATGAACATTGCGAGCATGGCTACCAGGCTTTTAGTCAAACAGAGTGGATGGCTGCAGTTCTCATCACCGGGGGTCACAAGGACAGCAGTGCACAGCCCCCCCCTCACCCCCCCCCCCACCCCCACCCGTCGTAGTCGCGGCACAACGGCCGACATTTGGTTAAAAATGAAGTTGTTCATTCTGACCTCAATACAAACAACGACAAAAGAGAGAAAGAGTTGCGTTCGCCCGCGCATCCTTTATGCACAATTTTGTAATGACGGCTAATTTAATGCTCATTTATTGACTGTGTCTAAAAATGTTTTCTTGTTTTGCTTTCAGCGTCGCCCTGGAATGGGCGCTATGTAAGAATTTAATTTGCATGATGCTCTCAACCTGGCTGAATAGATATTTCCACATCAAAGCCTCTTGCTGCCGTCCAATAATGGCAGTGTTTATTTCCTCGGTGGGATCTGATTACCAAAATAAAAGCGCAAATCACAAGTCCAAATAGCTATACTATTTATCATTAATTGCTTCCTATTTTATTTTCCGGAGAGTAATGATTAAAAAAAAAAAAAAAAAGCCCTTGTATCTTGAGATTTTAAAATATTGGCCTGTCCTATATGAACTCTAACCTAAAGCACGGACCAGACCTTTGGTGCAGAATATTATTTAAACTAAGTTTCATCCAAAAGGCTTTAAAAAAACAGTTTTTATCAGCTTGAAAAATATTTGAGCTTCGCTTAGAGACACTACGCTGCAGTGTTGCTTCACTAAATAAGAAAGTCAAAGTGCTGTAAAGAGATAAGTTTGGTTGTTTCATGCCACACACCCCCCCCTCCTCCCCTGTGCTTCCTCTCTCTGTAGTGGCCTTCCTGCAGCCCCTATTTGAAACTGAAGGCATTCTATTCCCTCACCAAGAAACTGACACTCATGGTAAGAGAGACCCTTTGATTTTGATCTTTTACTTCTTTTCTTTACTTACTTTCTTCGATACAGGACTGGGGTTGGGGTGGGGCTACACACCTGAGATGGTCTTGTTTGTCAAAGAGAGGCCATAGCCTGAAAAAGAAGGTTCCAGAAACGGATCCAAACCCTAACAGATTATGAATTGCTGTAAATCTGGTGCTTTTATTGCTGCAGGGCACAACGTGTAAATTAGTAACACGTTATCCAGCATAACAACATCACATTCTATTCATTATCCAGAATGATGCATGCCTGTGCTGTTTATATCGTATGTTATCAAGTCCATAACATCCATTTCCATGCTTTTTATACAAATTCAGTGTTTATTTTTTATCATGATATTCAACATTATCACTCAGATGAAAAGCCAAAATGGCCTTCAACCCATGCTAACCATATCATCCAAACTATTGGATTTACCAGTGCAATGTTTTTAAAATTGTGTTTAAAGGTCCACTGACTGTTCTTTGAGTTTGTTTGTAAGTGTGATTGACGGTGGTTACAGTATGCATTCACAGTGTTGTTGGGATAAAGCAATATGACATGAATTTTAGGACTAAAATATAAATATTCCAGATCACCTTTCTGTCAAGGATTTTCTTTAACAAGCCATTAAAATGCCACTAACGTTGACACGTTAAAACCATTTCATTGCATTGAGGAAATTGTTTTGCAACAATACCACATCAGTGAACTTAAAATGTCTGACACCTACCTGGTAAGTGGTTGTATTTTTTGCACAAAAAAACAACATTTTTGCAAAAATACAAGTTTGCAGAGGGCTTCATGAGAATGAGACGTATGCATTGTGTGGGAACCATGGTGAAAAACGGAGAGTGGAAACCTAATCAAAAGAAGACAAAATAGATGATTTGGAATTTTCCATTTTTCCATTGCACTCTAAACTGGTTTGTGTCCAGAGCCGGTCCGAATCAGTGTGAGGGGGGAAAGAAAAGAAAAGAAAAGTGACGTTCACTTGGCACAGATGACCTATTGGAAAGCCGGTCAGATCTTTTTTTTTCCCCCTCCGGCGTTATGTACGTCCGTTAGGGGATGTTAGCTAGTGTGGAGGAGACAGGGGAATGCCGCGGTGGCGTGGTGCATAAATCAGACCACGTCTAATAAAAAACGTTCAGTCTTGAAGACAAATATATCAATGACAGTGGCCTGATTTAAAAGCCTCCCTATTCTCCTTTTTAAATCTCAGCAACCTCTTAATTTATACAGACACACGCACACACGCACACACATGCACACAAACACACACACACACACACTCCTGATTCATAGCAGACTTTACATGGGTATAAATACTGCAAGGTGGATTCACACTGACATGTTTATTTTTCGCAGAGCTTTGGCAAACATGTCTCGAGTGTGTTGATCTGCACGTGTATTCATAACTGATTGGCTGCAATGAGATTTTGGTTTCTCAACATTAATTCACCATTTAACTAGTTTTGTTTATTCTTGATTTTTATTGGATCTGCCATTGTATTTTAACCGCTAGAGGCGGTCCACAGTACACAGCAAGACTTGTTATTATCACCATGGTTCTCGGTGACATGCAGCCAATGACCAGTTGAGCAATTCCGTTCCTTCACAGGGGATTTAACTAGCCAAGGTGCAAACGCAGGATCACTGGATCGCAGTGAAGAGTCACATTCTGAACGTCATTATTTGGCAAGGATAGTAACAGCAGTTAGCTTTGGTATGATTGTCGCAGAGCCTCATCAACAATTAACACAATGCTGAGCACACTGACACAGTTGGTCCAGAAACAACAGGACACGGTGCTTCGTGCCAGGGGACAGCAGAGGAAGCATCTGACCAGGCTGTATAGGCAGCTCTGCGTTCAGGATACTGGGAATTAGATTTACCGAAGTCATCTTTATCTCAACGTTTTACTGAAATATTAAAGTCTCCATTGCTATTACTGACAAGGAGTCAACATTATCGTTTAGTTTATTTGTCTTTGAGTGATGCCACATAAAATGAACATATCACAATTTCAAAGAAACACAATTTATGATTAATAAATTTATTATGGTGGAAAAAAATAAAGACTTGGGACTGAGATCATGCTTCGTTTACTGTTGAAATCACGATAATGAACCACATGTGGACTTGGACATCATTCAGCCAGCTTTTATTCCAAATTTCTGCTGTAACTATGACGCACAGTACAATGAGGAACGTCATTCAGGACCAAATGTTAAGAAAAACAGCAAAAGCACAAGTGAGTAAGCCGTTTTATAAAAACCTTTGATGCAGGAGGTGAGTTAATGCTGGGTTCTACCATCGTTTAGTTTAACAGTCAGGGAGATCTTTGCTGATTGGATTCTGCAGTTTCTCCCTTATTGCATTCTTTACCTCAGCTCTCCTTACATTACAGTGCATCCCTTCCCCTCCTCTCCAGTCGTGGGCTCCGAGATATAAAACGTTCATTTAGTAAATGGATATACTGGCAATGCTTTGCCATTAGTGGCCAATGTTGAGAAGAAGGAGGAGGGGGGTTGCCCTTGCCAAGTGACATTATAGTTTACTAGGAGTGCACTGGAAGATTTGTGTGTGTGTGTGTGTGTCTGTGTGTGTGAGTGTGTGAGTGTGTGAGTGTGTGAGTGTGTGTGTGTGTGTGTGTGTGTGTGTGTGTGTGTGCGCACGCATTATGTGCATATGGCGGTATGTGTCTTTACCCCTAATTGTGTTTGTGGCTGTCTCTATATGTTGTGTTGTGTGTGGTTGTGTGCAATTTGTGACTTATTAATGTATTCCTTCTTTATATACGTAGACACACACACACACACACACACACACACACACTAATGCGCAGCCTTTATTGAGCCCTCAGCGTATGAGACAAGGCCTTTGACGGTATTGATCCTTGGTGAGGTTAGTGTTTTCTGTTGCACCTAGAACAGAGTGGAGCACCTTTTTAGGCATACAGGCCATTGATCCATTGGCAAGACAGGGGAGGAAGCCTTGCATTTGTCTTTGAACAGGGCAGAATAATAAACAGCCTCTCCAAAATGGAGACCACACTATTATGTGGAATCAGAACACGGAGAGCCACTTCTCAAACCATTACCAAAGAGCTTTTCTTATGTCTCCTTGGAGTTGCATGTTTTTCAAAGAAATATATTGTGCAAACCTTCATTTTACAAGCCAGTTTTTGGGGTCAAAAATTTGATTATTTATAATCAAAAAAAACAAACAACCGATATCGAATTAGACTCCATTTTGGAATGCCACTGGTTTAGAATGTCGTAGCATTTTTCACCCTCCCAAGTAAATGGATTTGTAACATTTTGCAGCCCGCGTTGATTGACACAGAGAACCCAGAGTTTGTGAGCCGCACATCTGTATTTCGGAACACGCCGTTCCCTTTCCTCCGCGACGCAGCTTTTTATTCGCCTGTGTGTCTTTCGGCAGCACCCCCGCCCTGTACCCGCCCAGACCCCGTCCAGAACCCCCCCCCCCCTGTTCTCTCCTCTTCATCCATACTAATCATGTTCTACTTCGGGCCATCATGACTCCTCCTCCCTCACCCGCCTCATACTGCCACCTCTTCATCCTCCAATCCCCCAACCCCCCCAAACAAACACACACTCCATCCCTCTATCAATCGGCGGCTGCCACTGATGACGCTTGCTCCGCAACTGTTACTGTGGCCGCCGATGGATTTGTCAACTGCGTTCTATCGGTAACGGCAGCTTCTTCTCCCGCTCTACCTCCTCTCTAAACCACTGCGTCAAAGGTAAAAAAAAAAAAAGCGGCGCCATTGTACAGGGTGGGGTGAAGGCGCTAGTAGGCGGGGGTACGCTTACAAAGGGAGGCACATGATTGGTGGAGTGCGACGCCTGTTGTAGCTAGTTGTTCACAGATTGGTCAGGACGGAACGAGAGATGGAGCGGAATATGGATGAGGGAGGGATGAAAGGAGCGATGCAGCAGGGAGGATTGGCAGGGCCCCCTTTCCTCCCGAATAGCCCTGCACACAGCACACATGCGCGCACACGCACACACACACACACACACACACACACACACACAAAGGAGGCGGCATCTCTTTTTACTAGCTTTGTTAATATCACCCCCGTGTCCATGGCGATACAAATATAGACGCCAAAGCAGCCACCATCATTTTAATATCGAGGCTTCTCATTGGCTAGTTCTGATGTAAAACACCAAATCTAGTGGAGAGAGTTTTTTTTTTCTACCCTCAGTTCCAAGTTTCTTTTTGGGGGGCTGTTATGACAATTGCTAGCCCCCTTTTGTGGCAAAAAAAAAAATCTCCGGGATATTTCATATTTTTCAAGGCTGGAGGGAATGTTCATTCATCATATCTGTCATTGATTAGTTCATTCCGCAAACGCTGAATGTCAGTTCATTTCGGAGGAAAAAAATTAATTACCAGCAGCTAATTATTCAAAATACGAGAATCGTGTATGTTCTTTAATAATTTAGTATCCCCCCCAACACAATACTTTCATTGTAAGAAAATCTCCAGCTCTCTCTGAATTTGTTATACTCTCAGAAGGTCAATTAAATATTTAAAATAAGAATTTTAATTTGAACAGTTGAATATAAAAACTGCATAAATCTTAACCCTGACATCAGAGAAGAGTCAGAGAAACAAAAAAAAAAACCCAAACATTTTCTCTAGCCTATCCGTTGTCTCCATGCTCTTAGTGTTTAGGAGTGACAAGGGCCATCTTTCAGGCTACAGACAGCTGGCCAGAGCCTCACTGCTGGAGAGCTTTACACGTGTGTGTGTGTGTGTGTGTGTGTGTGTGTGTGTGTGTGTGTGTGTGTGTGTGTGTGTGTGTGTGTGTGTGTGTGTGTGTGTGTGTGTGTGTGTGTGTGTGTGTGTGTGTGTGTGTGTGTGTGTGTGTGTGTGTGTGTGTGTGCGTGCCTGTGCGTGCGTGTGCGTGCGCAGGCCTCGATGCTCTACCGCCCAACAAAGGAGTGGAGGACCGAAGGGGAGGGGGTGTGAGACAAAGCCTGCAACCCCCCAACCCTCTCTGCTTAGAGGAGATGAATATTTTCCAAGTCCCCAGAGCCATGTGCCCACACACACACACACACACACCATCACCCCCCAAACGCTGCCTGGAGAGGGGGTCCGAACGAGCAAAAGATAGAGAGAAAAAAATACAAACATGTAGGGAAAGGACAGTGCCGAGTGGCAAGCTATAGTTTGAAACATTTACGGTACCTGCATGAAGGGACATTCAAATCCCATTTTTTAAAATGTATTAAATATAAAAAAGGTATTTTACTGCAGTATTAACAATTATAATCGATCCGCACACGCTGTGGACGCCGCAGCGGCACGATATGAAGGTTTAAAAAACAAAAAAAAACTCGAAACCCTCATGATTTCCATTGCATATTTTAACTACTAGAGACAAATAATAAACAATGGCTGCGATTAGATTATTCAAAATTAAGTCAAGTTACTCAGTTAGTAACTGTATTATTTATATGATTTCCAGATATGAAGTCTTGACTTTTTTTTTAGATAAATAGAATATCAAGACTGTTGAATCAGAATATAGTGCAATAACTTGGTATCCATGTTGTACAGTAAGAAATATAATATATTGTTACCCATTTTACCCAAGAACATGACAGTAACAGCGCGAGTCACAAGCATGATACAGTCCAGTACGCTACCAGTGAAAACTTTAACGAGCAAATTGATCATTAATGTCATGTGTTTAGATGGGCTCCAAAGTGACAAAGAGCAGCAGACAGTGAGGGTGATCTTTAGCCCCCAGAAATGTCTACTATAGCCCCCCCCCCCATGTCCGTGGACACCAGATCCCAGGATTTGAGCCTCCAATCCCCCTGCGTGGAAAGCCTATTCTGGGCCTCGCGGGTCTGGAGGGTCCCTAGCAACAGATTGGACTGTTTACTCACCAACTTTATAATACCGTATGCCTGTCTATTATTCATTGTAGGACGCGTGTCCTCTTTACATGAGAGCGCATTAAGAGGAGCTTACATGACGTCTGTCCTTATGAGGACACAACGACACACTTATTCACTTATCAGACACTTATACCAACTTGCATACATATACAGATAATGACATTAAAAACACAGACGTGCATTCTTTGCTCACTCATCCCAGGAACATTATCGCTTCAGCTTCTATCTTAGTCTTTTACTTTCTTTCTTTCTTTCTTTCTTTCTTTCTTTCTTTCCTTCTTTCTTTCTTCTGTGCCTGTGTGAGGCTGTGGAGACATGTAGGCCATTCCATGACCCGACTGGCCGTGCAACTCTGCTACTGGCTCGCTTAATGGCGAACTTCTGGGTGTGGTGGGCTGGACTTACATTACCTCGCAGACACACACACACACACACACACACACACACACACACACACACACTGTTGACATATAAGAGGAAATGTGAGTACTTCCTGTGTGTAGCCACTTCCCAGATAGGAGTGTGTTTGTGTGTGCGGATACAGTACATGTGTCTCTCTTTTGTGAGCGTGTTGCTTGGAGGGAAGAAAACAAAGACGCTCGCCACGGCAACCAAAGAAACATTTAACTACTCAGCTGCTATCACAAACACACACACACACATGCGCCCACATACACACACGTTGTACTTTTTCAGTGGAAAGTGAAAATGCGCCGACCGATTTTCTAAATGCAGTAAGTCCAAACATTTAAACCTCAATAGCACTTAACCACTTCATGCTTTGGTTGTACCAGAAAGCCATCACATTTGTATATGTGTAACTATGAATGTAAAACACACATGTTCAGCACTTGTTGATAATAAAAAAAAAAAAGAGTCCGCAATATTTAACTGTTTCCAGGTTAGTTTCGAAGTTTCCCCAAATCTCAGGCAGTGATCACATCTCATCGCTGCTGTGACGGTAAAAAGCAGAGTGGCAACATTTGCAGTTTTGTTTATGGTCCTTTAATTGAAAGCTTACATGTAATTAATCCAGAGTTTAGTCAGTATGAAGTGACCCACTGTGCACGGGGAATCAAAGATCTGTTTGCTGCGCTGATTTGTGTGATTTACGGTGAGGTGAGATAAGATAAGACTTAATTAATCCCCAGGGGAAATTCAGGATGAACTGTTGTGATTGGCCAAGATGGAAATTCAGTGTCACCCAGGTGAACTGGCAACCCTGGAGCAGTCGGAGGCTGAGGCTCTTAATCAAGGCTACTCTGGCAGATCTGCCAACCAAGGGGATTGCGCTTGTGCCCCCTTATTGGAAGACAGCTTCGGTAAAAGCTAGTCTGTCCTGTTACCTTCGTTGCCCGTTGTTTCAGACGCACTAAACATGTAGACATACTAATTTGCTTGACTGATAGTATACTATTCCATTGCTCACAGGGAAGTCGCTCTGATGGGTCAGGCATGGCCAGCCGAGCAGTCCCCCCCAATAGATCAGGCTTCATGAGGGGATCGGCTTCTCCCACAGTACTTGTTATGCTCTGTTACATCTAGATGTCTGTGAATCACCTGCACCCTGAGACAGGGCGCGTACTCCGAAGAGGAGTCTCTGGGTAATTAGTCACAGCTTGTCTCTGATTCACAGCTATTCTTATTCTAGCTGCTTCAAAGCTGAAGCAAGTTGTTCTACCTGTCAGCTGGGTTCCATGCCCGTGTATACGCTGTTTTTCAGTGACCTCGAAAAAGAACCCCATGCTTGCCGGGCTACAGGTAAACTGTAGTAACTCCCGAGCAAGCGGATCATTGACCTTAATGCAATATATCCAAATCACATCCAAATATGGCAGGGTATATCAAATGGGATGTTGGGATGATTAAAATAATATTGGTGATGATATGTTTTATATGTAGTAATAACGCATGCTTGCACACTGTTATTTTCCATCCATGAACATTGCCCCTGAATTTAATTGATCTGTAGGTACTCTAAAAATCGTACCTTAGAAGCAATACACTTCAGCAATGGTTTTAAATGTTCCATTTGTAAATGGGTTTGGTGAACACGTTGGTCAGATTTATTTATGAAACGCTTTAAACACAAATGTCATAATGAAGTCGGGACATTAAATCACATCATAAAGCACCGAATGATGTTCACCTTTGTCGTAGACGTACAGGATATAGTACTTGCTTCTGGCACTGACCCTACCAACACTCGCAGGCTGCAACTTTACACTCGAAAGGAGCTTTAAAATGAGCTGCGCAGCGATACAGATTTAAGTTTGGTGTTTTTTATTGACTTTCAGCTTTTTACGCAGACCATTTAAGAATGTTGATTAAAAAAATGGCTATACTGTACATGCCATTCGATAATCTAAATCCTCCCAAAATTTACTCAATATTTGCAGAGAAATATTCAAAGCATTGTGCAAACCCTTTCCTTTTGCCTTGTTTCTTTGTTTCTTCATTTTTACAAATTGCTTTTGAACTAAAAATCTATCTATCAGTTATGACAAAAAATTAAGCCCAACAGAATAAAGTCTAACTTTTGCATTAAACAAACCTGTTCACCCCACAGCTTACCACAGCTGCCCTGGTTACGTAGTGGCATTGATTAATATTCACAGGAAAATTTCTATATATTTTTTTTCCTTCTCCAGCCTCGCCCAGGAACACCCAGCGTATTATTCAGTCAAGGACAACAAAGTTTGTTTGAAGTAAACCTCACAGTCTTCTTAGGGGTTTTGTTAAGTAGTGTAACCGATAGAACAAAAGAGTAAAGTTTTCATGTAATTTTCATATTAATTAAAAAGGCGTAGAAGGCTGGGGCGTCCTGTTGCCTCAACCAGATCAGCATGCACACCATAGGCGACAGGCCTGCAGCAACCCAGGTGCGAATCCGGCCTGCTGTCATTTGCTGTGTGTGTCTCTCCCCCTCTCTACCCCCACATTCCCTGTCTCTCCACAATAAAAAAAATATACAGTCTATCATTATAAAAGAAGGTATACAAAGCTTATATGAATGTGAATGTTACTTCATCCATGCAAACATGAGATTGTTCAGTCTCCAAACATTTGAAATGTGTAGATGGTCTTGTTAGAAGTAAAAAAAAAAAAAAAACACTACTCTATGCATTTTTATTTAAGGCAGAGTTTTGTACCCTTCTATGCCTCCTGCATAAATCATGTTCGTAAGGAGGAGTAGACAAATATATATATACACAGTATATATACAAACATACATACATACATACATACATACATACATACATACATACATACATACATACATACATACATACACCGATCAGCCACAACATTAAAACCACCACTAATAAACCACTAATATTGTGTAGATCCCCCTCGTGCCGCCAAGACAGCTCTGACTCGTGGAGGCATGGACTCCACAAGACCTCTGAAGGTGTCCTGTGGTATCTGGCACCAAGACGTTAGCAGCAGATCCTTTAAGTCCTGTAAGTTGGGAGGTGGGGCCCCCATGGATCGGGTTTGTTGTTCCAGCACATCCCACAGATGCTCCATCGGATCAGACACTAACCCCGCCCATCCACATGATGTAGAAGAAAACGTGATTCATCATCAGACCAGGCCACCTTCTTCCATTGCACCATGGTCCAGTTCAGATGCTCACGTGCCCATTGTAGGTGCTTTCAGCTGATCTGCGCATACACAGCCCCATACACACCAAGCTGTGGTGCACTGTGTGTTCTGACACCTTTCTATCATAGCAGCATTAACTTTTTCAGATCCTTACGCTTGCCCATTTTTCCTGCTACCAACACATCAACTTCAGGAACCGACTGTTCACTTGCTGCCATATATATCCCACCCCTTGACAGGTGCCATTGGAACCAGATGATCGATGTTATTCACTTCACCTGTCAGTGGTTTTAATGTTGTTGCTGATTGGTGTGTGTGTGTGTGTGTGTGTGTGTGTGTGTGTGTGTGTGTGTGTGTGTGTGTGTGTGTGTGTGTGTGTGTGTGTGTGTGTGTGTGTGTGTGTGTGTGTGTGTGTGTGTGTGTGTGTGTGTGTGTGTGTGTATATATATATATATATATATATATATAGCAGTTTGGTAGCAGATGTACACAAGTGATGAACATGAGTCATTCATACCGTTCCTTATAAAGTTGATGAGCATGAGTCAGGTTGTTAAGAAGAAGAAGATTCTTTATTTATCACACGGCACACACACCACAACACATGCACTCATGCGGCTACCAACACGCACATGCTTCAAATGGTGGCCGGTGAAAGGGAGTTCTCTGCTTTTAACCCATCCTGGCTTGTCCTTCCTCCGGGGGGCAGCCAGGAGCAGTGGGCAGCGTACAGCGACGCACCTGGGGACCAATTACAAATGTCCATCGCTGGTCAGACGACGATGTTTTGCTTGTTAAGGTGTGCGTAGGCCCAAAACATCGGAAAGGAGCTGTTTGCGGAGGTGGTGGTGGTGGTGTGTGTCCACCTGCTGCAATGGCAGAGTGTGTGTGTGTGTGTGTGTGTGTGTGTGTGTGTGTGTGTGTGTGTGTGTGTGTGTGTGTGTGTGTGTGTGTGTGTGTGTGTTTGTTGTGTGTGTTTGTTGTGTGTGTGTATTGTGTTTATGTGCGTTGTTGCAGTGTAGGTTTATGCATATATCACTTTGTCGGCGAGCCTGCCAAAGCCACATATAGGAAACACTGAAATTTCTTCTTATATGTCCGAAGTGTGTGTGTGTGTGTGTGTGTGTGTGTGTGTGTGTGTGTGTGTGTGTGTGTGTGTGTGTGTGTGTGTGTGTGTGTGTGTGTGTGTGTGTGTGTGTGTGTGTGTGTGTGTGTGTGGTTGTTTGTGTTGTGATATTATTTATCAATCCCCCTGCCTTATTAATATGGGGTGGCTATAATTAGCCAGCCTCTTTCTAAAGCAGGTCAGTCTTAGGCTGCGCACTCAAAGTGGGTCACTGCAGAAAGCTGCTACCGCTACACTATCTGGAGAGGGGGTGGGACGCACTGTACAGAGGGGTGGGGGCGGGGGGGCGGGGGGGGGGGGGGGTAGGAGATGTGGGGCTGGGAGGAGAGAAGGGGAAAGGAAAAATAACTGGATGGCAGAGAAAGGGAATACATGATGGAGGGAGAGAAGCAGAAGGCAACAGAGGATTCAGGGAGTGGAAGGACACATAGCAGATGATGGGAGGGGAGAGGGAGCATTGAGGAGGGGAGCAGTGGGGAAAGGTAGGAAGAAACGAGAGGAAAAGAAGAAAGCAAAAGATGAAGCGCGGCGGATGACAGAGGTGTATAAAGAAGGACCAGAGAAAGAGGAACGCGGGGTCAGGTGGAGAAACAGGGAGAAAAAAAAAAAGACATGGGTTAAAAGGAACCAAAATTGAACAAAAACACATGGAGTATGTACACAGTTCTGTCACCAAGTACGAACATTTATTTTCTGTACTATCCATCGTTTTTACTTTTTACTCTCCTATGTTTCTAACACCCTAACATATAAACTGTCATCAGGGTCTGCATGAGCACTCATCTGCAGAACAAAGGTACATTCGGCACTTACTGTAATGCTGTATTTTAGATATATTAGAGAGCAAGCACTTATATACTTTTACTGAGGTGGACTGGTTAATGTAGTACTTTGACTTTGCTGGAGTAATTTTGTGTCAAGGTATTAGAAGTTTTACTTAAGTAAAAGGTCCGAGTACTTCTTCCACCACTGGTAACATCATACATGCTGCCTGTAATTTAATGGTTCCATGTATTTCACGTAAATCTCATACATTTAACTTTAACATAATTTAAATAGTATATTTCTCTACGTGCAGAATTTGAAACCTCAAAACCAGGGGGGAAAAAGGGCAAATAAAGAACAGAAAATAAATCAAATAGAGATTGATTGTAAAAGGCTGTTTGTTAAAGAGATGTTGTGTAAACTGTAGATTTCTGTCTCTCCGTGCCTGGGACGCCAGCCGTGCATGTGACATCATCACCGGTGCCGATGAGGAAGGTCAGGGTTGTATTATGTTCCTGGTTGGAGTGTAACAGCTGTTCGGGGCTCTCAGCCAGCCTGAAAACACACCGTGGGATAAGCGCACTGTCCAACGGCAATCGTCGAAAAGCAGTGTTTTACAACGTCTCCATTTTGGAAATCGATTTATGAAAGAGTAACACCGGAGGGCTAAAACAGGTCCAATTTAAAATGTGTTGTTTTTGAAAGGAAGTGTCATTTTCCCGCAAAACAGATGTAAAAGGAAACAAAAGATTTTTTTAGGGTGAGTAACACACTTGAACTGTTCAATTTCCAGAGGAAAGGGAAGTTTCATACACAAGGGAGAATTCAAAGTGTTTTACATAACGCATAAAATACATTATATAAAAGCAAAGAAGAATAAAATAATTGAAATAAAAGGCTAAAAACAAGACGTACATACAAAAAATAGATGAGATAGATAACATGCTAAAGAGATCAAATGTTTTAAACAGGCCTACACACTAGGTGTGACAATCTGGCTCCCCAAAACAACAGTCGGGTTTGTTGTCGGGTTAATGGAAAGCGCGGTATGTTTTAACCAAAAAGATATACAGTTCTGTAGGAATCCCAATAAATTGTTCAGTGTAATTTCCCAGTAAACTGTCATTAGTTTTTAAACGGCAGACGGAGAACAGCAGTTGTTACAAGGTGCCTTTCCCATGGAGAGAGTGTGCCTCGGTAATGATAATCCTATTTTAATCTGCCTCCCGAGGTTCTGTGTCCTGTATTATCAAATATGAAGAATACCGTCGACCGGGGAGTCGAGCGAGACGCACAGAGGATCGCGGTGGCGGTTTAAAGAGACATTGCACCAGTAAATCAGATTTAAAACCCTTAAAGGAGCTGGAGGCGTCACGATGGGTGTCATTTTCTCCACATGATGACAAGGATGCGCTGCTTTTACACATGGACATGGAAATCTGTTACAACGTTGTAATGAAGCTGGTAAAATATATGACGCCGAGAGACGTTCAGCGAGCGGCTTCTGAGAGGAACTTTAGCTCAGGGATTAGAATGTGAGTTTGCGTTGTGTCCTATCGGTTGAACATAATTTCTAAGTGCTTCTACAGAAACTTACAGTTGAGATCAAAATCTTTCCAGTATCAACATCGTTGTTGTGCTTGCGTTTTGTACGTACTTTTGCGTTTGCATCTATTGTTTGATTCACACTTAGCTTAACAAAACCAACCTGACGCTGGTTCTCTGGAAGAAACCTCAACCTTGCTTGTAAATTTGAACTTTATTGGCGCTGTCAGAGCCGCGTCCTTTAATCAAGTCCTCAGGAAAGACCCGACCTTCAAGTTCTAGCGCCCACTCCACTTGTACACCTGACCCCAGTGTGGCGTCATCGGAATCTTTGGACCTCAATTGCAATGGCAGAGTCGGGAGCTCAATCTCAAAGGATGATTGGTACTCGAGGACCGGATTGAGAAAACATTGCATTAGGGCTTCAGCAAAACAACCAGCAAAAGGGAGCTTGGAATGGAGTTTTTGGTAAAAACCTTTTATCCAACAGTGAATCTTAAGCAGGTGCTGTGATGAGTTTTATGGCTGAAGCTATGTCAGTTTCTGATTGTCTGGACAGTTCCTACCAGTTTTCCCTCATATTTGCACGCAGGTGCGCGCAAATGTCTGGGTGGCGGCCGGGCCTCCCGCGTTGTGTGATGCTATGTGCACGTGTGCGATGGTGGGCTCATAACTATCGCCTGAATCTGATTAGCTTCAATAACAAATCGGCGACCGCCATATTCCGCAACTCTTTCCGCGTGCCAAGGCGGTGATGAGGAACAGATTCCTCAGGCCCGGCGCTGAAATTAGATCAGACCAATCTGGAGAGAGTGTTCCGAGGCATGCAGAAATGGACATGCGGAGAGAAAAGAGGGAGGCGGAGAGAGAGGGGGCGATACAGATAGCAGCGGGGTGGAATCATCGGATTATGGAAATGATTAGTTGCCATGGATATCAATCATCATTAGACGCAATTGGAGGGTTTTATTTGTCTCGGGGAAATCTTGAGCAGTTGTTGCACAGAATGGGTGAAGAGAACGACGGTGACGCGGTGATGGCAGAGAATACAGACAAACAAATGGTTCCGCCACTGTGCAGCCGTGTGGCACTAACATGACCCCCTTGTCCCTTTCACCCAACTCACTTCCTATCTTGCGGTTTCTTCACTTATCCGCAGACTTCCACTCTGGAGCAAACACAAACGTGATGACCTTTTTCTGGGTCATGACCTCAATGTTTGAATTTAAATGAACCAATATGAATGAGTGCATTTCCCCAACAACAGCAATGCATACTGTGGCCTTTTGTCTACATCGTTTTTTGTTTTCAGTTTTTTGTATTTCACATTTTTTATGCCAACTTCCTACCCCTCACTTCCTGTTTCCTGTTTCCTGCTGCAGAGGAAGGCGAATACTTCCTGAAGGTGTTGATCCCCAGCTACGCGGCGGGCTCCATCATCGGGAAGGGAGGCCAGACCATTGTCCAACTGCAGAAGGAGACTGGAGCAACCATCAAATTGTCCAAATCCAAAGACTTCTACCCTGGTAAGAAGTGTGGACGCAACTGTAACTGGATCTAACACTGTTTGATAGATAGATTAATAGATAGATTAATAGATAGATAGATAGATAGATAGATAGATAGATAGATAGATAGATAGATAGATAGATAGATAGATAGATAGATAAAGATCTGAAGTGGCATCAGATCATGCCAGTGGGTTTGGGCCGAGAGGCCATGTGCTGGTTCTGATTCTCAGTGCTGTACGTCTATGGCCTAGATTCACCTCTGCCTAATAAAATCATATTTATAGCAGCTACAGC
>NC_137197.1:23402776-23462776 GCF_960531495.2 Zeus faber
GTAGCCCGAAGGCCTCAGCTGGAGTCACAGTGTGAATCACAAGCGCTTCCTGCAGAGTTAATGGTTAAAAGTCTTTAAATACCGTTGAGTTTGAGGAAATTAATGTTTTTAAAGGTCCCTTATTTTTTCCATATGAACCAAGAAACAGGTGCGGGAGCGGCCTGGCTTGTAGATTACCCGGACCTCCAAGATGAATCGAAAAAAGTGTCATAATGGCACATAACGACACAACGTACGGTCACGCCCTCCATAGAAACCGACTACTCTGCTTAGTGGTTGCACCGGCAATAAAAATCTGTGTAGTTTGAGATGCTTTGGGTTGGCCAAAAAACCATATGGCATCCATTGCACACAGACAACATAGTTTTAATGAAGTTTTATTGTGAAGGTGTGTGTGTGTGTGTGTGTGTGTGTGTGTGTGTGTGTGTGTGTGTGTGTGTGTGTGTGTGTGTGTGTGTGTGTGTGTGTGTGTGTGTGTGTGTGTATGTGTGTTTGGGGCGGGGGGTTAGTCTTAAAGGAGACCTATTATGAAAAACTCACTTTTTTAGTGCTTGTGCACATGTATTGGGGTCTCTGACCGGCCTACTAACACGCACACTGTGAAATAAGACAACCCAGTCAGTTTTTTTGTCAGCTGTCTATTTCAGAAAACACGTCATGAAACAAGCCGTTCAGATTTGCCTTTCCCTACATCATTTAGGACCTCAGTAGAATTAGAACCGCCCTCCATCTGAGTAACTCCACCCATGGCTGGAGAATAACAAGCAGCGCTGGGAACTGCTCTGTTGGCTTCCAGACCAGCACAAATATTTTCAAAGAAAGAGGAATTAATACCAACTGTCCGTCAAGAAACTGCATATGATGGAAATGTAAGTATTTAAAAAATAATTCTGCTGTTTCCTTCTGAAAAAAAGGGCGTGATCTGCTGTGCGTTTCTCCTAACAAAACTAATAAAAAATAGTGTGTTTTGATTGTAGATGTTTTTATTTTATTTGGTTGGAAACAAAAAATCCTTGTGTGCGGTGTCCCAGTGCAATGTCAGTGTCCCTCACAACCATGAAGCATGCCAAGCCAAACTTTTAAATGAGGCCTTATAGATCTAATATGAGTGAAGATTCAGCAACTGGATTACTCATTTCTCATCTTAAATTTGTTAAGAAATAGATTTTGATGGACTGATGAAGTGAAATCAGTGAAAGTTTACGTACTAAATACAACCGAACCCGGAAGTAAAGCTCAAACCCCATTGGCTCACAGAACTACGGCCCTTAGGAGGGTGGCGCCACCCACTAAACAGACTGTCCTGGAACAGGATGGGTTAGATGCATATAAAATGGCGAGAACGCATAATCTGAGTAGTATTTTCAGCAAAGAAAAACTTCAAAAACATGTTTTGGGGACCTCAGAGACCTATATTAACTTGTTGAAAAGGAGCATAATAGGTCCCCTTTAAGCCTAAGAAGCCTAACTCAGCACACTGAGAATGGGAGGAAATGGGGGAAGGAGCAAGCGAGGGTGAAAGAGGGAGAGTGAAAGAAAGGGGAGAAAGGAGGAGGTGGGGAGGGGTTGGGGGGTGTCGGGCTGTTATGGGGGGGTTGTATAGGACGGCGCAGAGGCTTTGAATAGCACTGAGCTTTTCCAACTGTGAGACAATAGGCAGTGGCAGAACACTCTGTATGACAATAGGCTCTTTGACCCAGGTCAGGGTAGCAGGGGGTAGGTGTGTGTGTGTGTGTGTGTGTGTGTGTGTGTGTGTGTGTGTGTGTGTGTGTGTGTGTGTGTGTGTGTGTGTGTGTGTGTGTGTGTGTGTGTGTGTGTGTGTGTGTGTGTGTGTGTGTGTGTGTGTAGGGGGTTGCCCCCATCTGCTTCAGACACTTGAGTGTGTGTATGTGTGTTTTGTGTACATATGTGTGTACATATGCATTCTGCAATCTTTGGTTTTGTGCCCTTGCTGTTTGTATGTGCATGCAGTCTGGGTGTGCGTGTTTTTGTTGTCTGCCTGTGTGTCTGTGTGTGTGTTGTGTGTGCGTGTGTGTGATTGCGTGTGCGTGTGCGTGTGTGTGCGTGTGTTGTCTCGCAGCTGACACGGTAGACTCTTGCTGTAGTCAGCACGTCGCACCACTAAAACATCTTACATCTCACGTCAGTTCTCATGACAAAGGCCTTCTCCGTCATGAGCTTGGCTAAGCAGCACGGCTCTGCCCACTTCATACAACGTCTTCATCATGGAAGGCGATGACATGGACACACACACACATGCACACACATACACGCTGCACTCTCAGCTTGTTTTGCGGTTAAAAAAAAAAAAACAGCCAACCCCTCGTTCCAAAAATAGCCGACATAGCAGGATTTGTCTCAGTGTCGCCATGGCGATCTGCCTCTTTGTGACCTGAACTGAGACACTGATGATGGTGCAAGGCCACGTTGTGTGTGCGTGTGTGAGTGCGTGCGTGTGTGCGTACGAGTCCCTGGTTCTAAAGGTTCTGAAGCAAATACACTCATCAACTCACTCTTGCACTCCCTTTTTCCTCTCTCTAGCTCTCTCGCTCTCTCTCACACGCACACACACACACACACACACACACACACACACACACACACACACATGTATACGTGCACAAACACACTTGCCCTCTCTTCCACCCCCCCATCGGACAAAGCAGAGGATTGTGGGACTGCACAGCACACCCATTGCCTTGGTGATGAGAATCAAAGTGACAGCGCTCCTTGCAGAGCAGCCCCTCTCCACCCTCTCCACCCTCCCTCTCTCCACTCCCCAGCAGGTGTAAGAGGAAGGGAAGGGGGGATAGAGACTGAAAGAGAGACGGGTCTTTCTTTCCATCTTGGTCGTTATCCAAAGTCTGTCGCCTTGTGTCCTCCATGTTATCGGACAAGAGGGCTGTCGGCAGGAAGAGAGGGCCGAGCCCCGTCCATTGTTGATGACCTCACAGCCAGCGTATGCATCGCAGAAGTCATTATAGTGGGAACTCTTGGTTTCCTGTTTTTACTTGGGTTGTTTTAGGGTTTTTTTTATCCATTTGAATTAGAGGTAGATTTTTGTATAGACACAGATCAGCGCACACACACACATAAAGTACAAACACAAAGACAAGGCATGCTGAAAGGAAACAAAAAAAGAAACGAGTGCTCCGCTGTGATTGGCTGACACCGAGACAATGACACTTGGCGTTAGTGGTAGCCATGGCAACGTCTCCGTTGTCACACAAAGGGGTCAGATCAAAAAATGTCTACATCTGCTAATGGTTCTGAGCACCTCACTCTCTCCAGCACACACCCACGCACACATATACAGACATAATCACATGCACGCATGCACGCACACACACACACACACACACACACACACACGGCAGAGTGAGCTGTTCTTAAAGGGGCAGGTCGGTTAGTTGTGGGCGGGACATTCCCTTTAAGGAGGAAGGTGAGCACGGCAAACAAAGAGCTTTATTTACAAGAGAAAGACAGCATGGGTGGAACGACAGAAATCACACCCATATAGATAAAACGAGAAAAAGTCAGAAATATATGAAGAGAGAGAGAGAGAAAGCAGTAGACGGGAAAATGTAGAGTGCACCAGTTGTGAAATTGCTTTCCTTTTTTTTTTTTTTGTTTTTGCTATGTTTTTGTTGTTTTTTTTTTTTTTCCTCTCCAGTCTTCAATCTCTGGCAAGGGTACAAAAGTAGCCCTCTGGGACCCCTCAGTCCCTCTCTCTCTCACACACGCAGACATACATATATACACACACACACGCACCGTTCCCATTACAAAAGAGCTGGTTCCACAGCTGCCCAGTGTACCCCGCCACATCCCCCCACTACCATTACTTTTAATCCCCCAGTGAAAGCCGCCGTAATTGCTCCGCCCCCTCCCTGCACTGACCCCCTCCCTCTGTGCCTCCTCCACCCACACCCACACCTCCGTACACACACATGCATACACACCTCCCCACCTCCTCAGCCCCTACATGATTAATCCCCCCCCAGTCTGTATGTCCACAAAGCCGTCAGCTGTTGGATGGTTTCTCTCCGACACATACAGGCTGCATTCGCTCTTTAATTATCAGGCCTGAGCCTGTCCTAATTACAGCTGGGGGGATAGGGTTAGGGCAAGGACAGGATATGTATGTGTGTGTGTGTGTCTGTGTGTTTGCACGTATATGTGTGTGTGTGTGTGTGTGTGTGTGTGTGTGTTTTCGTGGCATGCACAGATACTATTTCACTATGAGTTCTTGTATTTCTGTACTCGCCGATACCGACAATGTGCGTTGATAATTTTTTCATAGATCGATTTGTTCAGGGAACTGCCCGTGCTGTTCCAAAAAGTACAACAGTGACCTACAACTCAACCAAACACCCATCAAAGATTACGCACTGTTAGTTTTGGGCCTACGTTGCACGGTGGCGCAGTGCATTGCACTGCTGCCTCACAGCAAGAAGGTCCTGGGTTCGATTCCCGCCTGGGGCGCTGTTGGCACCGTGCTCTGGCGGGTTATCTCCCAAATAGGAGCCTTTCTGTGTGGAGTTTGCATGTTCTCCCCGTGCTCACATGGGGTTTCCTCCACCTCACGTCAGTAAGGACCCACCACCAAAAACATGCACAACATCATCGTCTGACCAGCGATGGACACTCATCACCTGGTCCCCGGGCGCGTCTACGTATGCTGCCCACTGCTCCTGGCTGTGCCCCCGGAGGAAGGACAAGCCAGGATGGGTCAAAAGCAGAGAATCCATTTCACCGGCCAACATCAAAAGCGTGTGTGTGTGTGCAAGCATGTGTTATAGTGTGGTGTGTTGCGTGATAAATAAAGACTTCTTCCTTCTTCTTCCTTCCTAGGAACAAATATGAGAACCTTAGCATTGAATCAAACCCGATATTGGCATTAGGAGATCCCTAGAGAGTGTGTGTGTGTGCGTGTGCGTGTGTGTGCGCGTGTGTGTATGTGCGTGCACTTGCGCGCTGTCAGAAGTCCAGCGCTGAGCAGACTAGGGCTCAGTGCTCCTCAGATGTTTGCCACAGGGAGAGGTGCTGATTGGCTAATGGGGTTTGTGACCCCTGACCTGGAAGCAATGACAGAGATGATACTTTAGCCTCCGTCCCCCATCTGATGCTCTCTCCTCTTCTGTCTCGCCCCCCTCTGATCCTATTGGACCACTTTAATCCGCAAAATCTTTTTAGGTATAATCAATATATGTATAAGTATCTCACAGACTAAAGTCTTTTATTTTGACGGAAAAAGTACACTGTGGTTTTAAATTCATATAGGATGTAGATAATGTAAAATATACAGCAGTTCATGTGTGAGAATGATCAAATAAAGTACAAACATTGTATAGCGGCAGGGCTTTGCAATAATATGCATTGATAGAACTAGTAAATATGCAGGTACAGAGTAATACATTTGTGCATAGCCGTATTGTATAAATATATCTTTCTATAGCCTTTTGAGATAGCAGTTTAGTCGTAAACAAAACCCCAGGTATTTATAACTAGTTTAACATTGATATGTCTATGAGAGTGACTTTTATCTTTTATTAGGCTATATTCAATCATTGGTAAGGTTGATCCACCTCAAACCTCTGAATTTATTCACCTCAGAGATTAAAGCTCTCTGTTCCATTTCTCCCCCTGCCCTTTACGGCGGTGTGCGGAGCTGACTTAACCCTTTCCTCTCCCCCGGTCCATGAATCCTACTCACAGAGCGCGCTTTTATCTCTTTTTATGCGCTGCCAGTCTTCAGGGCCGCGGTGCGCCGAGGTTCTGATTGTTCTGTAAATCATAAAGTCCTGTTCCATGTGGTTGTCATTAATACAGATGAGGTCACACTTCCAGTCAGGGAACGCCTGCCACGCTTACACACTCACACACGCGCGCCTAAAGCAACACACATACACTCACACGCGGGCCAAGACACAGGCAAATGTACCGTATATGTGCACGCCTTCAAATTTACAGAGAGGCAGAGAGATGCAGGTAGAAAAAGACCGATTTTTACACTTGGGAAGATACAGGCACATGCACACACTCGAGGAGATTGGAGAGAGAGGGGGAGAGGGAGAGAGAGAGAGAGAGAGAGCTAATTAGTGTTTTAGCTGATTGGTAATTGCCTCTTTCTTCTGCTTCCGAGTACAACACTGGAACGGGAAGTGTTTTAAGGAGGAAAGAAGGAGTGCATGGAGTGGAGAAGAGAGAAAACCAAAAAAAGAAAGATATGGACGGAAAGAGAGGGTTCAAGAAGTGTGTGTGTGTGGGGGGGGTGAAAGAGTTTTGAACTGAATGTGCCTTGTCATTTACCCTTAATTAGAGGCCTGTCTGTCACCTCTTTATCATGCCAAGCAACCAGCACACACACACACACACACACACACACGCACACACACACACACACACACACACACACACACACACACACACACACACACACACACACACACACACACACACACACACATCCCGCCTGCTGACCTTCCAGCCTCTTACACGTTCCCCTTTCCGAGCCTCTGCGTCCGCAATCCAAGATTTCTGGCTTCGAAACATGGTTGCGTTTTCTGTTCTGTCTGATCTCGCGAACATGCTCACTGAGCGGGGAGCCATAAGTCACTGCCGCCAGAGGAGCATGGTTGAGGAGATCCAAAATTATAAATATAAAAGACGTTCAAGGTGAGGATGACAGGCTGTGTTTCTTCTCCTGCTCCGAAGTTTGTGCTGCTACCAGCCGTCTGATGGGAATCTTTGGAAAGTACATTTCCTCCACATGGAAATATAAACAACTTCTGTGATTCTTAAACATGCTCATGATTAATTTCCAATAAATCAAATATTGCTGATGTTTTTGTTTCTTGGTGCTTAAAGTCATTTTTGCACATTTTTAACACTTTTCTTATGATCCATATCACATATTTCTGAGTAGTAGGTAGGGTTAGGTTCTGTGTATTGCTTCGGGGAACTTCGACCTCCCACCCTGACAACCCCGCCACACACACCGTCACCATGGGCGTGGCGGCGTACTGCGCCGCGGTTCGCTCTGTTTCAATTTGTGATGCGTCCTCCGCTCCAGACCTCCTTGTACAAGTCGTTTGCCTTTGCCAACTTTTTATTGGTTTTCAGAAAGCACATCTGGTCTTGGCACATCAGGGCCTGGCAGCGCTTGTGAATCCAAACCAATTTGGGGGATGGATGAGGCGGGGTTAATCACTGAGGTGGAGGTGAAACATAAGTAACTGTATAATCCCAGTGAGAACAGCGACAGATAAGGGTACCAAAAAAAGCGGGCCGGACATCGCAGATACATTTTACAAAGGTAAAATGTCACTTGTTCGTTTGTTTGAAGCCAGTGAAGCAGCAGCTACTGACCGGTGTGTTTTATGCAATCATGGGGACGGTGCGAACTTCACCGGATACAGTCTACTTTGTTTTATGAAGAATAATTCATTCCTTCTATAAGGCAAACTCCACTTGAGTCTGAATTCCTGTGTGTGTGTGTGTGTGTGTGTGTGTGTGTGTGTGTGTGTGTGTGTGTGTGTGTGTGTGTGTGTGTGTGTGTGTGTGTGTGAGAGAGAAAGGGAGTAGAGGTGAAGTTCATCTGGAGTTGAGAATGTTGAGGGTCTGTGAATATGTATCAGTTTAACAGACTGCAGCGAGATCTGCTCACGTCCTCAGTGCAGTTCCAGGTTAGAGCGCCGTGCATATGCACACACACACATGCATGCGCACACACATTCACACATGAACACAGACACGCACAAATTCTCAAAAACATGCAGTTACGCGGACTCGCATACAAGCGTTTGTGTAAATGCGTGTACCCAAACACATACACACTAACTTACAGTCCCAGCTGTAACAAATGCAGACCAGATTGTGTATTATGAAGATGATGTAAAGGACCAGGCATGCCTGTCTCCATGGTTTTGGTTCTCTGTTGACTAAATGTTGAGTGCATGAGACTGTGTAACTGCGTTTGTGTGTGTCTTCGTGCATGCATGTGTTTGCGTGTCTGTTTTCAGAGGGGACAGCCGTTGGCTTCACGTGCCATGATCTATTAAACCGCTCTGGTCCGCTGTGTGATTCATTGTATATTTCCACAGCCAATCACAAGCAGCCGTTCCACTGTTGCGTTTTATTTTTTTGTTTGTTTGTTTTTTAATCCGTGTATGTCGACAAAGTTCTCTGCATCACATGCACTAAAACGATAGGAAGAGCATGACTTTCTTAATAAGTTAGTTTAATGTTAACATCAGCAGAGTTTGGGATAGCTGTAGCTATTTCCCGTATAGCTCATTATGTAGAGGAGGGTTGAAAAAAAAATCTATTCGTTTTCTGAATCGATTTGAAAATTGTGATAAAGATTATGTTATTATACATATAATATTAATTAATATTATTAAAGAAATATTATTTTTTCCTTAAATTTCATGCCACCATAGTCACAAATTAATTAAAACATTTCATTTCTGGAGTGGGCTGAATTTGTTCTCTTCAATGTTTTTGTAATGCACATCAGATGGTACACAAGGAAGTTGGAAGCCATTTTTGTTACGTTTTTTTTTTTTCGTTGTATCGATATAGCATCGTATCGTGAGCCATCTAATCAATATCGGATTGAATCGCTATAAATTTGAATGGTAAGACCCTGCCCAATACCCAGCTACAGCTGGAGTAGCCAGGAGCTAGATTCCCTGCATCTGAATTTTGTAGATCATACCACGAGTCATGCCATCATGCCACAGGCCATGAGAGCATAATGGATCCCACCCAGTGAAGCACACTTATACTTGCAGGGTTAAGGGTTCCCTTCCCTCCGGAGCCGCCCTCCCCCACCCCCCGTGCTGT
Source organism: Zeus faber (assembly GCF_960531495.2). Lineage (NCBI taxonomy): Eukaryota > Metazoa > Chordata > Actinopteri > Zeiformes > Zeidae > Zeus > Zeus faber. The sequence goes on from NC_137197.1 coordinate 23,411,627, forward strand.
CAGGGTCCTCTGAGCAGCAGTGTGTGTTGTGTCGTGGGGAGGGTATTAGGTGTTTAAGCAGGGAGAGTTTGCTGGGAAGGGAGCGGCTTGTTAAAAACACCCGGGGATTAGTGAGGCTCTGCAAAGTCGTGAAAATGGTGATAAAGCCAGATGAACGTTCCCATAAAGCAGTGTGTGTGTGTGTGTGTGTGTGTGTGTGTGTGTGTGCGCGTCTGTACACATGTGGATGTGTTTCTGTGCCAGTATAAGTCGATGGTCGGTGTGTGTGAGTAGCATGAGTCACAGTGGGCGTGTCCCAACGAACTTGACAGAGGGAGAGAGAAAGAGAGGGAGAGAGAGACAGACAGGCAGGAAGAGGGGATGGAAGGAAATGAAAGAAAGACAGGAATGCGGAATACAGAGGGGGAGAAAGAGAGAGAGAGAGAACAGTGTCATTTTCTTGCGGAAGACATGAAGAGAGAATACAAGGGGAACAAAATGGAAAGAAAATTTAGGAAGGAAAGAATGATGAGGGCGAGAGAAAAATTGAATAAGAATAAGAACGGTTTATTATTTTTTGATTTTTCAATTCTATTCTTTATCTTTATGCGAATATACGATAAGATATAGGACTTTACTTTCATTTACATTACTTTCAATATGTTACAAAATAATAATTCAAAATAAATCTCAATGAATACAAGTCAAGAGTATAGGCAAATTTATGCCTGACTCGTCCGCGAAAGTAAAGTGGCCACTATAGGGATGTTCCTAACGACTAATTTAAAGTTAGACTAGTTGACGAGTATAAAAGTCAGAAAAAATATTGCCTCTAACTGAGTGACCGAGTCCCCGGGAAACGCGGAGGTCGGGGCGGAAGGGCGCTATGAAGCCGGCAGCAGTCCGGGATCCGTGGCGCAGCAAGTAACCGATTCCACAGCCCCGGGAAATGTCCCTGGGGGGGTCCCTAACAAGGGGACACAGACGCCGGGAAAACGATCGTCCGTACGCCACGCTTTACTGCAAATTTTTATGTCAAATTATGTCAAAATGTTATGTAAATGTGTACATTAATAAAATAATGATAGGGCCCGATAAGTTTAACCCACTAGTATTTCTGGTGCCGACTCGTGAGGGTAGCAACGTTTAATCGACTAGTCAACTCATCGCTCACATCCCTGCGTGGCCAAAATGATGTCACACGGAAAGACATGAGTAGTTTCCGTGCGGCGGCTTTTTTCGCCTGTCTGCGCACATCTGAAATTTTCATCTGACGTGCAGCTGTCATGGAGGAGTTTGAGGAGTTTGGGATAATATCAGTTTGCCGCAAGGAGAAAACGCACTGAGTGTAACAGCTCCAAATGTTTGGAGCTCAAGAGATGCAGTGAGAAAGAAATGGTGGAAAAATGAGATGGATAGATAGATAGATGGAAGGATGGATGGAGAGATAGATAGATGGATGCATGGATGGATGGATAGATGGATGGATGGATGGATGGATAGATGGATAGATAGATAGATATAAGGGGTGTCACCATCCCATTTATTACATTTCACTGCATATATGTATGAAAGTATGTATATGTATGTGACAAATAAAAAATCTTGAATCTTGAATCTTGAATCTTGAATCCCGATTCAAAATCTAAAATCGATTGAAATTAATGTCCGATTTTGAAGTTCGAAATCACAATCAGGTTTGCGATTTTCTCCGTATTTTTGTGGGTAATGTTTTCCGACATGGTTGCCATATTTGGGCCGTCAAAATCCAGTTGTAAACAAATGCAGCGTGCGCTGGGCGGTGTCGATTACGGCTCACGCAGCTCCCAATCCACTCTCATGAAATTTGGGTTGGAGTTTGGAGCGGGTCTGCTGCGGTCCGCTCCACGGAGGGGTCCGCTGCACACTGCACCCGCCCACCTGGCAGTAGGGCTGCAGGAATGAAATTTGATCGATTTGATCACAATAAAGTTCAATATAAGTTCGTCCAGTTTGTTGCACAGTGAACGCACATTAGAGAGAGTTATTCCCCCGGTCACGGTGCCAAGTCCACGTCGGCGGAGATGCACGAGCGCTTCGGCGCCTTTCCCTCTCCTCCACGTATCACTGTGTGTACAAGGGAGAGTGTGCCTTTCACCACAATGTCCAGTAATTCCACAGATGTGGTGAGGAAAGTGGGAAATAAACCCGACTGTCACCGAGTGAATGTCCTCTGGTGCAGAGGTTCCCAACCACCGGCTCCTGGACCGTGCCAGGCCTGGTGGCATTTGGCCGTGTGAACGCAGGCGGGAATTTTTCAGAGTGATCTGTGATCTGCTCCAGAGCAAAAGCAGCAGCAGGAAAGGGAGTAGATTTATTACATTTAGAGTTTTTATTTGCTTTGTTTGGAGAAAATATGGCTCTGATAGGAGCTGCAGAGCTGTAGGTAGTGATTTGCCTTTTACTCCCAGTGTTTCCTGGCAAAAGTAGCATCCATTTTTCTGCGCTTATTTTGGTAAGTGATTTAAAAGTAGTGTAATAAGTGACTTATTGTTTATCATTCTTAAGTCTAGTTTTGCTAAAGTTCTGAACTGTTTCGGTGTCTTGTTTAAACATTCTAATTTCTGTTATTATTTATAATTTTTATTATTAATAAATAAACAATACCCTAATAGATATACACACACACACATACACACACACACACACACACACACACACACACACACACACACACACACACACACACACACACACACACACACACACACACACACTAAGGGCTAGACAGAGCAGGGATGGATTTGAGGGATTTGGCGTTACAGGAGGGTTTAGACCAGCTGACACAGTCCTCAACACACACATGCGCGCACACAGAGCGGAGCTGGAGTTAGGTTAGAATGTTTAGATAACTTTGAGGCCTTGGGCGTCCGGGTGGAGGGAGTGTGTGTGTATTTGCAGGACAGGTGTGGTTCATCAGGGCAGTTGTACGACATCGGACACCACCAGGGAAGATAACGCTCAACGAGACGAAGACAGGGTCTTAGGGAGTGTGTGTGTGTGTGTGTGTGTGGGGGGGGGTGTATGCGTGTGTGTGTGTGTGTGTGTGTGTGTGTGTGTGTGTGTGTGTGTGTGTGTGTAATACTCAGTGACCAGCCACAGCCAGCCAAAATAAAGTACATTCAGCCATAAATCTACTGCCCCAGCCGCTAGCTTTTGAGCAAGGCATCTCTGGAATCTTTCCAAGCTTTAGAAACCTTTCAAAGTAATGTATTCCCATGAAACCAAAACTATTGTTGTGGTCACATGGAAAATACATTTATACACAATATACTTTTCTATTTCTTTTATTATCATTATTATTATTATTATTATTATTATTATTATTATTATTATTATTATTATTATTATTATTATTATATGTCAATCAGAGTGTCCTTGTGTTATTCAATGATTTAATGAGTTGAGGCTTTGGAAATTTGTGAGTTTTCAGACAACAATAACAATTTTTTTAACATTTTTCTTTCCTGCTGTGAAAATATCGGTGTGGTTTTGAGATGCCAATAAAGGGTTTGTGAGTGGAGTTGAGTTGGTTTCAGTTCTCTTGAGGTAAGTCAAGCGTAGTTTCAGTTAAGTTGAGTTTAATCAAGAAAAACGGAGAGAAGGCAAAGGAGGTATTGATGCATAACTGACTGTATCTTCTCCGACGAGCCTGTCATATCGCTCTCTCTCTCTCTCTCTCTCTCTCTCTCTCGCTCTCTCTCTCATTCTCTCTTTTGTCGCAGTCACTGCCAGGCGTGACTGGCCACTACATTATTCATAGGGCACTTGACGTGTTTGTCTGTGTGTTTTTATAAGAGAAGAAAAAATACATTGTGTGTGTGTGTGTGTGTGTGTGTGTGTGTGTGTGTGTGTGTGTGTGTGTGTGTGTGAGTGCGTGCGTGCGTGCGTGCGTGCGTGCGTGCGTGTGTGTGTGGTTCTACCAGGGGGTGAGGTAAATCAGAACAGTGTTGAAGTCGTTTGGGTCAACCAGGAATTCACACGAGGTCCAGTTACCACACCGGCCCCCAGAGGACGTAAATGAGCTCTGTGTGTGTGTGTGTGTGTGTGTGTGTGTGTGTGTGTGTGTGTGTGTGTGCGTGCAAAACTGAATTAGAGTGATTAAGTGTTTATAAATAGCGTTCTGTGGTGACATATTGAGATGTGCGACTTTCTTACTCAATAGCATTTCTGATTGCTTGTGTCCTTTCTGTAAACGTGTGTGTGTGTGTGTGTGTGTGTGTGTGTGTGTGTGTGTGTGTGTGTGTGTGTGTGTGTGTGTGTGTGTGTGTGTGTGTGTGTGATTAGGCAGTAGCCTTGTTAACCATGTGTGTTGTCCTTTGGGAAAAGAGTGGAACACATTATTATTACAGCTGTCCTTGAACATCACACCGCTTTCTGTGCGCAGATGTCATATGTGCTGTAGTACCGTGTGTGTGTGTGTGTGTGTGTGTGTGTGTGTGTGTGTGTGTGTGTGTGTGTGTGTGTGTGTGTGTGTGTGTGTGTGTGTGTGTGACCTGTCGCTCTCTCCATAAAATTCCGTCCCTGTAGACCTTTTTAAAATTGTGTTATTGATAATTTTTTATTTGTTTGGTTAAAATGTCCACAGTCCTCGGTGTGTACTGCTGCTCAAGAAAGATGTTCTCTCTCTCTCTCTCTCTCTCTCTCTCTGTCTCTCTCTCTCTCTCTCTCTTCTCTCTGTCTCTCTCTCTGTCTCTCTCTCTCTTTCTCCCTCTCTCTCCCTGTCTCTTTCTCCCGAGTGAATGACTAAGGACTGAGAGTGAGGTCACTGGGGAGAGGAAAGGAGTGGGGGGGGGGGGGTCATTGATTCAGAAGAGAGGAGAGAAGAGGAGGAGAGGCCGTATGGAAAGGAAACAGGAAAGAAGGGAAGAAAAGAGAGTGGACAAGAGGAGAAGGAAAGTAGAATAGACACGGCATCATTCCATTTAGCATTTCCAGGTATGAGTCTGGTTTCCCCGGCAACGGCACGCGAGGCTGTGGATAGAGAGGGTGACGGGAGGTGAAGGGAGGATGCGAATGAGGGATTGGGGGGGTGGACCTGGGCCGGACAGGACTCAGAGAGAGGGACGGGGAGCTCTGATGTCATTCTCTGGCCGGAACCGTTGGCGCCATCGATTGGATTCGGTCTCCATGAGTACACAACATGGAAAACACCGCGCCGCAATGAACAGGCTCATCACACCTTCCCGGCTTGTCTCAATTCATGCTACCCTTTTCTTGACAAAAAAAGATCACGAGGAATGCCACAGAGGTATGTCCACCCTGGCATCGGGGAGGCAAAGCAATTCCCCTCATGAGAAAACACCCCAATTCTGCTTGAGTCGGTCAACGTCAAAATCGGTTTTCGCCGATTCTAAACCGCCCAAGGAGTCTTCCTGGTTGAATGAGAGTTAAATGGTCTGTGGTGTTGTGATAGGCTGTGGGTGACTGGTGGGAGTTTACCATTTGTGTCAGTAAGTACTGTGTTAGTCTGTTAATTATCACTGAGCACTGTCATAAATCTCTGTTAATTACATGTGTGCGCGCCGAGAAGCCTCCAGCAAGCGGCTGTCACTGAGGGCGGTGTTGATGGAGGACTAGGAGCTGAATGTCTGAAATGTATACCAAAATGGACAGAGAGAGATCGAGCGTTTGGACAGAGATCACAAAAGGGCCGGGGTGGAAAAGGCGGGGTCGGACAAAGGACAGAGGAAGAAAGAGAGGTGGAAGGAGAAAGAGGAAGAAGTGACGGACGGAGATAGATGGCGGCTCTGCAGCGAAAAGTCTCGAGAGTGAAAAGGGGTTGACATCACGGCGGAGGAATTCCATCCCTCTTTTTCTTTACTTCCAAACATCTTTTGTTAGACTTCAGATTCACTCCATTCTTCCAGATAGAGAGCAGGGGGAGCGGAGCAGAGCGGAGGGAGTGGGGGTTCAGACGGGGGGAAGAGGTGAGTGAGTGGGAGAGAGGGAGAAGACAAGATAGAAGGAAGGATTTATGGGGGAAAGGATGGAGCCGGGGAGGGAGGACAATAGGGGGTGAGAGAGGGAGAGAGGGGGGTGTTTGAGTGGAAATCACCTTTTTACTGTTCCTGTTGTCAAATAAGAAGTAAAAGAGGAGAGGAAGGAGGGAAGCGGACAGTCTACATTTCACTTTTTTAGTGGAAGGACTTCTCCAGCCATGCCGCCTTCCACATGTTTCCAGAAAATCCCCAAAACAAATGAAATTGTCAAGTTCTTGGCACTTGCGGTTCTCCACTTGTTTAAAGGAAGAAAAGGGGGGGGGGGGGGGACCCATTCTGCATCGGCGGGAGGTTTTGTTTTTTTTTCTCTCTCCCTCTCTCTCTCTGCCGTGTGGTCCGTCTGTTTTCCTGTTTTGTCGTGTCACTAAGAGATGGAGGGAAACGAGATGTGGAAAGAAAAAGAGATTAAAAAAAAAATAGGGGGTGAGGGAATAGTGGAAAAAGTTAGTATAAAACTTTACAGCGACTTTATTAGTTAGTTTATAGAGGGAGAGGGAGGAGGAGAGAGAGGGGGGGGGGTACGCTAAGAGAGCGGGAGGAGGGAGGGAGGGCGGAAATGAGAGATAACACGCCTCAGCGGTAACAAACCCACGGCATTATGGGTAAGTGGTGCCCATTTGAGCCCGGTGCAAAGAAACCAAAAAAGCTCAGAGAAAGCTTTTTTTTTTTGTTGTTGGTTTTTTGTTTTTATTTTATTTCTTTATTTTCTGAGTAGGAAAACAAAGCCCAGTAAGGCCACTAAACGCCGAGTGAACTAAGGTAACCAACGTTTAATGCGATTTTCCTAATTGTCTGTGATTTTTTTTTTTATGGCGTAAATGGCGCCCGGGCCGGTGGGAGGGTGTGCGGGGGAAGACGGGGTGAGGTAACTGTGAAAACGGGGCCCCGAACTTTCCCTTTAGCGCTGCAAACGCTGCATGTTTTCCTCCACATCACGGGCGCCAAAAAGCCACTCGCCAACACCAGAAAACTCAGCAACTGTCCTTTCCCGATTTTCCTTCCTTCCTCCCTTCTTTCCTTTTCCTCCCTTTTTTTTTTTTCTATTCTCCCTACACACTCCCCCTTCTCCTCTTCTTTCCTCTCTCCTTCCCTGCTGGTCCTGAACCCTGTGCTCATAAAGTCGGGGTCCGCTGCTCCAGCCAGCATGTCCAAGTTTCCTCACTGCCGCTGATTACATCAGCACATGCAGTCATGCTCTCCTTCTCTCTTTCCCACTCTCTCTCTCTCTTTTCTCGCTCTCTATCCATCTCAATCACCCTCATCATTTCCCCCGGCTCCTCTCTTCCCCTTTTATCTTGACTTGGGGCGATGTATTCAATCAAAGAACAACAAAAGTTTAACTCCCCCCACCTCTCTTACGCTCTCTCTCTCTCCATCTGTCTCTCTGGCTCTCTGTCTCTCTCTCTCTCTCTCTCTCTCTCTCTCTCTCTCTCTCTCTCTCTCTCTCTCTCTCTCATGAGGCCTCTCCTCTTGGACTAACAACACATGACATCACCAACAACAGCTGCCCAGCTGTACATGTGTGGATTGGCACAATCTTATGAGCATGAGCATGATGCCTGTGTGTGCGTGCTTGCGTGTGTATGTGTGTGCGTGCGTGTGCATTGGATGTATTGTTGGAGAACGACTGTCGGTTGCCAAGGCAACAGAGAGAGATCAGTCAAGGGGCAGCGACTGCTCCCCCTCCACTTTGCTTGAGACCTAAAGTTATGCAACACAAAGACCTCTCACCCCTCTGTCTCCCTCTGTTTCTCTGTCCGTGTGCCTCTGGAGCACTCTCTCTCTTTCTCTCTCTCTCTCTCACCTCCTCTATCTCTCGTCCATCTGTCTGCATGGGCAGTTAGCTTTGCTTTTGTCCCCGCAGCTGTGCCCGGTCGTTAAGCCGTAAAAAACGTTTTAATTGGTTATTGAGTTCTGTGCGGTCACTTCCATTGGCTAACCAGGGCGTCAGTCAATGGAGCCATCCGTCTCTTTCAGGTGGAGCAGCAGCCGTTCTCATCAGCACTTTTTGCATGACAGAGGGCCAGTCTCCGTGGGAATAAACGAATTAGAAGGGGAATGAGAATCGGGATGAAAGGGAACTCGCGGATGTACAGTTCATCAGAGTCAGTACGGATCCCCGGAGGGGCTCGTCGTCCACGTCACCAACCACCTTGAAGCACTTTGACCAATTGTCCCAAAGGGAAACGCTGGCACCAGTGCTGCTTCCCGCAAGTTTTGGATGTCCTTGTTTTTGCCTCCAAATAGGTTATGTGGGTTAGGTCTATGTGAAAGCCGGGGCTGCCGTGACATTAATTCATTGATCAACCCTCTCATCAAAATAATCATTTGTGGCTGTCCTAATAGAGGGTTGGATGATAGATGTTGCTCAACGTTGCCCTGAAAACAGATTGTGTTACCCAATAAATGCACCAATGCCCATCGCCGGTCGGCATTAAAAACAATTACAGCAGTTTTACTGTCTCTAATAAAAGCCAGTCATAGCAATGAGCAAACTTTGAAGCAGGCCGCGTGTTGTTTCATGGGAACAACACGGCGCTGCTGATCCTCACCTATAATAGCTGCCTAATCCAGCAGATCTGATCAAAGGTAGCTAGTTAACTCAGGCTTATCCGCAGCCTTAGGAGATCTATTTAATGAGCTTACAACATTGAACCGGCCGCCATATCTCCCCGCGGTTAAGAGTAGCCGCGCCAGGCTCCGACTCCTGGAGGAAACTCCATTTTGGAACAGTCTCAGTCTCCCTCTACCAGCCGTTATCTGTCTTCTTCTCAGCGTCTTCATTCCTTTATATCTATTGTTTGTGTTACTCTCTGCCACCGTCTCATGTTGACCATGTCGGAAAGGTAAAAAAAAAAAGGTAATAAATTCAATTGAAATGAACTCTCTGATACCTGCATACACCCTGATTTATGTCTAGGCAGCTTTCCCTCCATCTTCTGCTTCCAGCCCCTCTTCTTCCCTCTCTCTCTCTCTCTCTCTCTCTCTCTCTCTCTCTCTCTCTCTCTCTCTGAGGTGAAGTTCTACCTGTCATTTGGCTTCTTTTTCTCTCTCCCTCTATTTCTCCGTACCTTCGTCGCTTTAAAATCCCTTAGCGTTGCGACGGTGGTTGTGCACGCCGTGTCAGTCTGCAGCGTTTCTTTCCCCGCCCCCGTCCCTCTCTCTGTTTTTCTTCGTCTCGCACGCCCTTTTCCTCAACGTTCGCAAGTCGTGGCCGAGGTGTCTTGAAACCCCCTCTTTCTATATGCAGGTTTGAGTCGTTCTCTCTGTATAAACCTCTCTCGGGCCCCACCCCTGCTTGCCTCCGGTCTGACGGTCGTCTCTATCTCTCTGCGGCGCGGCTCAGGTGGTGGAGTGGGCGTCTGATAATTGGAGGGATCGTTGGACGCCTTTCTTCTCCTGGTGGCGTGTTGAAGTGCCCTTGAGCAAGGCGCCGAACATAACAATATGTTAGGGACCTTGAAAAGAACCGAGTGTCCGCTGGGCTGGAAAGGCAGCTGTATTAAATGCATTCCATTTATAACTGATTAAACACAATTTAGAAAATATATTATCTTTTATCTTTATTATCTTTTATTATCTCTATTATCTTTGTAACGGTACCGTTTGTAGGGCGTGGCATTAAGGATGATGTGATTCAGTTTAATGTTGATTCAATGCGATGTCGATGAGATGGGTTACTTTACGATTCTATATTGATATATTGACTTTTTATACATAATGAGACATGCATTTAAAAGACAAGGCACACATTCAGTGTAATACAGAAATAAAATATTTAAATGATTTGTCACTCATCACTATAGTGCTATTTCATTTAAGGAGGAAGAGGTTGCGTAACTTCCAAACAAAGTATCTACATTACAATTCTCAAATCCATTCAGAAATTGAAACAATAGAATTGAATTGTATCTGAGCATTTTATTTTATTTTTCGTGGTGTGGTCTGGGTAAGTTTGATTACACTTCACTACCATTTATCCACGTACACGTAACGGGACCAGGGATATTTTACGCACTTGGATGACTACATTATGACGTCATAGTGTCAGGTAACCTCCAAGCTTCAGTCAAACTGCTCGGAGGCGTTGGAGGTGAAGATGTTACTGAGCTGGAATCAGCATCGTTGTGCCTGCGACATCCCTCCATCTCTCCCACGATAATGTCACTTCACTTCCTGACCTTTCCATTATCCCTTCAGGGCCTCTGCTCTGTTGTGTTGTTTTGTTTTTTGTTTTTTTAATCCTCAACCACTGACCTTTGAAGTATCAGCCAAAACAGAACCACGTTAAAATAGTTTTGAAAGAGCAGTTTCAAACTTTTTCAGGTTGAAAGAAAATATATAAATGTTGTTGTTTTATTTTTTCTCCTTTTGATTCTTTGGGTTGAGGCCATTTTTCGTGTTTTGTACTGCAACGTGTAGTACGCTCTTACTTTGAAAAACATGAAAGGATGCACATATCAGTCTACATCAGCAAACTGATGGGTTGGAATTATTACTCATCAACACCAGACATGAAAAAAGGAGTTCCGATGTCATTGTTAAGAGAGTTTTCTATTTTTCTATGAATCAAAATACGATGGGAAATTAATTTAAACTCTAGACATTACTTCCAGTTGTAAGTATAAGTGAGTATTTCTGTCCAAACGTATCGCTTTTCTGCTCTGGCGTTTCACACGTTGCAGGACAGTTTAAATGCAGAAGATGCTCTGTCTCAGCCTCAAGACGCTGCTGCTGTACGTTCATGCCATGGAGCCTGAAACAGAGCACTACTGTATCTCTGCTCTCGCTGCCTCCCACCGCGGGAGGAAGAGGAGACAGCGCAGGGAAGGATTGAGTCATGCTCGTTAGACTGATAAAAAAAAAAAAAAAACAACAACCGCCTTCGTCGTCCGTGACTTTTTGCAAGGAGGTGGAGCTGGAGGATAAAGAGGAAGTTTGACTGCTGCTGCTGCAACTTACACGCAGACCAGAGATCATCGTGTCTGGTGTTATTCTGGGAGACTACCAGGACACTCCTCTGGTTCTGAATGTGTGTGTTTCTCTGATTATATTTGGTTTCACACTAGTTTAGCTGATGGTGATATGGACTGTGGCTACTAGAGTAGCAGTCCACTTAAACCGACATTTTATTAGGAGGATTATCCCTTTATACTGTATGACTGATCCCATTCTTGAGGAGGATCCTTTAGATATATAGGGCAATAAATTATAAACGTACATCATGAATACGGGCATGAGAAGGAGGGCTGAGCACTTATTTGGTATTATTCTTCAAAATCACAATATCTTTTTGTGCATATAAAGACACATTGTGCTGATATGATTATACAAAATATGATTTTGTTTACAAATACATTTCTTCTAAATTGTAAAGTTTATTTGTAAATCACATTTCAAACACAAGGGCAATTCAACTGCTTTTATTTAAAGACATGAAAAGGCATTTAATCAAAATTATACTCAATATCAGTTTTGGATTATCAGTTGCGAACGAGATACTAAAGGATCACATTGTCAATGATATACATAACGATACATAATTGGTCTTGAACTACTCAAAATTTTCCAATAATTTTCCAATAATTTGACTGAAAAAAATATTCCTTAATATAATAGCTTGAAAACAGTATACATTTTAGGTTTATTGTAACCAATGAATGTATTAATTGGTCACATTAATAACATACATTTCTACTACAAAATAGTCTTTAACAGTATCACGATCTCTTGATTTTCTGACGATATGATACTGCTAAATCATGATATACATATTTATTTCTCGCCAGGCCACACTCAGATGTTTTGTTGTTCTGCAGCCGTGCTGCGGGTGGAAATATGCAACATATTTGCCAATAAAACACAGATGTAAATCCTGGCGTCTTAACAGCTCATAAGCACGTGTTTTAACAGATATTTCTCCCACAGGTGGCTCTGGTCAAACCGTGCAGCGACTTACAACTGTTAGACCGTCAAAAGTAAAGCCTCACTTTACGACGGGAAATGCTCACACACCCGCCCGGAGTGTGTGCACACATTAAACACACACACACACACACACACATGCAAAACATGTTAATTCTGTCGTTTTGGAGCTGGTAGCCGTGTATATGTTGCAGTGTGTGTTTTTCGTGTGTCAATGTGTTGTGAGACAAAGAGAACATCAGACATTGTAACTCAGGCCTGTTCAGCTCCTGGCCTGGACAATGTCGATTTGGCGTTTGAAAAGGGTTGAAGGTTAGAATCAACTGGGGGGAAAAAACGAAATATGATATGAAATATGCAAAAATGTCCTCCAGTAAAAAGAGGCAGTGCTGTTGTTCCACCCGTTTTCGTCTCAACACAATTTGCCCATCCACCTTCTTTCAAACTGCTGAACATGTTCTAATAGTCTGGGAAATGACTTACGTGTCATTCGGTTGGAAAACAGGACCAAGTGGGAAAACAAATACTGATAATTTGCCAAGAACAAGCATACGGTCATGCAGAAGCAGTACTAAATACAGTGTGAGTAGTTTCCAAAAGTACAGTGATAAGATTGAACATGTTTGATGTTTTTGCATTTTCTTTGTCACTGTTGTACAAGCAGCCGCACTGTCTCAACCAAAACAGTCATCTTGACTTGTACCAACCCAAAGGTGGTAACAGGTTAAAACTCCATCCCCTGGCAGTATGCAGTTGAATAGCCCTGGTATATATGAAGCACAGTACTATGCACTCCTCTGTACTGTACTATAACACCTTGATAAATAGAGCACGGTACCAGTGTTGTCAGGGTTGTAGGTTCCAATCCATGTGAAACTCAAAAGGGATGGCATGACCTTTTTCCCCTTTACATTCTCTCGTCTCGCTGTGAGATAATCCACCCTGTCTGTCTGTGTGTGTGTGTGTGTGTGTGTCTGTCTGTCTGTCTGTCTGTCTGTCTGTCTGTGTATGGAAAATATATTGCGGACTGACGTTTTGGGATAAGACTGGCTCGTCGGTTCTCGGTTGCGCTGACTTTGGGAGCTGGAGAACGTGTGAAGAAACAGCAGCCTGGCACAGCTGTAGAGGCACGGATCTGATCTCCACTGACAGAATGCCCTTTTCTGCTGCGGTCTGCACACACACACACACACACACACACACACACACACACACACACGTCTGTTTGCGTACACGCACACTGACACAGACACACACTCTATACTCACAAACCTTTGCCAAGACAATGGCCTGGTAATCCTTGTGTCTGATTGGACGAGACTAGATTACCCAGAGGGCACCAGCTGTCGGCGAGGGAAGGGGGGGCGGGGGGGGAGCCCAATTTTCTCAGTATGAAGACACACTCCACCGGTTATATCAGCCCCGTCTCTCACTCTGGCCTTTGGGGCTCCAGATACCGAGGTATTAGACCGTTGACTGAACATGTGCTGGTGAACCAGTTGTTCCACTTACTTTCGCAACTTAAACATTGATGCCAGGGTGGGTCCGTTTTTTTTTTTTTTGTTTTTTTTTTAACCTATTGATACTCAAGGATGCAGAAAGTGACGAGCACATTAAAAAGGGACCAAACACTCTGCACCTTATTTCATACAGTTGTCGTAAAGTGTCCTTTGTTACAGTGTAATGTCCTCCAGTCACTTCAGTCGGAATATATTCGTTTCCACAGCTGTCATATACTGTCTTACCTCCCTCTAATTATTGTAAATGGACGGCATATTTATAGATTTTTTTTCTGGCCACTATGGCCACTCAAAGCGATCAAATTCACCCACTCATACACACTCAGACCAACGGTGAGAGACAGCTATGCAAGGTGCCGGAAATAGAGATCTTCCTCGAGGACGCCTTGGCAGATTTTATTTTACCAACGAGCAACCCTTTCCTTGGCAAACGAACGAACGCGCAAGCCCCCAAGCCCACCCGAGTCCCCCCACAAGCTGACACTGAGCCACAGTTAACCCTCAAAAGGCCAAAGCAATGGGATGTTCTCCGCTAAAACAATGACGATGGTGGGAGGGAGAAGGAGTGGGGGCAGAGAAACGGGAGGAAGAGTGACATTCTGCTGGAAGAAGATAAGAGCCCTGACTCCTGCAGTGGTGATGAGAGAGAGAGAGAAGGAGAGAGAAAGAGAGAGAACGTGAGCGAGAGAGAGAAAACCCTCAATATTCTCCCCTCCATGAATAAAAATAAGAGAGAGAGAGAGAGAGAGAGAGAGAGAGAGACATGCAAAGAGATAAAGTTAAAATAAGAGCATGTTGCAGCGATAGGGACAGAGAGGCTTTGGATTGGCCTCATTTCTCTTTCTCTGCTCTCTGTCCATCTGTCTGGAAGTCTGTTTGTTTTCTGTCTGTCTGTACATCTGTGTGTCTTCCGGTGTGTCCCCTCTATCTGTCTGTCTCTCTGACCTGTGTATCAGTATGTGTGTGAGTGTGTGTGTGTGTGTGTGTGTGCGCGCGTGCGCGCATGCAAAGGAGACATATTTCTGCTTCCACCCAGACAAACGGCTCTGCTTTTATTTACAGTATATATTCAGCAGCAAGTACCTCGGATTATAGTTTCCTGTCATATGTGGCGGTGAAGACATGTTTACTATGTAAATGTCCTGCAGCCCCCGAAGTCCAGAGGAGAGTTTTTACTGATTGGAGCTTTTGAGTGGTCATGTAATCAGCAGTGATGGGGTCGTAGATGCACACACACACGCACGCACGCACGCACAGCGGCTTACACAATCATGTTTCTCTCTCGTCAGCTGATTGGTATCCTATACATTTATCTGTTGTGTTGTGACTTCACGTCGCTTAGCTGAGCTATACAGTCTCGACCGGACATCTGCTTTGTATCAAACGGCCACCATTGCAACTGAGTGTTGAAGTGAAGTGCTTTAAACTGTAGTTCAGCTAATGGCCACTAGATGCTTCAGAAAATATTGCTCAGACTGAATACAGTACAAGTCAATGGAAGAAGTGTAGTGAGTGTAAACCCAAACTCGAGGCTGAAAATCTGTCACAGATACTACGCCCAATTTTTTCTACAGTCTGTGGCTTGTATAGACTCTCCTCATCAGTCAATCAGCCTTTTTTTTTTTTTTTTTTTAATAGTAGTACCTTATTTAACAACAATTAGAAAAATGGAATGATAAAACCTTATCTCAGAGAATAAAAAAAGAGCCTATTTCTTATAATTATTTATAGAAATAATATTTTTTTCTTGCATAGTTCATTGTAGTCTATGGCCCTGTGCTGTGGGGGTGGTGTGGTTTATGCAGCCACACCTGTCTTTGGCCTGTTACACTAATGCTACTGTTGCAATGTAGCTTGAATGTTATTCTCCCTTGTAAGTCGCTTTGGATAAAAGCGTCTGCGAAATGAATAAATGTAAATGTAATGTAAATGGTCTAGGTAATTGGGCCCGGGATCAGGATGGCTGTAGGCCTGTTGCTCGTTAGTCAACAACGGACAGGTAAAACCCCCATCCCCACACAGACGCACACAGGAGAGGGCCTCTGTCATGACAATGTTCCATCTGCTCCCGGCTTGTTCCATCTTGCCCTCTCTCGAAACTGGCGTGTTTGCAACATGTCTGCCTGTGTCTCTGTGTTGGAGGGCCCTGAACATGCCACACGGACGCCCGCTATATAATTATTAATCTGGTCCCGAACAGGAAAAGGTTCCCCTCCCCTGATCAAGAGGTTCTACACTTTACGATATCACATGTTGTTTTGAGGACAGGGGCAGGGCTGGGGGATGACAGTGGTATGTTTTATTTCTGGAGTCGAGGGGATTTATTTTCCTGACTGGAAAGCATCCTGGTAACCAACGTAGACACTGTGTTTCCTCTATCGTAGGAAATAAGGACAATGTCAAAATGCACAGAGTGCTTTTCTGAATATTGTGCACTGTGTGCATGTTGAAGAATGCAATTTCTCTTAAAATTGTGTTGGCTTTTTTATTTTTATTTTTTATTTATTTATTTGATGGTCTTATTTGGGGTGACATGCAATGTCGCTTTATCGTTCCTATTTTTCCATTTTGTTCCTCTCATCTGATTTGACTCTGCATGGTCAACTGGGATTTGATTGAATTTAACCTGTCTCAATAGCCAAACAGCACAATAGTTTAGGCTAAGGAGGAGCTTTTGTAAAATATAATAGTATTCCATTCAGTTTAACCTCTTATTGAAAAAAAAAAAACTTTTCATTTTTAGTTTATTGGTTTGGCAGCACAAAGGATATTGAGAAATTCTATTCACTTTTCAGAAGCAGCTGTAATCTGATTACTGTGTTGATGTCTATTCACAGTTACTGCTGCAGACACCAAACTTCCACAAAGCGAACATACTCACTCAAAATGTAACCAGGTCATTATTGTACATGCACTCATCTGGGCACATATGCTGACCTCTCTTCCCTCCTTCCCTGTCCTCCCTGTGCAGGAACGACAGAGCGTGTCTGCCTGATCCAGGGCACGGTGGAGGCCCTGAACGGCGTCCATGACTTCATCGCTGAGAAGGTGAGGGAGATGCCGCAGAGCACCCAGAAGTCAGAGCCTGTCAGCATCCTGCAGCCCCAGACCACCGTCAACCCCGACCGCATCAAACAGGTGGGTGTCTGCCTGTCTGTCTGCCTGAAAATATAGCTGCTTTATGTTTTACTCTACTATATTATATTCTATATTCTATCTTAGTATTAAATCATAAAGCCACTCACAAACACATTACTCACAAGTTTGTGTGTGTGTGTGTGTGTGTGTGTGCGTGTGTGCGTGCGTGCGTGCGTGCGTGCGTGCGTGCGTGCCGCTCTATGCACATGGACACTTTTTCATGTGTTTCTGTCCACTCAGCTCTGTCTCAGATAAGCGTGCACACTCTGTAAATGTTTTTCTTTGGAAAATAGCTGCTCTGCTTTACATCCACACTCCAAGAGTCCCTTTCATGTTTGAGTAAAGTTGGATGAGGCAAGAGGTTGGCCATGTTTCAGACACCATGTAAACACGCACACGCACACGCACACGCACACGCACACGCACACACACACCGGGGGGTTAGAGGCAGAAAAGGGGATGGAAAGAAGAAAAAAGCGATTTGAAAGGATAGAATGAGGAAGATAGAGGAAAACTGGACATTGAATGAGAAGGGGCAAAGATAAAGGGGTAGAAAAAGAGAGCGATCAGAGACTTTCAGACACTGTGCAATGTGAGAGGTGTGACGAGATATATAACACGTTACATGAACCATGTGTGCACGCAGCACACACAGGCCAATCATCCACCGACATGAAACACTTGTGTGAGCGGTGCATCCACACTCTGAACACACCCTGTGTGTGTGTGTGTGTGTGTATGTGTGTGTGTGTGTGTGTGTGCGTGCGTGCGTGCGTGCGTGCGTGCGTGCGTGCGTGCGTGCGTGCGTGCGTGCATTGCTCACACAGGATGTACAAACACACACACACACACACAGGTTGTTGAAACTGGTTCCAGGTTGAAAATTGAATTGTATTCTTTGTTCCTTTCTGCAATTTCTCAAGATTTCATTTTTCACTTTTCTTTTATGAGCTCCTGCATTGAAGAAAAAACAAATCCCTTAATAAAAATGACGTGGAAAAACAAAACCTACAAGAAACCCACCAAACATGAAGTAAATAATAGAAAAGAGTGAACTTTAATTATTTTAAATTTGAATAGATAAAGTTACTTTGGATAATTAATCTAAATGGAATTGCCGATTTAATTTGTCATCGCTGGTTAGGGGTTTGATTCCATTTGTAGAGCAAGGCGCTAACAAAGCCAGGATACCTGGTGTGATTTCCATAAATCATAGTAAACAGCATTACTGTATCTCATCTGTGTGTGTGGTGCATTCTAAGGGTTCTGCTGGTCACTAGTTCATGCACAGTGTGAGCTCAATCTAATGCTGATCATCAAGTAGATCCGTGGGTCATTACCAGCTGCAACACAGTACAATTAGTCCGCTCATTGATTGTGATCCAAATCTGTTTAAGTCATTATCAACACGCTCTCTTCATGATTGCTCTCTATTGATCAGTAAGGTCTGGCTTTGTTTTCACATATTGACCGCTGTAGTCTGTCAACTCAACGAGCCCAAACGACCGACGCACTTGGTATCGGCAAAGTTATACCGAGTGTACATGTGGTATCGGATGTGGTATCATATACCACATTCAACTAGTAATGCCTCTAGTAATACTCTCTAAACATAGAGTGTATCTTCTCTAAGATCCCCTCAAGCGGTGTATATCCGTGTATAATGGTCATTTCAGCTTGGGGCTGATTGACAGTTGAGTAATGGAATTTTGGAAGGAGGAGAGAGGCATCATGGTAAGGCCGGACTAATAGCTGCTGATATTTAGTCTCCTATAATAGAGGGTGAATTCCCCTGTCGCTCTTTATACTAAATATAAACTGATAGGGACGCCATTAAATGGGTTTGGGCCGCATTTGACAGCACACACACACGTACTGTATATAGACGCACAAAGTCACAGATGCTCACGTGCACGCGCTCACACGCATTGTAGTGTAGTTGCTAATAACTCCCTCTGCACAGAGTTAAGCGGCGTGGCTGGTCAACTTGTAGCTATCGTAGTTTCCAAACACACACATCCGCCCTCACGCTGTGAGTACGATTTACGAAAACTACTGTACAATCACAATGGCTCCCCCACAACCACACCAAACCGCACCTACAACCCAAACGCAACCATCATCGTCCCATGAATGCGTTTAATTTGGAAACGTACACGCGCGCGCACACACACACACACACACACACACACACACACATACAGAAGAGATGAAAGACAAATTGGGGTCCAGTGCAGTGCAGCCAATGATGTCTACTGTTTCAAATGCGGATTCCATTCTTCTTCCGTGGTTGTTGTCGTCAAGAGTGCGGCTGTTGTGCCATGTGGCGCTGGCTTTAAGGGCTCACCCCAGGGAACAGAGGAAGACCTTGAGGGGGGGGGGTGTGGAGACAGAGAGAGAGAGAGAGAGACGTATTTAAAGACTATGATACGACGGTAACGTGAGCGAGGGAGAGATAAGGGGGAAGAGATGGAATGTGGAGAAACCAGCAGGAGCACGGCCGGCTGTGAGAGAGAAGTGATTGTGATTGAGAGAGAAACAGAAAGAGAGAGGGGGGGGAGTGAACAAATGGAGCCAGATTGAACAGGAAAGAGGAGACTGACGGCTGACTGTGTGACCGGGAGCCGGTAGGAGTTATGAAGTCTAGTTATCCAACAGCTGCAGCCGGTGGCTCGCTGCGCAGGGACGCAGAATTCCCCAAACTGCAGGGACGCATAGCAGGACGATTTCTGAATGAATAATTGTATAAATGAGTGATTAAATTGGCCATTTGGTTAAAATAGATTTTCATTTTAATTTGTCCTAATTACTGCACACTGTGTGAAAATAGTTTTTACGGACATACTTTATTAATAACCTCTCTCACTCATTGTACAACTGTTTTTGGATTGAAAGTATAAAATAATCTCCATTACAGTTCAATTCTATTATTTCAGTTTCAAAATCGATTTGATAATTGTGATTTCGAGACTTAAGGATGTTATGCAACCACCATAGTCACAAATTTATTGAAATATTTAATTTCTTTATTAGAGTGAATTTGTTCCGTGAGCAGCAATTCTCAATATGTTAAAATGTCAATATATCGATATATAAACATATCTCTTCAATATCAAATTCAAATCGATATGTTGAAAGGTGAATTATAAAAAGAAGGCTTTTTGAACCATTAAGAAGAAAAAATGTTGAAGAGTTAATAATTAATTAATAATAAATTATATATTATTCAAACAATATAGTATGATATCACCATAAATTATTTTACTGCTACTCATTTATAGACTGATTAAAAAAAAGTTGCCGCCAGCACCGAACCACTTGAAAAATGCCAGAGTCAGAACTCTAACCCAACACATCCACATGTCATTTACATGAAAGAAATAAACGATTATACAGTCCTGAGCCTTGATCTTTATAGGGATAGTAAATAAATATTGTTTTGGAAGAGAGCTGTAGTAGTTTATTGATGGGAGTTGAGCAGCGATTTGGTTGGGGTTTCACTGTTATTGCTGCCGGTGTTGAGGTTTTATTGTTGGCCTATATTTGGCCGGACCTATTTGGCCTTTTGGTCGACTGGAGCTGGACTTGAATGCCGCGGCGGCGCTCTAATGTGTTTCGCGAATGATAACGGAGCATTCAGACATTCACACACAGAGAAACACAGGCCCGCATGCAAGCACACACTCACACAAACACACACAATCACAGCCCTGGTGCCAGTGTTTTCTCTGCCGCTCCCACTAGCGGCTTCCCGCTGTAGAGAGGCCGTTTCCTGTGACCTTTCACCCTGAGGAAGAACACCTGCTTCCTACTTCCTGTTATTGTGATTCTGCACAGGAAGTTATCCTTAAATATCCAGGAGAAGGGGAGTCCGGTTTACTCTGTGTCAAATGTTACAACTGAAAACCAAGGGTGGCCGGTCCATTGTCCTTTTAGCTCCCTCTCTGTGGAACCCTCTGCCCATAACCATGGGATCAGCCGGGTCTGTCGACTGCTTCAAATCCCGCCTGAAAACCCACTTTTTTTAGATCAGCTTTTTTGTAATATACCTCTTTCTAGTAGTGAGTCTTAGTATTGGTGTGGTCATGTGTTCTTCTGTATCTGTCTCAATGCTGCTTGTGCTTTTTGTCCTCCGTTCAAACACTTTGGAATGTTACTGTTTCAAAGGGGCAACAAAATGAAGTTTTACTTACTTCTAGGGATGCAAATTTAGAATTTTTTTACAGCCGACCCTCGTTAACCGATCATTGACTGTAATCCAACAGTATTAAAATATAAGGGAGCTGTTTTATTGGACTTTACAAATTATAATTATAAATAAGGAGAATCATAAATCTATTTTGATACGCGAACACAGCTCTGCGTGTGTCCTGATCGAAGAGAGACGAGCTAAAAAACTGTGTTTTTAGTTGTTTTATTTGAAAGAAAGGGGACGGGTCACAGAGGAATTTATGCCCCGTTCCTCCATGCACCAGTATAAAAAATATATATATATATTTTATTTAATTATTTGCATCATCACAGCCCTAGTTGCATATGTTGCCCGTCATGAGTTGTATTTAAGAAATAAATTGTACCGCCTGTTCTTCTTTCACCATTCTTCTTTTTTTTTTTTTTTTTACTGTTTAACATAGTATTAATTGGTCAAAATTCCTATTTGTCGTTTAAACGGTTTATTATTAACATCCCTACTTACCTACTTACAACTGTGGAAAAATTGGATACGCAACATGTTAGGTTTCTCTCTGGAACGCTGCTCGATTCAAATGCAGGCGACTTTCTGCGTCTGGTTTGGAGATATTTATGCACTGTGGTTTTTTTTCTGGTTACTGAACAAACAAATGAATAAAAAAAACAAAAACATTGTGTGACAGTTTGTTGTTGTGTAGTCATCTCAGTATATCATGACACTCAATAAAAAAAATCCTCAATATGCTCAGTGCAGAGAAAAAAAAAAACACACTCCGCTCTGCATGGACACACCTTAAAAAACATAATTCAGACTTAAACATGAACCGGGTGCGATAATGATTATGAAATTGTTAATAAAGGAAATATTTATTTATTATGAGACTGCGAACAATGAAGCCCAAACTAAGCTACTTCCAGTTTCTGGAAACAGCCCCCTATATTGATAATCAATATCAGGAGTTGTTTTTGATTGATATTTTAGACAGAAGTATTTGGGTTTTAGGAAACGGTTTGAGAAAGCGCCGAAAATCAATCGAGAGCGGAAAAACAACAGAGAAGCCGTTAAACTGTGAGTAAGTGGCAGTAATTGGACGTAAAGAATGGAATATGCAGTCAATCCACTTAGAACTTCCTTATTACTTTAAATGGAGTTTGCTTCGGTTTTCCCCTGCCGTGAAAGACATTCACACCAGGTTCACACTCCTGCTGATGCCCTCGAGCAAGGCATCGGCTGTGGAACCGGATTCGGTCCCCCGGGCACCGTACCGCGGCTGCCCACTGCTCCTAAATAGATAGGATGGGTCAAAGGAAGAAGTCTAAATTTCCCCACGGGGATCAATAAAGCAATTCTTCTTGCTCTTAATTGTTTCATGGAAGAGGCGTGTTTTTTGGGGGTTTTTTTGGGGGGGCAAAAAAATTTTCTTAATTGAGTTGGTGTCTCCTTTTAAGTAGAAAAATTAACTGTTGTAAATAGGATTAAAATATTATCACACCCCCAAGTCTTAGTCATGCTTCCGACAGTTGCCTTGATTTAGATTATCAGATCGTTCTACTCCTCTATCCCATCTCGTCTCTCTCTCTCTCCTCACCTCATATCTCTCCCCTCGTCCCATCCTTTCCAGCTCTCCTTCCTGGCTGCGCTTTGAGTCAAGTTTCACTTTTAGCTGAGTAATATTTGACCAGAGGTACTTTCTCCATCACCTCCCCCTCCCCCTTCCCCTCTGTCTCTCGCCCTCTCTCTTCCTCCCTATCCCCTACATTGTCACACTGCATCAGGGTGATGGGCTGAACACATTGGTGGTATCCTGCACACACCCATGCAGAACACACTTAGAGACACCTGCACACACAGATACACACGCTCACACACACGCACACACACACACACACACACACACACACACACACACACACACACACACACACACACACACACACACACACACACACACACACACACACACACACACACACACACACACACACGTACTCCCCTGGCCTTTCCAAGGGCAGTCTATTTGTGGTCTCATCAGTACTGTCGAGATGGAAGGCCTCGCAGGTCACCGGTGATCCTGCACCTAGAGGACTGTCAGACCCCAGCCAGAAAAGGGGGGGTGGAGGACAACAAGAGACAACAAGGGGGACGGAAGGAGAGGGAAGCAGAAAGATCCAGACGGGTTGAATCTGCAGTCGTTTGTAATGGCGTTCTCATGGTCTCATGTCGAGTTGTCTGACGTCATCATGTTCTCAACTGGAGTTCAACAATCCAACAATGCCTCGAATGCCCAAATGTGTACTCACTCCACCCAAAATATCCAGGCTGCATTGTTTGGTGACGGACGACGCGGCTAGACCCAGATATCCCAGCATTCATTTTCGAGAACATGGATTAACTCCAGGGAAACCAAAGCCAGTCCGTTCTTCCTCCACTGGAAGGAAGGACTTTTAAAGAACATGGGAGAAAGAGACGGAGGGAGGAAAGGGGAGAGAGAGAAGGTGGTATAGTGAAACCTATCCAGACCATAGATAACACAATACAGAACAACTAAAGGCAAAAAAAGAAAGAAAATTAAGATTTAAAGTAGACAGTGACAGATTAATAAAGGAGAAAGTCAGCGTCAGTGGCAAGGTCTTGCCGATAACAACCGAGCCTGATTCCCGCCATTTTCCTCCCACACAAACAGTTTAACCCCGTAGGGGTCTCCATGACAACTCCCCCGTTGGAGTGATGTCATCCCTGTGGAAGACAGCAACTCATCGTGTTTCAAAACAACTTCATGGTGACAGAACAACATGTAGTTTGTATATTCTCACGGAGCAATATTAATATCCCTCTACCACCCAATGTTTTTTTGCCGTGGTCCTGCATCGAACCAGAGCTCCCGTCCCTCGGAGCCTCGCAGCTCGTTAGGATGTTTGTCTTCAATAGGTCTACGACTCTGATGTCGAGGAGTCACGTTGCTCAGGAATAATTGAAATGCTGCGCACTCAATGAACTTGCAGGCCAAAGGGATTCTAATTCCAATTCCCACTCTGATACAACGATGAGTAATGAGTTTCTAAAGTACTTGCTTCCGTGTAACAGCATTATGGCCTGGGAGATAACTTTATGCTGCAGTGTGGTAAAACTCAGTTCAATTCTCAACTCAAATCCTCATCGTCATTTTAGGATAATGTAAGTGTTCCCACTAAACACGGCTACTGAAATAATGCAAAATACTGCCAACTATTGGCAGCCAGTGTGATTTCCTTTTTTGCTCTTTGTTTCTCTCCTTCTTTTACCAAACAAGGGTTACGACATACTGACAGACTGCATGTTTTGAAAGCCTGATATCTCCACAGCAATTTAACTGGTGGGGGTGTGTCTGGTATCTATCAACAACTACTTCAAATCCACATCCAAAGATTCTGTTGTTGTTCTTTTGTGGTTTCAAGCGGAGAAAATCCTATTGATTCAGCAATTGTTAGAAAACAAAGTGTGGGGAAATATGTCAATACTATGAAATTCCTACTTCCTAGTTATTTTAAGTGTATGGAGTGAGGTAATGTGTGTGTTTATGTGTACCATATACTATATGTCTGTATGCATGTTATATATTAACATGGCCGTCTTTGCACACGTGTGTTTGAGTGAGTCAACATGTTTCGCGCACGCGTGTGTGTGTGTGTGCGTGCGTGCGTGCGTGCGTGCGTGTGTGCGCGCGCGTGTGTAACCCTTACGGTCATCCCCTGTCAGTGATCTCCTGTTATTTATAACCTGGAAGGGGGGTTCTGCACGCCGGGGAAGGAATAGAGCCTCACAAAGACAGAACGGAGTATCTTTTTTTTTTTTTTTTTAATAGAGGGGGGTGGTGAAGGAAGAGGTACACATAGCGATAGGGAAATGGAAATATGATGAGCCATGTTGGAGGAAGGCAGATGGTGAATGAGTGGCAGAGGGGATGAGGTGAGACAGAAAAGGGAAGGAGAGATGGAGCGGAGGAGAGAGGCTGCTAAGCCCGTGGATCAGGAGACAGATTAAGTCTCCTGCTTAAGACTTCAAAGTTCAACCGTTCACTCCCACCAGTTGTCCCCTGTCCTTGCATGGCCGCGCGTGTGCGCGTGCGCGTGCTTGTGCGCGTGCACATTTTTTGTCTTGAAATACACTACCTAGAATACGGATGCAAAATCATTGTCATCATCGTGGCTGTTTAGCTGACACTCGCTGTTGGGCTCTAATGAGTGAGCCAGGCAGCAGTCTACCCAGAATCCTTTGCTCTCCTCTCCTGCTCTGTGTTTAAGCCTTTTTGTTATTCATCTCATCTTGGAGAGACAGGAGTGAGGGAAAGGGGGGGAGAGATAGAGAGAGAGAGAGAGAGAGAGAGAGTGGCAGAAAAAGAGAGGTACATTGATGGACTTGCAGAGTAGAGGGGGTGACCAGTGAACCTCATTAGAGAGGAATCAGTGGAAGATGGAAAGTGTGTTCATTAGAGATACACACTGCTCCTCCACCCACCATACATTCAGTGTGTGTGTGTGTGTGTGTGTGTGTGTGTGTGTGTGTGTGTGTGTGTGTGTACGCTGTGCATTTTTTCATGCACATAGTGCAGAACATGAAAAGATCATCCTTTTTCCTTTTCCTTTTTTCCCTCCTCCCCTCCAGTCTTTTCTTTTATCCCGGATCTCTTTCTTCTATCGCCCCCTTCTCCTCCCAACAATTTTTTTTGTTTGCCTCAGAAAAAAAAAAAAATCACGTTTTGTTTTCTCTACAACAAGAAAGCGATCCTCAGCCTCAGTCTCATTTGAACAATAACAGGCGTTACGGAAATGATAAATGATTTTGACTTATTTTAATTATTTTCAGAAAACATTTCCAACACAACAAAAAACCTTGAATATGAATATAAAAAGATCTATGAGTAAAAACATCACATCCTTTTTTTTTTCTTTTAACCGTTTCTTCTAACCCCAGTGTCATATATTTTTTCCTAGTTTTTTATTTTTTACATGTGTGTGTTTTAAGTGGAGCTCCTAATTGTGATGCCGAAGCTCGTCCGGCAAATTAGAGGGAGACTTAAACTTCTAACCACGGACACGTCAGCGCCGCGCTCCTCTGAACGAGCCACGCGGGGGGAATTGAACCCGTCGCCTCGGTGTAGTGAGTGCCTTGCGCCAGCCGCCGCCGCTGCTCTCTGTCCCCGTCGGTGTCTTGAGGAGCCCCCGCCGAAGCTCCCATTCAGAGCTCAGCGCGCACGCCGGCTTCACAGCAATGCGTCCTAAATCCCGAGCCATCGAAAACGGATTACGAGCGCACTCATCCTCACCAAAGGACGCCGCGCGTGAAAAAGGAAATATTGAATAAAATCAATAAATAACACCTCTTAATCCCGTGGAGAGGTGAGGCTTTGTCCGCCACATAAACAGCCAGTGGAGGATGGAGGGGGGGGGGTTTAAGGGTGACACGGGAACATTTTGATGCTGTTGGTGGGTT
Source organism: Zeus faber (assembly GCF_960531495.2). Taxonomy (NCBI): domain Eukaryota; kingdom Metazoa; phylum Chordata; class Actinopteri; order Zeiformes; family Zeidae; genus Zeus; species Zeus faber. The sequence goes on from NC_137197.1 coordinate 23,437,891, forward strand.
TGAAGTCGGACGTATTACGCACACACACACACACACACACACACACACGCACACGCACATACACATACGCACACACACGGGTGCTAATTTTCCATTTCTATGTAAATTCATCCAGCAGATGGGAGGGAACGCCCCGGCTTGTTTAGCGGCAGCTGGATTCAGAATCCAGGCTGCCGCCAGGAAGGATGCTGATAGGCTTAGAACAGCAGCACAGAGAGTGAGAGCGAGAGAGAGACAGAGAGAGAGAGCGAGAGAGAGACAGAGAGAGAGAGAGAGATAGTTGGGGAAGGTAATTGAGAACGGCCTCTGCATAACTTCACTGTATGCTGGATTGCTCTCTCTCTCTCTCTCTATCTCTCTCTATTTTTCTCTTTCTCTGTCTATTTCTCCTTTTATCTGTCTCTCTCTCTTTCTCTCTGTCTCTCTCTCTCTCTTGGTCTCGCTTTTCTTACTGCATGAGGAATTGATCCTTTCTTTACCTCTTCCACTTTTCCCCTTTCCCTTTCTCCATCCGTCTTCCTTCCCCTAATTCCCTCTGTGTCCCTTTCTATTTGGTTGATTGGTTTTCTCTCTCCCTCACCTTTCATTTCACTCCCTCTATCTTCTTTTTTTCTTTTTTTTTTTTTCCACTTTTTTCGAGGCCGTTTTTTTTTTTTTTCCCATATCTACGCCTCCCTCTCTTTGGACCTCCCTCTCACTCTATTCTGTCAACCCACACTCTCTCTCCCCCTCTGTCTCTCTTTCTCTTCTCTTCAATATGGTTATTCATCTTTCAGAATGGCAGCGATAGCAACAGGGTTGTTTGGCGTCGCTCAGGACAGGGAGCGGGTAGCAACGACCTTGGGACGCGCGCACGGCCCTGCCCGACGCCTCCGTTTGAACTCCGTCGCTCTCCTGGGTGGAACGGCCAGTCATGCGGGGGTGGGGGGGGGGGGGGGGGAAGAAAGCAGTTCATCAAACCGTGAACCGCGACCCTCCTGTTACGATCCTCTAAGATAAGTGGCGTGGAAGATATGAAGCGACATACAGTCACAGATTCTATGCATTTTGCAGATCCTATCTCGATCCTGTTTCACCAATGTTGAATTTCTGGTCATATTAATAACGATATCTCGATGTCGGATGATACAGAACCCCCGGTAAAGGCTTTTTTTTTTTTTTTTTTTTTTTGGTCGACCGCAGAAGCCCCCGCTGCGCACGCACATCTGATTCAAAAATGTCCCCCAGCTTCGACAAACTAATGATTAGTCAGCGGAGCGTGCTTTCCTTGTCAGTGGCTGTAGAGTCACAGTGATGCAGGAAGATGCTCCGACTGGACACGTGGCGTTGAGCCCTCTGGAGCCCTGCCTCGTTCCTTCAGAGACCTACTGGTCTTACCCCTAATGTGTGGAGCCATTTTGTTTCAGCTCAGATCGGCAAAATACAAATAAGAACTCCGATCTTTTAAATCTATTGACAGCCTCTGAGTGTTTTTTATGTCAACAGATGCCAGAGTTAGGTCCAAACTTATAAGAGCTCACCAGTAAATTCAAGCCATTACATTCAAACGATAGAATCTCGGCGACATTTCAGCTTGCAGACATGAGAGTTTGACTCGATGGTCAGGTTTCGAATCTGCCGCCAAATTTCTCCGCTTGTTTCTATTTGCGGTGTAACGGGACGTGATGGATCCGTGACCCGTACGGGTCGTCCGCCCCCCCGCCCCCACCCCCCCCTCACGGTTGGGCTCGCGTTGGAACCGCGGATCAATCGCAAAATTTAACCGTCCTAGTGAAACACGGTTTTACTGCCGCTGTTACTTTTTAAAGTAATAATTCCATAAATTTCCATGCAGAGTGTCAGTGAATAGATCGACAAAACAGATGCGTGCCGTGTTTTACTCTGAGGCAATGATTGGTTTACAGTATGTTGCGGTATGTTGCTGCTACTTTACGACATATCAAAATGAGCTGTGGATTCAGACAGTGTCAATGCACTGTGTCGTGTTGGAGCGGTCAGGATCCACTAGTAAACAAATGCCATGTGTGTTGAGAGACTTCTCTACAACATCGACCGTAACTCGCTTCGTTCTGAACCGACTTTCATGGAATTTGGTTTGTTCTAAAAATGAGAAATTGAGAATGATACTGGAATTAAGTGCAGTTACTGGGGGCGGATCTAATCTTATTTTTTCATTCATTTCATTAAAGGAAGTGTCACGCGTGCTCATGTTGCACTATAATTTAACAATTAAGTATTGACCATTTGTACTGTATATATTTTAAGATTTGATTTCAATATTGGACATCTTGTATGTTGTTTTCATTTTAGACTATGGTCAAAGGTTCCTTCCTTTCACTGTTTTACAGAATAAACGGAGAGCAAAGTTGTATTTGTCTCCTTTTTGTTTTTGTTTTTTTTGTTTTGTTTTTTTGCTGATCCGAAAAATGATCCGATCCAGAAAGTCCGAGGTATCGTGAGCGATAGCAAGCGTGGAGCGTGGATTTTGGAAGACATTGTGATGCGTGAGGGCTAATGTGGTTCAGAACACATGCAATCGTGTCAATTTGTGTAAAGTTGTCGATTTTTATTTATACCTATGTATGTGTGTGTGAGATGCAGTTTGTCTGTGTGTGCGTATGTGTTGCTCCTCTCTCTCTTTCACAACCCTTTGAATGCGGGAGCTGTGTTTCCATGACAACGACAACCCCCGGGAGCCGATGTTTTTTTTTTGTTTTTTTTTTTTTTTTGCTTCTTTTTTTTTCCAACAAAAGGAGCTTCTCTTGAATTCCACTTCTCTTTCCGTCTTTCGCTCATTCTGTTCCTTCCCTCCCACTCTTTATCTATCTCTCTGTCTGTCTTACCCCACGGTCTCACTCTTTCCTCACCTCGTTCACCTAATTGCGCTCGCTATGTTTTGGGCCTCCTGTGTAGAATAATGAATAATGGTGTCTCTCCTCGTCTCGTCCTCTGCTGGGTGTACTGTCATGTAATGTGACAGTGTTTATTGTGACAGTATTGAGCATTGTTTCTTACTTTTCTCATTGTTGAATGTGGCTCTTATGGCTTCTGTTTTCTTGCAGGACTCTAGACTTTTCTGTCCACATACACATGGACTCTCTGTCTCGCTTTCACACACACACACACACGCACGCACGCACGCACACACACACACACACACACACACACGTTGTAAATTCATTCTAAATCACACTACATACATGTATTCACACTCCAGAACTTGCATGCAAACATGAACACACAAACACATGCAATCATACATGCATACACTCAGAAAGATACGCGCACACACACACACACACCCATATGCACACAAAGTGGACTCTGCTACTCAGTATTCATCTATAGTCAAGTCTTTTTTCTCTCCTGGTCTTTCAGCTCTTGTCCTTTGTTGAATATTTTTCGTAGCCTCCTACTCTTTTCAAGGTCAGCATTTGAAAAGCATTCTCTATCTCTGTATGCTTCCCCTCTGATCTTGTCCTTCATACATGCTCCGAGGTAACACTAAAGATGTTATTGTTATCTTTTAAAAAGCCTTTACTGTTGTAAATTAATTTAAAAATGACAAAAGTGGCCAACCTGAGGTGGCACAGTATAAAATACTGAAGCTTAATATTCAATTTACCCGTTTGACCAAATTATATAAAAGAAAATCCTATATTAAGACATAATCTAAGAAAATGTATTTTTTTTACATATACTAATTAATTTTGATCTTAATTCATCTTGGCTGGACCAAAGTGGTCTGCGACTCAGGTTTGAGGTTTGCCACCACAGTGCTATGTACTTGGGTAGATAATAGGTGAGAAATTGCACCTTGTCCTTTTCTCTGAGGACCTGTGTAATTTCCTCTCTACCTTGACTTTACAGACTTATAATGTTGGCAACTTTTCATTTGTTGTCCAGATCCTCAAGGAAATAAGCGTACCATATATCTTTAGAATCTGGAGAGTTCTGATCTAAGCATTAATTCAAAATATAATTTATATATTTTCAAATTATTTCCTTTATATATGTTCTAATATATGCTCAAATTTCCATCTCTCTTTTTCTGCCCCTCTTGCTTCAACCAGGCCAAGCTGATCGTCCCAAACAGCACAGCAGGTCTGATCATCGGTAAAGGTGGAGCCACAGTCAAGGCGGTGATGGAGCAGTCAGGGGCGTGGGTCCAGTTGTCCCAGAAACCTGAGGGCATCAACCTGCAGGAGCGCGTTGTCACCATTAGCGGAGAGCCCGAGCAGAACCGCAAGGCCGTGGAGATCATTGTCCAGAAGATCCAGGAGGATCCACAGAGCTCTTCCTGCCTCAACATATCCTACTCCAACATCTCTGGGCCAGTCGCCAACTCCAACCCCACCGGCTCCCCGTACGCCAACTCAGCCGAGGTCATGCCGGCTGCAGCAGCTGCCGCCGCAGTCACCGCATCCTCCCTGCTGGGTCAGGCCAGTCTGGCCGGCGTCGGGGCCTTCCCCACCACCATGTCCAGCTTCTCGGGCAACGACCTGCTGGCCATCACCTCAGCCCTCAACACTTTGGCCAGCTACGGCTACAACACCAACTCCCTGGGCCTCGGGCTCAACCCGGCCGCGGCCTCTGGAGTGCTAGCTGCTGTAGCAGCGAACGCCAACCCAGCAGCAGCCGCTGCCGCTAACTTGTTAGCGTCCTATGCCAGCGATGCGTCCACCAGCGCGGCCGCCCACCCCGCGGCCAGTCTCGGGGGCTTCTCTCTCGGATCCCTGGCCGCAGCGACGGCCACCAACGGCTACCTGAGCACCGCCTCGCCACTGGTGGCGTCCTCCCTCCTGGCCACAGAGAAGCTAGCAGAGGGCGCGAAGGAAGTTGTCGAGATCGCCGTACCGGAGAACCTGGTGGGAGCCATCCTGGGGAAAGGAGGGAAGACGCTAGTGGAGTACCAGGAGCTGACCGGCGCCAGGATCCAGATCTCGAAGAAGGGCGAGTTTATCCCCGGAACCCGCAACAGGAAGGTGACCATCACGGGTTCCCAGGCGGCCACGCAGGCGGCACAGTACCTGATCAGCCAGCGGATCACCTACGAGCAGGGGGTACGCGCCACCAACCCACAGAAGGTGGGCTAAACCTGACAGCCAATGAGAAACAAGGAGGAAAAGAGGAAAAGCAAAGAGTGAGGGCTTGGGGGAGGAATATATAAAAAAATAAATGGGAGAGTGAGAAAGGAAAAAGGGGAGGAGAGCAAGAATGTTGGAAGGAATCGTCCACGCGTTTTCTTCCGCGAGTTTTCAGTATTCTCTATTTAAAAAAAAAAAAAAAGTTTTTGACGCGAAGCAAAAATGTGAGAAGAGGAGGGAGAGGAGCGAGTGTCACGCTGAAAAACCAAGAAAAAAAATATGTAAAATGTAAATAAGGTTTTATTACTTAACGTCTGATCTTTCGGGATTTTTTTTTATTGTTTTGTTTTATCGTTTTTTTTTGTTGTTTTTTTTCGTTTGTTTGTTTTTTTGTTTTGTTTAGTAAATTAAGCTGTCTGCGTGTTTCTGTATTGTGTGGACAGAGCTGAATGCCATGTAAACAGGCTGACTGCCTGAGGGGGCTGCAGAAAAAAGGAGGGGGGAGGGGGGGGAGAGGGGGGGTTGGGTTTTTGGGGTACCGCCACCCCCCCTTCCCTGCCCAGTGCCCCACAAAAGCAACCCTTACCCACCCTCCCTCCCCCCTACACACCTTTGTCGCCCGCTAAAAGTTTAATTTGATTTTTTTTTTTATTATTATTATTTTTTTGTTGGTTTTGATTTGCCCCAAGGCCCCGCCCCAGACCCCCTAACTCATGCCCCCGCCGCCCCCCCCTCCCCCCCTCACCCTCCTCTCGACGGGGGCTCGATAACGACCAAGACTGCAAACGACAGCTCGGCGTGAGGGGGAAGAAATCCCGCCGGCGCACTACAAACCCTCCTCGCCCCACCCTCCCCCATCGGCCGTCACACCCGACAGGCGGAGGCGAAGTGGGAGGGTTGGGCGGGGGGCGGGGCGGGGCAGGGGTTCCAGGGTCCGCCGCGCGTTTCTTCACCCTCACTGCGTTCCCTGTAACGTCTCCCAGAGGCATTGCGGTGCTGCTCCCACCCCCACCCCCCCACCTCCACCCCCACCCCCAGCTCTAGTTTGGAGATAGTCCTGAGGCGCACGTCGATGACCTCACGTAGTCCGGGTTTCTAGAGCGACAACAGTGGTCCTGTGCATGCGACAAATGCACAGAACTCTGTGGCATTTATAAAACGACAGAATATTTTTGGCAGTCTGCTAACGACGATTACATGATATTGCCGTTATTACTAAGATAGAAACCATCGCCATCATCATTATTTATTAATATAAGTTCACCCATGGGAAAAAAAAAAAATTCAGTTGGTTTTTTATTTTTTTTTATTCTTAAATCTGTGAATTCAGGTTGACATGAATGTAAATGAGACTATTTTTGATTTGAGACTTTTTTTTATTTAAGTGGACTGAAGATGAATAGTAATGTCACATAGTGTAATATATGTTATTTAAGTCCAGTATGAGAGCCGCCCTAGGACTAAGATTGAAGAATCCTCTAATATATCCAGTCAAAGTGTAGAACAGGGACACACAGACACACAGACACACCGACACACATGCACATACACTGAAACGAAAACACTATAATGCCATATGTGGTGCTTAAAAAGGGAATTCACCATATCTATAATGCAGACTGCAGTGTGAAACCTCTAGCTTAGCAGTAAAAATATGTCTTTTAAATTATTATACCACTTGCACTGTAGGCTGCAGTGCAGTTTTCCTAATTGTTATATTGAGGTTAAAGTCTAGTTCCTGAGCTTGGCTCGGCCAGCGCAAGGTTTTCATATCAAATGTCCCATTACAGTATGTCTAGACAAATAAACTGAACAGTTAAACTAGGACTTTACCATCTCGTCATCCATCTATCTCAGTGGTTCTCAAAGTCTCTCAAAGTCCAACTCCCCACCCCCTTGCCCCAGTAAGCCGATCCCAGCGAAGCATGGAATTTCTGTGATTTCACCACGAAACACTAATGTTTTGATTTCCACCGTTGTTATCTCCCCCGGATCTCCCGATTCCAGAAGGTCTGTTCTTGGCGGCAAAGTGTTCAACTCTCACCATATCGCCGCGTGTCTATTTTAGCGCCGGGGTGTGAATTGCTTTGGGAGCCCGCCGGTCTAGATGATCCCACAACACGGACTAAACCAGAGTAGGCGCACTTAACTACAGCCAGGACACACTACTACGTACTACTGAAAAAAAAAAAAAAAAAAAAAAGGCGGCAAAAAGTTGAGTCATGTGAAACACTGAAGCGCGGCGAGGGCAACGTCATTTGTTCAGGGACCGTTGCCAAACGCATTTAGCCTCTTTGTGTTGCTCTAGCAGCGTTGCTATTTCCAGGCAGCACGTAGACTAGCTGGGGAGAAAAATAGCCATCCTAATCCTTGCCCTTATCAAGCACCGTCCTACTGCAGACAAGGCTACAACATGTGGTGAGATATTTTCTATTCTTGCAGCTTGCATCGGGGAGTCCCACTCTTTTTTTTTTTTTTTTTTCTTTTTTGTTTTTTGTTTTTTGTTTTTGCCTCAGGCAAGCTGCAGGTTTCCAACGGCAACAGAAATGATGCCCAGGATGCTGGGATTTGTTTTGTTGGAGGGAGGGGCTTGTGTGTTTTGTTGTGGGTCAGGGTGGCGTTGTGTCCTTTTTATTTATTCGATTTTTTTTTTTTTTTGTATTAATCGGAGTACACTGAATTTTCGTCTTAATGCACTGTGAAGAGAGAGCGTACAGTTCTCTCGTTGTTTGCCGCAGAGGGCGACACCATTGGATGTTTTTATTTTTCATTTATGACGTACATGAAAAAAAGACACTTCAGCAGGAATGCGGGTCATATCTTGATCACAACGGAGGGGAAAGAGATTAGGTCAACCGAGAGGAATCAGTGACTCAAGGCCATCAATTAACAAAGAATAAATTCAATTTACATGGTGTCATGGAGAGTATTTTTGGGACTGGAGGGGAGTGCTAGGTGTCCCGTAACAGTAATACAGAAACTGATGTAACATCCCAGCGTCACTTTTCTATCTCTGGTTTTATCCACACAGTCAGACCTGATCGTGTATATCCTATGCAGGCATATCCCTGGACGAACATCTCCCCTTGAACCGTACGTTCACAGAATGTAAAATACCAAAATAAAGAGAGGAGGTGAGCTCCATTTTTATTGACCCGGGGAGGAAATAAAAAAAAAAATAAAAAAAAAAAAGTCCATCAAGGCACCTCTCCTTAAATCCCAGAACAAAATGAACTCAGACGAAAACCGATGCGGCCCAAAGTCCCGCACTCTGCCCCGGCAGTGGGGGTGCCTCTGTGTCGGAGCGCCACCGGGGTTAATATCTTCGCAGCTTGGCAAGGAGGCTTCTTTACACCCATCTAACACCATCCACACTCCTCACTCCGACCCTCCTCCGCCCCTCCAGCACACTCCCATCCCGACGCACCTCCTCACCCGGACTTCCCCACCTCCTCCTCCTCCCGCATCGCTCCATGGGTGACTATGTCTGGTGTCGCGGTCGACGCGCGTGCACCGCTTTCCGTGACGAAAACCGGGCGGCAGCGAGGCCTGCACCGATTCGGGGTTTTTATTTTTTGTTTCGGTTTTTTGGGACGTGACATCACCCACCTGTGGTTTGGATCGAGGCATTGATTGATTTTTGTCGCACTGGCGAGAATTGTTCTCAAATCAGAATACCCATTAGTTCCAGGTGCAGCGAGAGAGGAAGAGGGATCAGCAGCCGGGCTCTTGTCATCAACAGGGATTTTGACTGGATTTAAGCTGTTTTTTGGGGGACTTAAGGGAACTGCGCAGGCATTCAGTGTCGTATCCGTACTGTCCGCCGGGGGAGGCTTGGTTCTCCGTGTTTTTATCGCCGCGTGCCCGCAGGTTTGCGTTTGGACTGATCTTTATCCGCAACTGGCACCCAAAGCCATTTCCTAAGGCGGTTTAAAAGGACACTGATCTCTACCATTCCAACAGTTTACATGTGACACGCCACAGAGTCTGACCCCTCCTCGATTAAAAGTTGTGTATGGTATGGAGTCTGGGTTGCCGATGTTCCGCTTTCAGTGGAAAAACTACATTGGAAATCCCGAGTTAGGCGTCGGTAGAATAACAAAAAAGAAGGTGTGGAGGTCTTTTTTTTTTTTTTTTTATCAGTTCATTAGACCCTAGAGGAACGTGTATCTTTTGTAGGGCGGCCTTTTTATTTTAAAGTTACGAAAAACAAGATAAAATGTGATAAGTACTGGAAGCAATACATGTAGTGGCATGTCGTGTCGTCCTGTCCTTTAGCCTCTGTCAGCTGTGGAAGCTTCTAGAAATGTACTGGTAGATGTTCAGTAGGTTTACACGGTCTCTCTTCTCTCTCTCTCTCTTTCTTTTTTCTTTTTTTTTTGATTTGTGGAAAATGCTGCTATTTAATAAGTGATGTACTAAAAAAATATTAGGTTAAGACATATCGGATCTGTCGTTTAACTGGAGAGGCTGGTGGGGGGCGGTGTAATAAACGCTCTGTGATAAGCTGACAACAACTTAATAGTATAATTACAACCAGAACAAGTACAACCTGTGCCAAAATAGGTCTTTACGGAGTAAAACTGTAAATGCGTTGATTTGAACCACGTTAGATGAGTGGGGACATACTTTTATATAAGAAAATGTGAAAAGTGCCAAACAAACATATTTATAATTTACATAGGACGGGAGAAGTCCCTGTAACGATTTTTAAGACGTAAGTAAAGTAATGGACTCTGTATAGTTGTTTGTTTAAGCCCTCTTTGTTACCGGCCATGAGACGAGGAAGCCACCGTGTGTCAGCAACGTTTTAGTCCGTCCTCTGGGAACTACACTACCCAGAATGCAACAGCACTAGACATGCAACACAGCTAGACCCATCACCATAGCGATAGGTTAGCGCTACGATGCTGAAAATGTGACTAGCTGGCGTTCTTAAATACAGCCTTTTATAGTTATGATGAAAATGTATTTTGTGGAAATAGATGTTATCTTTTTTGCACGTCTATATTGCATGATATCAAAGTGAAGCGTGGATAAAAAAAAAAAAAAGAAAAAACAAGTGACAAAAATTAGGCAGTGTGTGTTCATTTTTCGGAGACAAATCTTTGCATGCCGATAAGGGAAGAGCGGTTTGATATTCTTTTACACATGTTAAAGTGTCCGTGGTTTATTGCGGAAACAACAAGTTGAGTCACGGTGAACGAGCCGCCGTTGAGCAAAACGTGAGTTTCAAACACGTCGTCTCGACGAGTATTTTTGGCTGTCGGGGCGTCGTCCGGGGCGTTGAAATCGTCCTCGGAGGAACACGAACAAATCGGGGATCGAAACCCGAGATCCAACGCTGCGTCTCCGCAGCTGCGTCTGCGACTCTTTCAGGCTGCGTTATCTCACAGGCCGAGCCTTTTTTTTTCTTTTCTTTTCGTCGTGCGGCTCCGCGCGGAGGCTGAGATTGTCCATGAATGTACTCACCTCAGCGTAAGTCCTTGCATATCACCCTCCCCACCGCGGGCGTGCGGCGGAGGCTCGTCTGTGTGGCTGTGTGTGTGTGTGTATGTGTGTGTGTGTGTGTCCCCCTCACCCCGTACTAACAAAGCAGCGGGGCCCGCGTGTCCCAGCGATCGGTCCCCTCTCTGACCTCTGACCTTTGGCTTGTCCTTCCCGTAGACACTGCGCCGCGTGTAGACCTCGAGAAAACCACAGCACAGGGAGCATTCGCCCGGCAGACCGGAGCGATGAGTGACCGTACACGAGTGGGGGGAGAGAGGGTGAGAGAGACAGAGAGAAGAAGACAGAGAGAATAACTTTAAAATAAGTTTCTGTGTTCTTCTCTGTCCGTCACGCTCTCGCGTTAGAAGAAACCTCTTTCCAGAATTTAGGACGCTCTCCCCTCTCTCTCTCTCTCTCTCTCCCTCTCTCTCTCTCTCCCCCTTGCTCGCTCGCTCCCTCCGGTCTCTACCTCCGTGTCCTCATTCTCTCGCTCTGTTCCCTCTCTACTTATGCAAAAACAAGACTTTGATCTTGGGGAGAGAAACCAAACCCCGATGTCGCCGATCCCCCCCCCCCCCCCCCGATGTTTTGTACCCCGGCGCTTCTTCCGCCAAATTGAATCCCTTTTTAATAGTTTCGAATCTAAGGCAAAAGATCTCCAAAGCTGTTTTTTTTTTTTCTCCCACACAAACTCGCTCTTATTCAATTGTTCTCCGCTAGTATGCGAAACGAGAGAAAAATACTGAAGCGGACGCCGTCGGTTCATTTTTTTTCCAATGTGATGATTTTTTTTTTTTTAAGCAAACGTGGGAATTGAAGGTCCACAAACGCTTCTCTCAGCACGTTTTGCACTCGCGTGGCGAGGTCCTCGCTGTTATTGTGGAGGGGGGGGCTGAGCTGAGGTTGGGGGCAGGTGTGTGTGTGAGCTTTACTGAGCGTGTTTTACTGCAGTGTATCCAGACGCGCATGCTCTGTCTATCTCTCTCTCTCTATCGCTCTCTCTCCCTGTCCGTCTCTCTCTCTCTCTCTCCCTCCCTCTCTCTCTACCCCTTTCACAGAAACGACCCGGGATTATGACTCTGGGCGGCTCTGGGTTCACGTCTCACGCTGCCGCCGGTGCCATAACCGCGTCGCGGAAAGCAGACGCGCTGTCCTCAATAAGCCCCGGTCACAGACGCTCTGCGTTTGTTAAGCACTGATATTCAACTCAAAATGGAGTGCGGCCACTTCTTAAAATCCTAAATCCGCCCCCGACCCGACGGACGTTTTGGCCCCCGGCCTCACTCGTGCATTGTGAAAGGGGTCCCACCTCTCTTCCCTCCCCTCCCTCCCTCTGTCTGTTTTTGTCCGCTTCGGGGGCGGCGTTGTGGTGGGGGTCGTCCGTGTTGCCAACATGGCCGACTCGCCCGTGTCTCCTGTGTTTTTTTTTCCGAGGCGCAGAGGGAGGGCGATCCGACGGCGGCGGCGGCTTGCGTGCCGCCCCCCGCCCCCCCGCCCCCCTCCCGAGGCACGCCCAGCTTCTCAGTGTCTCAGTGGGTGTGTGGCTCCACGCGACATAGTCCTCAGCTCCAGACCTTGCTCCGCTCCGGCCACCTCACCCTCAAACCCCCGAACCCCAGATCTGTCCTACACCCACCCACCCGCACCCACCGCTGGACCCCAGCCCCACCCCCACCTCCAGTCCCACCGCCACAACCCCATCAACAAGCCCCCCCCCCCGCCCCCCCTCCCGCCAAGGGTTTCCCTCGATTCGTGCACCATCAAAACACCAGCAAGTATAGACTGCATCTGTCATGGCACTGTTTTCCTCTTCTCCTTTTCTCTCTTTTTTTAATTTTTTTTGTTGTTGTTTTTCGGTCTTTTTTCTGGATTTTGTTTGAGACTTTATGCTGTCATTAACCTACATCGATTTTAACAAAATGCCATTCATGTGTGTAGCCTGTTTACCCCTCCCGCCTGATCCTACACTCTTTTTTGCACTGTCACCGCCCCATCAACCCCCCCAAAAAAACAACTTTTCTGACCCCCCCCTCCCCACGACGCTCCCTCCCCAAACAGTTTCTCCTCTCCTCGACACCACCCACCCACCACCACCACCACCCCAGCTCTCTCCGTGAGTCTCTCCCGAGTGCCAAAATAGAACAGAGAGGAAAGAAACAAAAAAAAACGAAAAACAAGCAAAAACAAAAAAACAAAACCTAAACAACCATTCCAAGCGTTTCTTTGAGTTGTTCTTGTGTGTTTGGACATCCATCCGCTCCTCCGCTCCTCCGCCCCCCTCGTCCGGAAGCACCCATGAAGCCAGCATGCTCCGCCCTCATAACATGATGTCGCTCATGACGCCGCAACTGAACGACCTTCGAAACTGCCCCCACCACCACCACCACTCACCACCACCACCACCACCACTCACCACCACCACCTCCTCCTCCTCCTCCGCCTCCACCACCCCCCCCCCCCCCCCCCCCCCCCCCCGCGCAGAGCTAAAACCCCCACCCCGACAAGGATTAACCCCTCCGCAGGTTGGCTGCCTCTCAAACCCCTCTCTACTGTCCCGCCGCCGACTTTTAAAGCCCCGCCGCTCATCAGCTGCTTCTCTAATTCTGCCATTCCTTCAGCCCGTGGGACTTCATTGATTGTGCCATAACGTGGAGGGCACCTCGCACTCTTCTCTCACCCGTCCTCCTCCCCCACCTCTCCCTTACCCCCCCCCCCCCTTTTCCCCCACCAGAGTCTCTCGCTCTCGCTCCATTTGATTTTTCTCGATGGGAAAGATTCAAAAAAAAAAATATCCATTTTCTAAAGATGATTTCTTTTATTTTTTATTTTTATTTTTTTTTTAATATATATATATATATATATTTTTTTTTTTCTTCGTTGTTGTCGTTTAACATCCAAACCCACGCCCGCGGCGGTGTGGGGGAGCGTTTGCACCGTCAGCTGCGCAGCCATCCTCTGTCTTCTTGAACTTTGAACTTTCACCCCTTCATGAACTTAATTGACCTTCTTCCTCCTCCTCCTCCTCCTCTTCCTCCTCCTCCCCCCTTCTGTGTTCATCCAATTGTTTGGACGATAACTCTCCATTCCACCCCCCTCCCCCCCCCCCCCAAAAAAAAAAAAAACCTCTCTGAGATTGTGCAATGCTAGCTGATACGATTGGATTTTTTTTTTTTGTTTGTTTGTTTGTTTGTTTGTTGCTTATCATTGAGGACAATTCTCTGAGATATAAGTCGAAAAGAAAAAAAAAAAAAAAAAAAAAAAACAAGAAACGAAAGGAAGAAAAAAAATGCAGACAAACAAAAAAAAAACAAAAAAAAAAAACACACGAAATAACTGTTTCCCCACAATTTCATTTTTTTTCCCTCTCTCATTGTAAATATTTTGTCAGATTTTTTTTTTAATTTTATTTTATTTTATTTTTTTGCCGAGCTGTAAAGAGAGATCTGTTGAGCAGAACGGGGCCGGCAGCATAAGGAAGCGATGGAGGCGAGAATCATCACAATCTCATTGACTGTGTCGGCGAGTTAGGTCTGCCTGTATAATCGGTATGCTACTTCTACTGTGTTAACCTGTGCTGTTGTTATTAGTGTTGATTTACCTACTGTATTTGCTGTTTAGCCTTCATGTTAGCTCGCAAGATCTTTAGATAACTGTGCTCATCTAATACTATTACTAACCCTTAAGAAGTAGTCCGAGCCACTCTCGAAAAAAAAAAAATAGGCGTGTTTTGTACATCTGTTAATGTTTTCCTGCCAGTGAGTCGTCGTGACGCTTGTACCTTTCTTTTCATCGAGCCGTTTGTTATTGCAACGCCTGGTTGTGTTAGAGACATATCATCGTGGAAAAAAAAAACTGGTGGACTCGGGCCCCGGTAAAAGCGGGGCGGCGGGGGGAGGGGGGGGGGGGGGCAAAAACCCGTCTCCTGGCCGAAATAACGAGCGAAACTGAGCTGCTGTCTCTTGTGCAATACAGTCCTAGTTTACAAAACATAGATAGCGTAGAAACGAGCCCCGCTGCAGGTGTCTTTGGTGCCCATTCAGCCAGCGAGCCTGAAATGCCACCCGAGTGGCATCTCTCTATCTCTTATCATTTATCATTGACATTTGAAAGTATTAAACTACCTGCGTTTAGACTGGGCTAGACATCACCATATCATCGCATTGCTCTGAGCTCCACTCTTGATTTATGCTGCCTGCCCCATGCCCTGAGAACACCACATGAGCTGTTTATTTCTCAGTCTATTATTATTATTATTATTATACTATTAATAAATAACAACGCAACAAGTAAAAGGGAAACGACTGGAAAAGGTGAATTAATAATATTATTGTTTTGTTTTTATTTTTTTAGTATTTTAGTGGTTGCTTTTAACAACATTCATTAACTGACTTAAAGAGTATTGAATATTTAATGTAATTGTAGCATTGTGTTTGTAAAGAGAAAAAAAAAACCTAGTGAGTTGTGTTTCTTGACTTGTGGATTACCAGTGAAGTGGGCAATCTAGTGCTAATATATATGAGGTCTTTTTTTTTTTTTTTTTAAGGATTCTTATTTTGCGACAGCAACAGCAGTCATTATAAATGTTCATTTTAGCATCACCTGTCTTCTGTTGTCTTATTCTTCACCTTCCACTACACTCTGCATCATCACAGTAACACATCACAAGTCCAGGGGTGGGCCAGAGGTGTGTGCGTGTGCGTGTGCGTGTGCGTGCGCGTGCGTGTGTGTGTTTGAATGTGAGTTTGGCTGTAACTAACATTTTTTTAGTTTGTATGAGAGTAACAAACTGCAAGTCAGATTGTGGGCATGCGTGCGTTATTGTAAATATTCTGACTGCGTAGAGTTTTACTTTTTTTCCGTGTGTGCGTGTGGTTGTGTATGCATGTGCGAGTCTGTGTGCGTGCGCGTGCGTACGTGCGTGTGTGTGTGTGTGTCTGCTCGCTGGGTCTGCTCGCGGGGATTTGGGGAGGGTGTTGTGTCCAGTGTCTGCCAAAAAGCTAACACCTGTCAGGCTTCCATACCATGATGGAACCTCCTGACGGTATAGCTGTAAACCCTCATCATGTGATCTGACTCAGCTCGACCGTCCATAACCCCTCCAGTCACCTGACCAACCAAACCAATCAATCACCGTCCGCCACTACCCCCCTCTCCCCCTGCGCCATCTTTTGCTGCACACCACGTCAGCCCCATGTGATGTTTTCTCCATTAATAACATACTACTGTCACGATCGACTGTTACATACTCCCGGACCGGGGGACAAATACGGATTCAGAATGGAGTCTGGAATGTCAGTGGGAGAGAACCTGAGGCGCGCTTGGTTTTGTTTCGGCCCCAAAGAAAAAACACAAAAAACAAAGCTTATTATGAAGCGGGCCGAAAGAAAATCAAGCTTCCCTCACATTGTTTGAATTATTATTTTTGATAGTTGGCAATTGATTGTTAAAGGTGTTAATTTGCTCATTGGAATCCATTTTGAATCGATGTATTTTCCCCGGGTCTACGTTTTGCATTCTACTGTTCATACAACTGTCCGTGCTACATACTACCTTACCGGGTCAGAATCCACCTTAACCTGTCTCCATGCCAACCACCGAGGAGCTTGTTGCACGGCAACCTGCTTCTCCCACAACCAACCAAACAACCAACCAACCATCTTCCTCAACTGCCACGGCCACGCCCACCTGACTATGACCGTTCCGTAGGAGAAGAGAGGATAGGAAGAAGGGACGAAAGAGAAATAGATGTGATTCTCAGGGTGTTTTAAATAGATTTAACTGTTTTAGTCCGTCCTCCGGGCTCTTACTGGTGTCCTGTCGCCCCAAAACGAGCCCAAAGACAATTATGCCCTTCCATGATAAAAAAAAAAAGTTCATGTACAATTGATTGACCGCCGACCAATTTCTTTCGATCAGTTGATTGATAGCAGTGATTGACCAATTCTCCTGAGAGACGCTACACAGCCTACAGGTGCACGACGCGAGCCGGCGCTGTTACTTATGTTTACAACTCAAACGAGACCAACAACGCTGTTGAAACAATGTTTAGGATTTTGGTAAAAAAAAAGACAAAAAGAAAAATAATAATGATAATAATAATAAGACAAATCTCTGAAGAGTACTTATTTCTTAATGATGAAACTTTTTTTCGCTTACTTTCTCAATGTGACATGAGGTAATGTACTTTTTTCAATCATTGCATGTGACTATTTTGATTTGCAATGAAATGTTAGAATGGATGGTACATTTGTGACGTCAGTGCAACGTGGAGACGCCGAGGCTAAGAATCAAGTTCGGCGTCTCCAAAGTGTTTTCCATGTCGCCGTGAGGAGTGCTTATGGACCAATGAATGCTAAATGTGTGATCATACAAAGCTGTAAGGTTTTGTTTATTTGTACATGGTTATGGGTAAAATAAACCACTGAAGCAAATTACCATCTTTAGTCTTAAGGATTAAGCCCCGACGCCATCTTTCTTTGCGCTAGAGTCGAACGAGCGCTTTCGAGGCCTTGTGTATGAGAAACGAACGTAGGTACTCCGTTAAAAAGGTAAGTTGCCCCGGGGATCTCTCGTTCGGCCGTTTCTCTGGTCGTGTCAAGCGTTGCTATTTTTTTTATTTGTTTTTGTTTGTTTGTTTTTTTGCACTGAAAGAGACGATCTGGGTTTTAAATTGTTTTCCACACATCACGTCCTCCATGAGACATCTGGGATCACGCTCTGATGAAAGCCGGGGTGCGGAGGAGGGGGTGGGGGGTCCAGCTCTCCCACATATCCATCCACCCACAGCCATCCAGTCAGCAAACACCCAGCATCCACCATGACTCCACACACACCAGCCCGCCAGTTCCTGTGACCTCTGACCCTCCCCATGCAGCGGTCATCTTTTGGACGCCACGTCCGACAGGGCGTCGCTCTCCACGGCATGGTCTCTCTCCCCAAACACCCCTCTCCATGCAACGCTAAAGAAGCCCCTCCGCGTTCCAGCACAGCCAGGGTGTCACGTGTTTTTTAAGGGTCCGAGCATAAATCCTAACCCTAGCTATGATGCACTTTACAGATGATTAGGGTGTATACCTTAATATTCTACTCTAGGCTACGTCCTTATCCTTGCAGAATTAATTGCTGGGGAGTTTTCCCCAGTGCAAACTCACATTCTCTCGGATATAAAGTATTTTCCGACAGGTTAGGACACAGCAACGTAAAATGTGGCCACTTCTCATCCTGAGTCTCCAAAGGAACGTCCATATTTTTACTTTTTTTTTTGTCCCCCTCCAAAAATATAAATACAGTGATAAATTGCAGTTGAATGCACTTTAGGTCATCTCCCAAAAGTGTCGTAGAACACAGAAGCCTCCGTGGGCTCAGGAGGTAAGTAGCAATTTCACATTAAAAGCGTGCTCTTTCAGAGCCGGGGTAAGATCACACCAACATTTGCTGAAAGCTTCTGTTCCCTTTATAAAGATGATGCAATGCTGTTGTTTTTTTGTTTGCTTGTTTTAATAATCATATTATTTTTTTCTAGACCTAACTTGGTATGAACGCCTTATCCTCATTTATTTTCCTCAGCCAACACCGAAAACAACAGCTTTGCAACCAGTGTTTGAATTTCCCTTAAGCAGGGGTGGTATCATCATGTCTAGATGTCTTTATGATAACGAAGTAACTACCATTTACAATATATTACAAAAGGTGAAACCATACTTTTTTTTCCTCATTATGCAACTAGATGACAGTGTTATAACAGCACCGTGGGTTGCGGATGAACCTCCACATGAGCGTACCCTGAGAAGTCCTCAAATTCAATGAAAATAAATCCTTTACAAATGCAAATGTATTTTTTTCACAAGTTGAGTTTTGCACATTTCTAAACCAAAAATCCGATACACTAACAGATCTGACTGTTGTGTGTTTTTTGTCCCGCTTTGAAGCCCCCGACCTATTGACCTTTGTTTTTTCCAAGGTCACTCAAGCTTCATTAATTCACACCGTTTGTTTTCAAAACTCAATGCCCAGGTTGAGGAGGAAAGCCGAAAATACAACCCCTTACACTAGGGGTGTCAAACTCATTTTGGGTGAACCTGTTTGTGGTTACGTGGACGGGATCCTTTTTAAAAGGTGAATACAGTTGCAGTTTTCAAACTGATCAAACTCCAGCTGATCAATATGGCCGTCAGAGGTACGACTTGCAGCACAGTACAAGTTGGTTTATCTGCTCTTGAAGTGTAAGAACATCGAATGTGACATATATAGAAAATCACTAGATTTCCACACCTGATTTTTCTTTTTACAAAAACATATTTGGAAAAATCCAGGGAAATGGAAGGACACCCCTGTGACGCCCCTGCCTCACAGCGAATTAATCACCTCATTCTGATTGAAACACTGACGTGATTCCATTATTTTAGGGACTATCAAACATATTAGGAATCAGTACTTTGACAGCTGTTATCAATCAACTGTCATTTTAAGTACAGTTTCGCAAATACCATTTAGCAGCTGTTTTCGTAGCCACAGAAAGCTACTCTGTGCATTCTGCTGCGTGTTTTGCTCCCACTTAAGTATTTAATCGAATGGATTCTCCATCTTGTCTGAAGCAGCGTGATTAACTCTCTGCTGCATGAAGCTTGACTCCTTATCCATCACAGACACTAGGAGCGTATCTAAGTTTACAGAGTCCTGTGTTCCAGGGGTCCTTTGTTTCCAGGGTCCTATGTTCCTAGAGTCCTATGTCCCCATGGTCATATGTTCACAGGGTATTATGCTCCCAGGGTTCTATGCTCCTTGGGTCCTATGTTCTCAGGGTCCTAAGTTCCCAGAGTCCTAAGTTCCTAAAGTCCTATGTTCCCAAGCTCCTGTGTTCCCAGGGTCCTTAATCACAGGGTCCAATGTTCTCAAGGTCCTATGTTCCAAAGGTCCTATGTTCTCAAGGTCCTATGTTCTCAAGGTCCTATGTTCCCAAGGTCTTTTCCAGGTTCCTATTATGTGTTATATAGAGCTGGGAACATAGGACCCTGGGAACATAGGACCCTGGGAACATGGGACCCTGGGAACATAGTACCCTGGGAGAGCACAAAATGTATGTCGACCTGGGGGAACATAGGATCCTTTGTCATGTTCCCATTATGTGCCATATGAATCTGGAGAACGTAGGACCCAGGGAACATAGGACCCTGGCGACATAGGACCCTAGGGAATGACCCCGCTAGGATGATAGGCTACCACACACCACACTGATGTTATCTCAACAATAGTCCAGATTTATCAAACACAATCTTATTGTGCCTTTAAGAGTCTAAAGTCCAGAAAACACACAAAGTAATTCAGGTGATGCACGTACTAATTTGTCCATGGCTGCCAGGCTAAACTAATGCTTTCAGCCCCCTCAGGCTAAGTGTCCTGCTAATGCTGGTTGTCCATCTTTGTCGGCCCTTAGCGACTGTACTCATGCACATTGATTTTCCTGCTTCTTCCTCCGTTCTTTTTGCTTTATTTTTACGTGCACCGTGATTCTTTTGGAGTCCAACGCCTCGGAGAGCGTTGTTTTCTGGAGGTGAAGACAGATGGTTTGACCAAACTTATTTTTCCAACATGGATGGCAGTGGATCGCACAGCGCAGTGTTCTCCTGTGACATAAACACAAAGTGTGCGAAAAACACCTTCATGTGGAGACTATAAAGCAGGCTTTTGGGAATAGATTTGAAAACAGATTACTGCTGCATTCCGGTTTCCCAATGCACCGTGATCTGTAGCGTAGACAACGCATTGCACAATCATTTATCTTTCCATTGACGGACCTTCTGGCCTTCTCTTAAATTGTATTATTGATTTGGTTGAGCACAATTTTCTTTTCTCCCTCAATTACCCCAGCTTCAGGAGCCCCGTTATAGTAAAACATTTATAAATTCAATATTGCCATCTAACTATTGTTCCCTGTAGGTAAGACCCATTACTACCTACTTTGTCCAAACTCTACCTTAAAACTAGAGGGAACTTAGCGTTCTTGTTGTTGTTATTATTATTCTTATTCTTCTTATTATTATTGTTATTTGTTTTAAGTGGAGGCAATAATAATAATGAAAGTAATAATTTCCTTAATTTGAGTGCTGCAGCTTTGACCTTTGTCTCAATCAGAGATGATTTCATCATTCATTATATTTAATTGCCACAGTCCCAAGATAGATAGATAGACAGTCAGACAGTCAGATGGACAATCAGTCAGACAGACAGTTAGACAGACAGACAGTTAGACAGTCAGTCAGGAAGACAGCCAGACAGTTAGTCAGACAGGGGAGGAGACCTGGAGAACAGTGAGTTTGACTTGAGGACCGTGAGAAACTTTATCCGTAATTTTGGACTTTTGGACGATTCCGGAATTTTTCTCTCACCCCCCCCCCTTTTGGGATCTTCAGTCCCAAAAATCCCGCAAGTCCCACGCAACCCTCCCCACCACAGCGCGAGCCCGCGAGGGTCCGGAAGCATCTGTGGTGCAGCGGTGAATGTGGTTCGGTTTCTCCTTTGTCGTCCTTTCGTTCCAAGCGATCGCCGCTCATGGCTTAGTGACCCCGGGGCCCGGGCCCCTGAAAGCCGCTCCGGCTCCGGGTTCGTTCAGTCTGAGAAAGCCGCTGGACCGAGGTGTGCGCGACGCGCCGCCTGAGGCCCAGGAAGGAGCGCGCCATCCTAAAAGATGCACGATGACACCCCAGGCTGCGGGAGGGTTTGTGCCGCTTTTTACCTTTAAATGAAACCATGGAGCGAGCTTCCACACCAACCTCAAGATGGACACCACAGCCACCCGCTCCCTCTCGCTCTCTCTCTCTCTCCCTCGCCCCCTCTCCCTCTCCCTCGCTCTCTCATCCCTTTCTCCCTCTCTCTCTCTCTCGCTCTCTTTCCCTCTCCCTCTCTCTCTCTTGCTCTCTCTTCCCGCTCTCTCTCGCTCCCTCTCTCTTTCCCCCTCCCTCTCATCCCTCTCTCCCTCTCATCTCTTCCTCTCCCTCTCATCCCTCTCTCCCTCGCTCTCTCTTCCCTCTCTCTCTTTCATCCCTCTGTTCGGCACGGCGACAGAGAAGCAGCAGATGTTTGAATCTAAACAGAGACACAAGTACTTAATCCTCTTCGCGTCTAATTAAAACCCCAGAATGAGGGAAGAACGAGCTTCACTTCAGTATTTAGATTCCAAAGAAATACGATTCAAGTTTGGAAAAAATAAAAATAAAAACAAAAAACAAATCAAATGAAAACACAACACAACAACGCCTGGAATTCATTAGAAATGAGAAAATATGTCGAGTGTCATTTCCTTCTTCTCCTAAAAAACATTCATTTGTGAGCAGGGATCTGGGATTCCTCGCGACTTCGTCCATTTCCAGGATTGAGGTTTTGATTCCAGGCCGAAAAATCCCGAACATTTTGTGAGAGAAGCTCAGATTTCAAATATATTTTATTTATTTTTTATTTATTTTTGAAAAAAATACATCTTTATTTATCTTTTAATATAAACAATGTTTTCTAACGGAGCTGACGTAGCCGGGAGATGAAACACCACCCTTCAGATTTCACCTGTTAATCTGCATTAACACCATAATAAAATGTGTAAACTGTTGGATTCTGTATGACGTCATTTAAATCAACCTTATCTCAGAATGGATTCACTAAAGATACTTTTGGCAGCTTTCGCTCCCAAGGCCAGCCGAGAGCAACGGAATAACTATCCTTATTTCTACACCATGAAAGTGATGGATCCAAGTGAATTTTATTTTTTTTATTTGTGTTTTCCATGGTTTTCTTTTTTCTTCACTAAATATTTTGTGTCTTCGCGTCCGAGGAAGACGAGCTGTTCACGTTTCAAAAAGTGCTCTGTTTACAAATCCCTTTGCTTGCATCAAAGCAGGTTTTATTATAATATATTTTCTATGAAATGCACAGATTAATTCTAAGATTTGCTAAAGATTTGTAATGAAATTTCAAATTGAAATGTATATATATTTTGGCAAACAACGTACAATTTGTAAGGTTAGATTAGGAGACAGAATTATAGTATTAAACCTGCTACCGTGAAAAGAACATATCATTATTAAAAAATGACCAATTGCACTATGGATTAAATTGGAATGATTCTTTAGCAAGGTTAAAAAAAGTGATGTTTACGACTTTTTAGTACATAAACAGAAGATTTGTGGATCCGAATAATTTTGAATAAATTTCATTTTCCCTCATCCCACTTCACATTCAGAGTCTGCTGAGCAAAATACTGAACAATGACTGTACATTTTTCTGTTTGTTTTGCCGAGGTGACATTTCTAACATAATAAATAATCCATAAATGTGAATTGCATCTAATTCATAAATGTGAAAAAAAGAGAAGTATTTCAGATTTATTGAATGTTTGAATAACTATTATGTGCATAGAAATATAACTTCTCCGGTTCAGACGCTCTGCGATCCTGCAGCTGTTCTTCCTGTTTTTCTTTTTCTTTTAAAGTTTATTTTGTTTGTTGGTGTCGTTGTCGTTGTCGTTGTCGTCGTTGTTGTTGTTGTTGTTGTAGTTGTTGTTGTTGTTGTTGTTCTGGAGCCGATGCTTTAATAAACATTTTCTACGCTACGCAGCCGGATGATGTGTACCACGCAGCGGAGAGAGGGGGAGGAAGAACGACAAGAATGGCCCCTGTCTGTGTCTTCTTTTTTCCTCTCTCCTTTTATTTTCCTTTCTTTTCCTTTTCCTTGGTCTCCTTTCCTTATGACCTCTCCTCTCCACTACTTTAGTTTCCCCTCCTTTCCCTTTGTCCGGTTTCCTCGTCTTTCCTCTCCTCTCATTGCATCTCCCCTCCTTTGCTTTCCAATCCCTTTCCCCCCCTTTCCTCTCGTTTTGTTTCCTCTCCCCTCCTTTCCTCATCTTTCCCCTCCTCCTCCTCCTCTCATCCCCTTTCTTTTCTATGGGTAAACCCATGTGGCTTTTCCCGGGCTCCCCCACACGGAGACACAGGCGATGACGTTGAAGACAAACCACCTTTTATTGAAGAGAGTGGCTGGTTGTAACAAGCAGGGAGCAGATGGAACGTCGTCACGGCAAAGGCTTCCCCCCATGTGTGTGTGTGGGGACGGGTGATTTAACCCGTGCTCATCGATGGCTCTGATGAGCAACAGGTGTACAGCCACCCCAGGCCCAGTGAACTAGACCCGAGGCGGGTGTGGCTGCTTAAACCACACCACCCCCACAGCACAGTATCATTTCCTAACTTATCCGTTTCTTGCCTTCCCTTTCCTCTCCTCTCCTTTCATTTCCTTTTTCTTTCCTAGCCTCTTCCCTCCTTCCCTTCCCTCTCCTCTCATTTCCTTTTCTATCGTTTCCTCTCCTTCCCTCTCCTCTCCTTGAGTCTTGATAGTGTCTTTTCTACACGTCCTATACATTTACAAAATATGTGTGTTTAAATATAATACAAAACTTTTCTACATTCTACATCCATGTTTTACTCGTATTTACCTACCTCTTCACACAAAAATGAAAACCATGAAAAGATCCTTATTCTTTTATTTAAAATCAACTATTTAACAGGAGTTCCAGCTCCAGACCAGTGCGGTGCTGTGACTGGTGTAAGGGAAAATCTTGACAGGAATAAAGAAAATGGATGGATGGATGGATGGATGGATGATGGACAAACAAACAAACATCCTTCTTAACTTCCTTTCTTCTCTCCTTCCTCCCTCCCTTTATTTCTTGGAGGGGTGGTTGGAGGATGGAGGGATGGATGGAAGGATGGAGGGATGGATGTAGGTATGGCTGGATGATGGATGGATGGAGGGATTCTTCCCTTCCCTGAAGTGCGAAAGCGACAGATCTGCATAATTAGCAGAAAGGTAATCTCTCTCTCTTTCTTTTTCTATCTCTTATATTGTTTTCCAGCCGCACGTGATCTCGTATTCATGTACAGAGGAAGGGCTCATGCTGTGCATGTATTATGATGTGTGTGTGTGTGTTTGTGTGTGTGTCAGAGAGAGAGCGAGAGAGAGAGAGAGAGAGAGAGAGAGAGAAAAAGGGGGAGAGGGAGAGAGAGAATGATTAGTTACACATTCCACATTTGCATGAACTTATTTCATGTAATGTAAGACAGAGAAAGAGCAGAAGAGAACGAAAGATATTCTCTGCCGCATCCTGCATCATGCGTGTGCGTGGGCGTGTGTGTGTGTGAGAGAGCGAGAGAGGGAGAGAGAGAGAGACCATATCTCTGGATCTGTGCCTATACTGTTTGTTCTTAAGTAAAACACAGTGTTTGTATTAATGCAGGAGAGAGCGAGAGAGAGAGAGAGGGAGTGTG
>NC_137197.1:23465276-23492776 GCF_960531495.2 Zeus faber
GTGGATTTATTTTTCACACAAAACCTTTTGTTTTGTGTGTATCACTCCAGCGATCAGTGCCGTGCATCACTCACATCCCATGAGTATCCCAATAATCAGAATTTGAAAAGAATCGGCCCTTGGAGAACGGACGGAGCGGACGGGGACATGGCGGGCGGGGGAGAGGGAACGGGCACTTGCAGCGTCGGGACCTTTCGCAAAGAAGGGTTTGACTCTTTTTAGAGAATGGTCTCTCTACGTGAAAGGAATTCACGTATATTTGAATAACAGATTTTCTGTTTAGGTCCAGACCAGATGGACGTACGTCTTACTCGTCTGAATTTCAAGAATTATCATCAGTCTGATAAATTACGTAATTATGCCATTGAATATGGGGGGACTTTTTTCAAATCAGATATTATGAAATACTGTCATTGGTATTGTATAGTATATTGCATAATTAGTATGTACACATTCAAATGTGTACATGCTGCCGCCTTGGCAACACATGTGCCTGGCATCGAACCCACAACCCTCCAAGCTTTGCTCCATCTACCTGTAAAAGGGCTTTAGTTTCCTGACCATATGTGCATTAGGTGGAGAAGGGCCACCACATCGGTCCTGCTTGGGGTCCCCAGATCGTTAGGACCGCCCCGGATTTTAGGCACCAGGCCGGTCCATTTGGGAAAGGGTTACTGTAAGAGAAGAGGGTGTTTCTTATTCATTTGCTGTGGATGGAGTCTCCAAACCAGCCCAGGGTTCCAAAGCAGTGACATTCTGCTCAAAAACTTCATTTCCCGTTTGGTTTCACTTGCCCCTGAGGACTCCCTCAGATTCCGCCCAAATTCCCGGCGCTCGCTGCCGGAACATGCGCGGCTGGTTAGGAGGTGCTCAAGAAAGATGTAATCCATTACAGTCATCGGAGCCGCTCGGCGCCGAGGTCGGAGGTCGAGAGAGCGCACCGTCTCCATGGAAACGAGGCCCAGATGCGGCGTGGCGGCGGAGTTTTCGGAGATCGACGGTTTGAAAATACAAAGGGACTATTTATGTAACACACTCTGCACTCCGGCTAATCCCCGTTTACATAAGTCCGATTAGAGCGGCGTGCGCTCGCAGGGGAGAGGTTCAGCCCAGAAATATCAGAGACGACAGAGACATAAATCTGTCTGTGTGCGCGCACGTGTGTGCGTGCGCGTGCGTGTGTGTGTGTGTGAGAAAGAGAGAGAGAGACAGAGGGAAAAGGAGGGAAACTAACGTCTCGTCGCATTTCTGATAAATGAACTCACCGCAGCTCTTATCGGATTGTCAAAATAGGAAACCAGAACCTCATACTCGTACCGCGCTCAGAATTCGTCATTGCACGTGAGCCAAATCTAAATCATGATTTCAAATAAAGGGAGTGAAGGACGCTTAGTGTACTGTACGAATTTGAAAATTATTACGATATGAAGCTGACCCACTTAACTCAATGACATAACATACTGAGCTCAAAGCCTCCGTTCGCCCCAAACATTAAAAAAATAAATAAACACATTTGACACAATCACTGAAACAAGGCGTGTTCGTCCAAGCTGAACTGGATGCGACTCTTTAAAACCCCAGCGTACGGGAGGTTTTCTGAGCGTGGAAGTTCTTTCTGAATATTGTGGGTGTTCATTTGGCTCAACCCGACCGGTGGAAATACATGCACCTTAATATAATTTTAATCAGAAACTTAGAAAAGAAGCCTAAATCTGTTAAAGTTGTTTGCTGTTTTTTTAACCAGAAATATTATTTTATATATATATATATATACACACACACATATAAATGTGTGTGTGTTTATTTGTTTGTTTATTTTCAAAATGTACTTGATACAGATACACATTTAGGGATCCATTCATGCAACAACTGATATCCTGTCCTGAATACATGCAATTTTATTTTTTATCAAATCCCATCATTTGCATATGTTGTTGTTTTCACTGAGGTCAAATATGATCCCAAATCTCACGTCATCGCGTAAAGTTCACATTTAAACAGAAAATAGAAACAGGGGGTCTGGGTTTATTCTGGACAATAAACAAAATGGGTTCAACATAAAGATGAACTCAGACATGGTGTCAGGTCAGAACCGTACGGCGGCGTGTGTTTACCTGCTTCTCAGTCCGGGGCAGAGAGCAGCGCTCCGCGTCGGCCCCGGAGGCAGATGGTGGCCCAGCAGGGACAAAATGAAGGCGGCCGGACCTCCTCCCGGGGTCCATCCGTTCAGCACGCTGACCTCTGACCCAGCTCTAAAAGAGGGCTCGGACACACAAGGAATTTTGGGAAGGCCACGAGGGGAACGAGATGGGACGCCGGCGTCGACAAACACAAGCAGGAAAATGCTGGAAATGTCAAATTGACCAAGATTATTGACTATTCCAAAATATATACCCTTTTAAAATCAGGATTGTTTGAACCTCCGGTGATCTCTGAGACCTTTACTTTGATTTGTGTGGGGAAACTGCTTGAATGAGATTAAAAGGCATGAAGAGTTCCGAAAAAATTGTATTTGCACAGTAATGATCAATTACCTAATTTCATTTTTTATACACATTAATTTAAGTCACGCTGGAAGTGCAATTAGACACAAGCCCTCCCAAACGAAAAATATATATAAAGCAAGCAAATCCCTATTATTGTCTATTATCCTTAGTACGGTTATCCAAATTATTGTACAAAGCACCAGAGTAACCGCTCACTCTGCGCTGCATCATTTTAAATGTTTAAAAAAAGCTTCAAACATTTAATATTTTCCAGTAAACACCGTCCCCCGTTCGACCACATCCAGACTTATTCTAATTCACCTCCTTCTGATGCCAATTAAACACACAAACACGCAAACGGTAATCCTTCAATTTAAAAACATCTGAATACATTATTACAGGATACACAAGCTGTTTCCGGAGCTGGATTTACAGCCAGCAAGCTCGGAAAATGGAGGTGACGTCAGGTTTTCTATTTATATTGATGTTTAATGCTGGCAGTGGATGAAAAAATAAAAAATACAAAAAAAAAGATTGTTTATCAAGTGTGAATCAGCGGGAGCATTGAACACTGTGAAGATGTTTTTACTTTTAAATATATTTACCTTTCTGGTATTCTACATTGACACAGAGTTTATTTACGGTAGAATGTTGAACTTTAATAAAACTGGTAAAAATCTTTAACTAAATTAAATTTTTATTTGCGGTATTTAGTTTGACCAGACCCCTGATAGTGATAGGAAAGAAGAGCTTTTACATTGGTATTTCGTAGTTCTTTCATTTTCAATATGCCATCTCTTGATATATTCCATATTCAGTATTTTTAATAATATTTATATATATATATATATATATTTTTTTTTTTTTTTTGGCAAATCAAATCATATTAACTGTATAGCAGGATTTGTGTGAATAAATAAATTCAATTAACCACCGTTTGTCACCTCCACATGTTCTCATTTTACTTTTCTTTTTCAGCGGAAAGCGAAGCAGAAAGGAGCAGGAAGTGAGAGAGACGGAGCGTCTGCGTGGACGCTGAAGGTCACATGAAGGAGACGGCGCGCCCCACTGCAGAGGCACCACTCCCATCTGGGGCTCTCACACACACACACACACACACACACGCACACACTTACACACACACACACACACACACAGCCATGTGCAGACAAAAGAACATGTCACACTCACACATGTACGTGCACAGATGTAGCCTATGCATGCACGCACGCACACGCACACACACACACACACACACACACACATTGATTAACTTATCCACATGTAACTTGCATGTTCTCACACACACAGACACACACAAACACACGCGCACACACATACACACACACACACACATACACACACACAGAACACTGTGCATCAAATATCCAAACAGAAAACACATTAGCACTTCTCCGAGCTTTAATAAACCACAACTCAAATAGAAAAGGAAAAAGGGAAAGATTAAGAAGAGAAGAAGAAGAAGAAGAAGAAGAAGAAGAAGAAGAAGAAGAAGAAGAAGAAGAAAGCCTGTGGGATATCGAACCGTCCAAACAATGGGGGGAAATGGCATTGGGGTTTCCATGGCAACTGCAGCAAGCTGCTAAGAGGGCTGCTTTCAAAGCATATGTCAGACTTGACTGGCCTGCGAGCAGTGAGCATAGCAACAGATTCTCTGACTCCGCGCTCACTTTCCGAACATTGGACCCACTCCTCATCAAGACGGAACAGGAAATATATTCATCGTTATGAAAACAAAAATGAGCCTGTCGGCTTTATTGATGCCCCTTCAGGTGAAGAGAGGCTCCGTACAAGATGTCAACATTGTTATAGCACAGGGGGAGGGGTGCGAGAGGAATTATTAGACACCAAACAGTTCCTTTCACAGCTGTCAGCAAATAGAATTTCTGAGCCTCCAAAATATTCCAAAAAAATAACCCGACACCCTCCTGGATTATGAACCAATTTCGACGCACTCCTTCCAAGACGGAGGAGGAATGAGGGAGGGAGCACGGCGTTCCCTGGGCTCCTCCAGGATTCTCCAGGATTTTCCAGGAGTCAGTGTTTTTCGCATGCAAAGCGCGGTTTGGGGGTCCACTTTGTGCACACCTGCCGCACATAAATGAAAGGCGGGTTCCGCCTCGCGCATTCAGGTCACGCCCGCACCCCTCCCCTCTTTAATTCTGCGTGTCGTTTAATCAGCGTGTGAGATTACAGGAGCAGGCGTGTTGTTGGTGCTGGAATCTGAACCTCACTCACCGCCGTGACAATATAGAGAACACAGTGGGTGGGAGCGGAGCGAATGAGAAGCAGGGAGAGAAAGGGAGAGAGAGAGCGGGAGGGAGAGAGAGAGAGAGAGAGAGAGAGAGAGAGAGAGAGGGCGAGAGGGAGGGAGAGAGGGGGATGAAGGGATCAAGGCAAGAGAGCGAGGGATGGTGGGGGTATGAAAATGTAGTGACACAGAGGAGAGAAGGAATTAGGGAGGGATGAGGGGGAGGAACAGAGAGAGAGAGAGAGAGAGAGAGAGAGAGAGAGGTGGTGCGGAGGAAGACACGAATATGATAGTGGGAAGAGAAAGGGAGTAGTGTGAAAACAAGGGTAACAAAGATAAAGGGAGAATGGTGGGCGAGGAACCAGGGAGCGAGGGGGCGAGGGAGGGTGGAGGGAGACGGAGGTACAGACAGAGAGAGAGAGTGGGAGGATGGGATGGAGGGAGGGAGAGAGAGAGGGGAGGAGGGCAAGAAGGAAGGAGAGACGGGAGAGAAGACTCAGTGCGTCACGCCAAAAACATTAGTATGCCATCAAGTTGTTGGTGCGGTGAGCCTGCCTTTCACTTCCACACAGCAATGTCAAACACACACACACACACACACACAAAACCACATTTATTTTCTCAATTGTCTGAGGGGAGGAAGAGGAACAAGCCCCGTCTGTGTCAGCTTGTACATGATGCCGCAGTGTATCTTGTTACTGATCTGATGAAAGTGCAAGTTCTATATTTTGCGTTAATCTAAATATCAAGTTGAAAAATATTAAACTGAATAAAATCATACAATGAATATGTTAATAACTATAAATGATAATAACGGTAATAATAATAATTATTATTATAATTATTGTAATAATAAAAAAATCTAATATAATAAATAAATAAAGATAAATAAATAAATAAATAAATAAATAAATAAATAAATAAATAAATAAATTAAAAAATTAAATATAATAATAATAATAATAATAATAACAATAACATAATATGATATAATTAATAAATACAAAGGAAAATAATCAAGTAATAATAATAATAATAATAATAATAATAATAATAATAATAATAATAATAATAATAATAATAAAAAAAAAATAATCAACAATTAAAACAATACCAAAAAATGTAAGGTTCTAAGTTTTGTTTCTGAATGTTTCCAATCAGCCCAGGTCACCCATACATGCAGAGTGCACCGTAAGCCGTAATTATAGGAGTATCAGTGTTATCTGCACTTGTCGGCTTCAATCAGATCAGATCACAATGCAATTATTTGATTGGAATGCAGCGGAGGAAGAGAGCAAACAAAAGAGAAGCGGAGGGGATTGTGGTAAACCGGAAGGCATGGCCACGTAAGTCACACAAAGACGACGGGAGGAACAATATTGTGACTATCTGCAAACACGGGGATGATAGTGGAGGTCTTTGATTTTGACACGGACAAAAGAATAATGGCGTAGACGCACTCAAAAAAATTCTGACTTTGTGTTCTCTGTGACGTTGTCCAAAATGTGGCCTTCAACCCGCAGCAGAGAGCCGCACCACATCCTGTTCCTTCATTTGTTTGTTTATTTGGATTCCCATCAGCCTCAAGCAGAACAAGTGTCTATCGTGTGTGTGCTCCAAAAAACAGAAACTTTGGTATCCAAGAAGTAAGGGAACAACACGTTTAATGACTATCGTTTGTTCTCTCCCTCTATTCTCCCTCTCATTCCAAGTCCCTCTTTTTCTGTGCTGTAGATTTTGATTCTGCCCTCTGTGATATTTGTTCTGCTAACACGCCTGCAGTGTGCGTGTGTGTGTGCGTGTGTGTGTGTGCGTGTGTGTGTGTGTGTGTATGTGTGCGTGTGTGTGTGTGTGTGTGTGTGTGTGTGTGTGTTTTTTTTGTTTGTGTTAAGGTGGGGGGGGGGGGGGGTCAGGACTAAGACACTGATGAGTTGCACCCCACGCTTTGCTTTACTCTCCCTCCCTCCCTCCATCCCTCCGCTGCCGTGGTCCTTGGCAGGTCTGCGTTGCCATGGCAATGCTCACATTGCCGCAGGCTGGCTGGAGCGAAGCGCGCCGGTTGAAGAAGAGCGAGCAAGTGAGAGAACGAGGGAGATCACTGCAGAGGGGGGAGGGGAGTGGTGGTGGGGGGGGGGGGGGCGGTGGGGTTGGTGAGGAAGGGGGGGGGTGAGGCAGGAGGGATGGAGGGATGAGGGGAGGAGGGGAGGCGGGGAGGTGGGGAGGAAGGGCGGCTCATTACCCCCACAACACCTCCTGTTCTGTTCCCCTTCCAACCCCAACCCTCCCCCATACCCCCCCCCCCCCCCCAGGTCCCTTTCCTCCCTTTCCAAATCTTATCATTTGCGCTGGGGCCTGCTACGCTCAGTATTCTGAACACGTTGGATCCAAACTTCAGACTGCATTCAATTATTCATCCTCCTTTTCAGCAGCAGACAGTGCTGCAAACGCACGCCCTAGAGCACAGCTCACTGCCACACACACACACACACACACACACACACGCACACACGCACACACACACTGTCATCTACCTATAGGCGTGCACAAAAAAACCCCCAAAAAATACAAACGTTCCTATTTGCTCAGGCCGACAGGCGCTAACACACACTGTTGCGTGGAGCGCTGCCATGCATCATCCTGCTCCTCTGAGCGCTGCCATGCATCACCGGGCGGCTCCGGGTGCCGGCAGCTTTAAGATTACTGTCTCGGATGCGTTGCAGTGACTAAGAAGAGCGGCCGCACCGTCCTCACTACTTTACGCTCTTATCAGATCTGACCCACTGACCTTCCAGTCACTCCGCTCAGCTGAAGCACTGCGCGGGCGTGGACGCCGGTGTCCGCGGCGGCACGGCCGGTCGATCCATTCCGTCGCATCATAGCCGAGGCTTTTTAATCTGTGTTTATTTTTTTATTCTTCAGGCGTTTAAGGATAGACTAATCAAACCGTAGGGAAATAATTGAGACAGGGGCGTTCCCTGAGATTCCCTCCAGATTTTACGTCATAAGACACTCTGCAAAACAAAATGATTCCTTTTTCCAGCCAGCGGGGATCCAGCGTCCACAGGAACACTTGAGGGTGGAGGAGCTGTTAGATCTGCGTCCCCGCTCACCTCGCAGTTTCGCAGGGTTTCTCATAAAACTAACAGGGAACAAACTCTCGCATACCAAGAAATACCGTGAGTTCATTATTTCAGTCCTGTTATTGGGGATGTGCGGTGCAGAACCTGCATGTACCAGGGCCTCACATTCTCACGATGACGCCCCCGTCCAGGTCCTGAAACAGCGTTGAACTTTGACCTTGTGACCCGCGGGTTTCTAGTGGATTCAAGGGGAACCACACACCACGGTGTTGCTTAGATACAGCTGGGCAGCGGTGATGTCTCGTGGTGGAACTCGGGCTGGTTCTTGACGAATACTCAGAAAATTCCTTTTGCATCAGACAATCCTATAAATATTTTCAAATGTACTTGGAATGTTCCCTTGCGCAAAACAGGAGTGTGAAAATGATTGTGTGGATTCAAAGGGAATTTCATTAATATTCCCACCGCTGTAATGTTTATTTGCAATGTAATGAATTAAAAACACTCTAACAGGCACGAGAAACGCATTTTCCTGCTATTGTGGTGAATTTTCCATAATGTGTAAAATAGCCTAAACGTCCCAAGAAGATCTAGGATATAGTTTGATTTTTCATCCAAGATGCCACAAGGTGTAACCCTGTCATATTGAGGAGGAGAATTTGTTCATGCAATCAATATCTATTTTGCATATTATTTCAAAGGAATTTTGAAAACAATTAAAACTGCAAATGTCAATGTGGGTCAGTCAGCCTGCTGGTGAGCTGTCTCTGAGCACACTGCTGTGCACATACAGACACACACACACACACACACAACTAACTCTAATGATACACCCACATTGAGAAGATTCAGAACGCTGCAGAAACCAGACAAGTCGATCCCAGGGTGTCGGTTTGTTGCATGTTGTGATGATCCCCAACTCCCAATCAGAGAGAGACAGGCACATTATTGTCTGCACACAGACACACAGACACACAGACACACACACACACACACACACAGACACACACACTGTGTATTTATCCAGCTACCCACACGCCTTGACACATTCTGCATACCTACTCTAGACAACAAACCCTCGATCCACAGCCACACTTTAAGCAACAACAAAAGAAAATCTCTCTCTTATCTGCCAATAGATGCATTTTGGAAACATGATTGTCAGTTCAGACTCTCTGTGGTGAACCTCGCTCCCAGGATGCAGTGGAGGAAAGGGATGATCATGGATGTGGATGCAGAGAGTGTGTGGATCAATAAAGCCCTGCAGTGCACACACAGGCTACTACAGATGGGAGGGTGTGATAGAGCCAGGGGTGCTCATTAGGAAGCAGGACCATACTCTGGTGCAGGGCGGAGAGAAGGGAGCTGCGAGGGGTGGAGGGTGGGGTGGGTGGGGAGTGGGACGGGGTGCAGGGGGGAGGCAGAGAGACACAGAGCCCGCAGTCAGATTGCCAAAGGAATTATGGGATTCGTCACCTGTGTGGCAGATGCCCTATGCGACTGGATGGAGGGAAAACGGATCTTCCTTTTCTTTTTACTTGTTTATGCATAACGAAAGCATTGTGCCACATTCATGAATTCTAAAATAAGGTTTTATTTGATGAGCAGGGTGTGAATCAATGCAGCAGTGGAGGCCCCTTAGTCACAGAGTAACATCTCCCTAAATAGGCACAAAGCTTGGAGTAGAGCGCCATCTACCAGTCACAATGAACAGTAGCGTTGAATGGGCAGGAGTGTGACGTTTGTAGAGAAATACCGACTACATGGAGTGTAGTGAGGGGGTCTTGTCAGATAGTACAAAGAAAGACACCTGCACATCGCAAAAGAGTTTAAGAGTTTGAATTTATCAGCATTTTCATAGTCAGGGGCTTGAGCCATTTAGACCCCTGGGCAAATCTCCACCTGCATGCATTTATAGAGAAAACCTAAAGGAACTCACACAAACATGGGGACAACTGTACTCAGATTTTATTATTCTTCTTAAAAAAATCTGTAATAATTTAGTCAATGATTTGGTTGAGAAACATGAAATTAAAAACTGATTTCCCTCAGCACATAAACTCGTGCATTAGTCTAGTGTATTTTTAGTGGTTCTTGGTGGCAAGATGTGTCGTTTCATTCTTTCTCGATGAAATCACTGTCCTCGGGCAGTAAAGGAAAATGCGGTAGTGGAAGACTAGTGTTGGCCAACTAGTGGACAAACAAAAGAGGCTGTTTTATTTTACTCGAAATGCATTGACCATTCTTTTATTATTGTCAATTTTGGAAGACAAAAAAAACCTTTTCTTAACTTTCAGTTGCATCTTCAGAAAATGACCAGAGCACATTCAGTTTGCTATAAATCACGAAAGCTGGTGTTTTATAGCTACCAGAACCAGTCACATGTGGCAGCCTCACAAGACGTTTTTGACAAAACCCCATCGAGCTTGTGCCAAGCCAGAGCGCCACCGGACTGTTGTGTAACTATGTCCACAATCAAAGCATAATAAACAACAAGAGAACAACATCACATAGTCCAGGTGGACAGCTGGTCTTTACACCTGAACACATCATGTTTGGCAACCATTTGTCCTGCCTCTGTGCCCCTGAGCAAAGCACTGAACCCCTACCAATTCTGCTGCTCTGGTGTGTTCTGACCTCCCTGTCAAGCAA
This sequence comes from Zeus faber, assembly GCF_960531495.2. NCBI lineage: Eukaryota > Metazoa > Chordata > Actinopteri > Zeiformes > Zeidae > Zeus > Zeus faber. Next base: position 23,475,767 of record NC_137197.1, read on the forward strand.
AAAGTCAGTTTCCGATATCAAAAGCCAAAAATCTAATACTGGAAAATACAGGACTTTGCCTGTTTACATTTATGATACCCATTCAGTAATACATGCCTGATGCTGTACACACTACTTTGTTTCTGTTTCTCCATGACAGTGAAAGGCAGCATTAACGCTATACTCAATACATGTCATCGTTTTCTGAGGCTCTAAACTTGCCAGGGCAAAGCCCCAATTTCCAGTCAATTACAAAACTCATAGTGGATGCACTATTACATTTTAATGTCAAGTGTAGTTTTTATTAAAGCATTTTAGATGGAGTCAATTGGGTTGTTTACCCAGGCTTTTAATCGAACTAACATGATTTACAAGGAAAAATAACTAGTCTTCACTATTTTTGCTTTTCTTCTTCTTTTTCTTCTTCTTCACGGAGCCCTGCAGCTCTTCGTAGGACATGTCCATAGGTTCACATTTCACCATCACCTCCTCTTTCTCGTTGTCCCCCTTTCTCTTCTTCCTCTTCCTCCTCTCCTCTGACACGTTCTCTTCCTGAAAGACCAGTCCCTCCTGGAGATCATTGCCGAGGGGTGTTTCAAGGACACTCTCTCCCTCTACAGTGACCCCCCCGTCTCCCTCTGTCTCACCAAACTCAAACTCTGTAGTTTTCCGCTTGTCCTTCTTCTTCTTTTTCTTACTCTTCCTCTCTTGCCCCTCCTCCTTCTCCTCTTCTTTCAGTTGTGTAACAGCTGTCGGACACGGGGTCGTGGAGGAGGTGCCCGGGATCTGGCCTTCCGCCTTGCTGCGTGCCACGCCGCTCTGCGTGGGCGTCTTACTACCAAAAGGGTAGAACCGCTGCTTCAACCCCGCTGGGATGGAGGGCGCTGGGGTGGCTGGGATGGACTGCGGTGCCTGGTTGGTGCTGCTGTCGCCGTAGCTCTCGCACACGTTGAGGAGGCCGGAGAAGGCGGGGCCGAACGCCACGTCACCAGAAGACTCACTGTGGGTGGTGAGCAGGTGGAGGTCGGAGGTTCCTTGGGTGGAGGCAAAGGCACTGTAAATGGGATGGGCACTCCCGCGGTTCCTTTCGACACTGTCAGTGGAGACCCGCAGTGTCTGGAGACCCGAGAGAGGCACCTTCACCCCACTGAAACTGGATGGAGGGTGAGACGTAAACACACACATAGAAAGAAAGGAAACGTAGGATTAAAACCTGAAGGTAGAACAGTCGTACATAGCTCAGTGTCACTGTACAGTAGGCACAGCAAATAAACCTGTAAAGTACAAAGGTTATGTATTGGGTGGTTCCTGAGTCTCTTCCTATCTACAAGGTGTAACAAATGAGAGAGAATAAACAGCCCACGTCAGAGTTTGCCTGTTATTCTCCAATCACTGGTTCTATTATTTTCAGAACAGGTGTAAAGTGCCACAGGTTTATCAGTTAAAAGTTCTACGGTGTAAGGCATGGTAGCTCAAGACGCAGAGGGACCTACCGATCTGGTTTGAAGCTGGCAGGGGCTTTGATGAGCCACAATTCACGGTTACTGTTCTTCAGACTTTCTGTCAGCGTGCTGCCGCAGGGTTTGTGGCAGAAGGACACAAAGTCCTCAGGACACTGGTATCTGCTGGCCCTCGTCGCTGTGGGGAGAAAAGAATACGCCCAGTCTTGGATTTAAACACAGCGGATCACACACGAAATTGGGACACGACTCACAAGCAGGCGGTCGGTAAAGAGCACGAGAAAGAGATGGAAAGTAAGATGAAATGATAAAACAACATATATGCACACAATACATCTATCAACAAAGTAAACAAGGAGTATCACCGTATTAACTTGAGCTTAATATGGATAGGTGGCATTAAGCTACAGAAGTAATATAGCAGTGTAGCGCTAATGGGCAATGGGCACTACAGTGATAACAGAAATAATAAATATGTATAACAGTACTAATGACAATAGTAGTAGTAGTTTGAATACAATACCACGAACAATAATAATTGATCACTCTAATCGCAAAGACAAAAGTCTTTCAGGCTTTATACCTTCGGTGAGTAGTGCGCATGTGAACGCCACCGATGGCAGGTTACACTTTGGAAACAGAAGTTATAAACAACATGTTTGAGTAGTTCCGGGTGGCAACCGATCGACGTTGTAAGACCTTACGAATGTGGGGAATCGTGGGAACCGAAGCGGTCAGACCCTCGCGTCTGACCAGTCGCTATTTAACGTTAATTTCACAGAAACTCGACGACTTCGGGAGTAAACGACGAGATCCCGGAACAGACTCAGTGTTTCCTCACCAACTCGACCAGTTTACAAACGGCACTACTTATTATTACACTACGTACCTTTCGATGGAGCGGGAGAGCTGCCATCTTCATCTTCACTCACTGAAGATGAATTATCGCCCGGCATTTTTATTTAATTTTAATTTTTTTTTTACTCACAACTATTAAATATTCGCGTGAATCTCTACGAACACATGGTCACAGAGAACCCGCATGTGTTGACATAGGAAGAGCCGCGACCTTTCCCGCGTCACTTCCGTTTCCGCTCTCTCGTGTAGTTCCCGTAGCCGACGCGCCGCCGCGTTTCTCCGCGACTCGGGGGGCTCGTGGAAACCACAACTCCCACAATGCACCGCGCGGGGTTGCGTAACGTCCAAGTGTCCGTCTCGGAAGCGATTGACTGCGGTTGAGAAAAGGCCGAAGTGGGTAAACAAAACAAAACTCGTGGAGCCGCGACTCTAACTCGACTTTTTCCAACACACATTTCCACGTTGATAAAATGTTTAACATTGTTTTGAGGTTGTTTCGAAGTTTTTGGGGCATGAGTTGTTTTTGAAATAGGGGGCGTCCAACTGTCAGACCTAAATAGGTTAAACGTGAGCTAACACTTTAGCTGAGACAGCTAGCTCGTTTAGCGGCTAACACTAGTTAGCCATGTCATCGCCTTCATCCTCCTCCCGGCGCCAGTGGTGCTTCCTCTGCGACCTGCCCAAGATGCCGTGGACGGTAGTGTGGGACTTCAGCGAGGTGGTGTGTCGGGGCTGCGTTAACTACGAGGGCGCCAACCAGATAGAGTTCCTGATAGCCAGCGCCAGGCAGCTTAAGAGGAGCCACGGGCTGCAGGACGGGAGCGTCAGGTGTTGTACCTCTGCTTCTTGTGTTATAACGCAGGCTCGCATCCTTCCATTCGTAATGTTGCATTACCGCACTCTTTTGTCACTAAAGTGTGTGTGTGTGTGTGTGTGTGTGTGTGTGTGTGTGTGTGTGTGTGTGTGTGTTGGGGGGGCCCTGACTACTCAGGTCACCTGGTCCTCCATCTAATAAACCCAGCTCGAGGGGAGACGGGGAGCTGAGCAGGTCGCACTCTGAGCGCTTTGACCGGGGAGCGTCAACCGCTCGAGTTCCCCCCAACGGGATGCACCGCGACGGGCAGCAGCAGCAGCAGCAGCAGGAGGTGCACCGTCAGAGCCCCAGCGCCAGCCGCAGACCCATGTTGGGAGCCGCCATCCCTCCCAGTCTGGTCGCCCAGGGGATCCCTGGGATCCCCCACGGGCTCCTGACGAGCATGCCGGCCGGCCTGACGGCCAGGACGGCTCCCATGAGCAGCCCCCTGATCTTCCCTGCCCCCGTGCTAGCAGAGATGAGTCGCAGACAGCTGGGAATAGGCATGGGCATCGCCCCCTTCATCACCCCAGAGTTGGAGCGGGAGCTGAGCTCGTCGCAGGCCCAGCCCAAGACTCAGGTCCACTCGGCCGTTGCTGGCAAGAACACCGGTCTACCTTCATCTTCCTCCTCCTCCTCCATGGCCGGTGGTGTGAGCCAGACAAGTCCAAAGCCCGCTTCCTCACCTGCCAGGCAGTCACGCACCTTGGCCGCCAGGTCTGGAGGTGAACCCCTCGGATCTGGCACCGGAGCTGAGGCAGCCACTGCGGCCGCAGCTCTGCCCCACGCCGGGGCGTCCGAGCTGGGATCAGCATCAGCCGGCAACACTCTCTCTACTGGAACCACGCTGTCCTGCACCCTGTGTCACGAGAGGCTGGAGGACACACACTTTGTTCAGTGTCCGTCAGTGCCGGGTCACAGGTAGGTCTACCCTTTGGTTTTATTATTTTTAGAAATGCTAGATGGTTTAAAGCACATGCTCTAAAATCAAGTACACATGGTCTGCATTCTGTTTTCTACATCTTCATAGAAGAAATCTTGAAATGTCATTTAAAAACAAATCTCCTCCTATCCAGGTTCTGCTTCCCTTGTACCAGAGCGTACATCCAGAGCCGAGGGGGCGATGGCGAGGTGTACTGCCCCAGCGGAGAGCGCTGTCCCTTGGATGGCTCTCCTAACAGCCCCCCCTGGGCCTTCATGCAGGGAGAGGTGTCCACCATCCTGGGCACAGCTGGACCGGCTTCTGCGGCCGCATCAGGAGCTGGAAGTGGGAGTGGAGCAGGACCTGGTTCTGGAAGTGGGGACGTCACAGTCAAGAAAGAGAGGGAGACATGATGTGACCTTCATGCAGACCAGCACTTGGCACAGCAGCAGGTATGTCCACTGGCTTTCTGTCAGAATAGATCCCGTCATGTTGCAAAAATCCATATATGAGACACGTCCTTACCAGGTTGAGATGCCCATTGTTGGAATTTAGAAACTTGATTCTTATTGCTATGTAGTGAATGGAGTTGATTGTGTTTCCAAATGCACCAAAAAACTGCAAACATTACATTTATTGCAGTTTCCTGGAAATGACCGGAGAGAATGAACCCTTTTGTTTAATGAATTTACAAGAATATCGTCCAGGAATATATTGTCCAGCCCTGGTAAGGTATTGTTGAAGTGACACAGTTGTGGTTTTGTTTGTTTGAGCAGCCGAAAATAAAAGAAGAAGATTTAGATGTCTTGGCTGAAACTTTAAAGTGTATCCCTAGTATGCCTGTTTTAATAACAGACGAGTCAATAATACTGGCAACAATACTGTGACTTTTGTTTCTCCAGCGTCCCATCTGATAATGGAGTGGCAACTTTATGCAGCTTTCAGATGAGAGGAACCTCAGAAAACACTGACCTGGCCCTCAAACAGACAGCATTATCGCAGGTCTTGAATCCACCCGCTAATTTAAAATATCAGTGTTACCTGATACCCATAATGATTTTCATCCATGGCCAAATTTATAATCATTATTTTATTTTATTTTTTTAAGTCTCAACAGCCCCACGGCATTTATTTGTTCATGATTACATGCACTGGCAGTCGTAAGGTACTTTTCTGTTGCAAGAAAAAACATCAACAAAATTACAAGTTAAAGAAGAAAACTACAAGCACAGCTCCCACAAAGACAGGATTTGTGCAACTGTTGAGACATATCCCAGCTTTGCTTTATTTATTTGTTGTTGAATTTTTTATGTTTGAGCTTTATATAACAGAATTTGACAGAATGTCCACTGTTGAAACCACAAGTTAATATCTATCGCTGACCAGAGGGGGGCGCTGCAAAGGGAGGTTCACACATGGCTGATGAAGGAGATGATCAAATGTCTCTACACTCAGGGTTTCCCACCTCTGCTTCATAAACGGTGCAGTGTAGAAAACATGGTTTTGACAGATATTACCATGATGGGTTTTAAAGAATTTAAAACGATCACATGTGCAAGACACGGCCGCTGTTGCCGTGTACGTGCATACACTCTAATGTGTCATCGACTATACCAATTGCGTTTGTTGTTTGGCTTTTTTATTTGAAAATTGGGAAATTATGCATAGTTAAAATGAAAAACAAACTTTGTGTCTATTAAAAGTAACATGTTCATGAGAATCCACATTTTTAGATTTAAATAACAGTATAGCGGGTAAGCAACATGGCATAATCTTTAAATGTCAATGCTAGAAGTTTTTTTTTTTGTAGAAAAAGAAACCCCAATCTACTCTCATACTTGGAATGCTATACATTTTCTAAAAACAAAAGCTGATATCTGTTGCAGCCAACAAGGGAAATAAATAATAGAGAGATCTACTAAATGCTGATGTAATTTTGGTCGGTGCTTCTATGTTCCAATCTGTAAACCTAAACCCAGAAACCCCTGAGTAGAGTCCAGTGTGAACACTCGCAGTGTACCCCCCTTGGCCCAGAGACTCCTAATCAGACTCTATTTTAACTTTGCTTTTCTTTGAAGGTCTAGTCCAGCCTATGCTAAGCCCCAGAATGTAAGTACAAAGAATATCTGTTGATAGTCCACAAGACTAGTTTTATACTAGAATGTTAAATATCTTATACTGTACTGTAGAGCATCACACCAGAAGGTATGTGCAATCTATATCCCAGAGTTTTGGAATATATAATTAAAAATGTATTTGATTACTTTGACTTCTAATTTTGTTGTTTCGTTTTGAAGTGAAAACCCACCCCGGCACAGGATCGATGATGTTTCTATCATCTCAAACTATTTTCTCAGGCTTTACATGAATTAGAGAGCCTTTTTAAGAAGCTGGAGGTGAGCATACACATCATTCATGGAGCTGCGCCTCTGATTATAGAACTTGTGTTTTGTCGACACTTGTGTGTTCTTTATTTGAGGGGGTGGGTTTTCTCTTTAGGCAAAATTTGTACTAAACAGAACAAAAGCACAGACAAACCAAAGGTAGCTTCACCCCAAGCAAAGGTCTCTGGATGTAAATGTTTTATTAGAAGAACTGTGCCGAATATTGTGGCCCGTTCATATCTAATCATTTTGTTCGTCTCATTTGGCCTGCTGTACTTTACACACAGGAATTTACAATAAAAAAATGTATTTTGAGTATTTAGACGAGAGTTCTAGGCCTTGTGTACTTAGACTTCAGCCCATGAATCAGGTCTGTTTCACAGACACGTCCTTGACAAAGATGAATTTAGGTTTAAAACGGTCGTCAGTAAGTGCCTTTCTAAAATGTTTACCGTCAGTCTGTCTGGGATCCTCAGGGGAACTAGGATTGAAATGGTTTTTTTTTTGTTTTTTTTCTTAAATTGAGTTTAGTCTATGTTTTTGCCCCTTGGTTGTCTTTTTTTTAATTTTATTTTTATTTTTTTTAATAATGACCATGTAATGGTTACTGCTTTGTGTTGCAGGTGGGCAGATAGCTCTTTGTTTAACCAGTAGTATGTTTTCATTCTTTGGTGGTCCTCAACCATGCCCCTTATTTTTGTTTGTTTCTGCCCCATGTTTGGCTTGTGTTGGTTTTTCTATAAGTGTATTTCAGCTTTATGTACAAAATAATAAAAAACAGATTAAACAGAATAAAAAAAATAAAAAATAAAGGTTTCTATCTGTTTTAATCCCCGCACTCTCAGTTAATCCATCATAAGAAATCGACATGGATGATACAATATATTGTGTGAGTTTTGTACCAAAAAGAAGGAACTCAGAAAGAACTTTTTAGGGAAGAACCGAACGAAGACTTCGAAGTGTGGATCACAGGGGCGATGCACTGACCTCGCGTGGCCACTAGATGGTGCGTTGTGACCGCCGTGACCGCTGCCGCTCGGCCTCGGGCGTCGCCTGTAAGGACCCGCACTTCCACCGCGTCGGACGATCAAACCCCTCGATTCGGATCGAAGTGCCCCACTTTATTAAAAAAAAAAAAAAATGGGGGCAGGCGTGGATCTCTCCCTCTCCCCTGGTCACCTCAGTGGGTAGATCTGCCGTTTCCTCCATTAGTGTCAGCTCATTAAGGCTTTTGTTAAACCAATTATAGAGGTGTTAATGGTGAGTGTGGGGCCGAGTGGCTTGAAAAACAGCCCGCAGAGAGGGGATATGTGTGGGCTGGGAAGGGAACCAGGACGCCTGCACTTGAAAGCAATCACAAATAAAGCAAATCCCCCAAGTGCCGCCAGATGACAACTTCTGCACCGTGCTTTTTGAACGTTATCTGCCGTTTCTCCGTGCTGCGTGCGTGTCTGTGTGTGCGTGTATGTGTGTGTGTGTGTGTGTGTGTGTTCTGACACTTTCCTTTGGTGATGGATGATGTGTGCCACCACAGGTCATTGTAGATGTGTTATATATGTATTCAAAACCTGCACGTCATAGTTTTGGCGGATGAGACAAAAGTTTCTTTCGTGTGACGCACATGCGTCATCCTTCCTCCCCTGAGTCGTATTTGAAAATGGAATTTTTTTCTTGCCTAATTGCATCATTACAAGCTCAGAACTGTTAGTTCATCCAAAGTGTTAATCGACGTGACACCGTTTTGCAAACAAGTGATGATGGTCCGGGTCCTTAACGGGGAGGAAGCTCGGGGAAGAGTCTGCGTCACAATCAACTGGTGTCCCGCAGACACCGAGCCGCTCTGCCCCGAGCCTCCGTGCTGCAGGCAGCACAGTGACGACCACCACGACCCTCGACGTTGCATCGACCTCATAATTCACCCTCAATACACCGCGGCCCCTGCAGATTCCCTGCGTGCGACGGAGCAGAAAGTGCATGCTCGGCCCGGTGCCTGCTCCCCTTCCTGCAGAGATGTTCCCTCACAAAGCCCCGGACCCCCCCCCCCCCCCCCCCCTGAGACCCCCATCGCCCTCCTCGTCATTACATCTGCATGATGCCATTAGGAGGCTTTGACATTCACACGGCTCCGTCTGCTGCGGCCCTGATGTGTATTCCGCAGCAGTAGTTCCACGACACACTGGATCAGTGTGCGCTGCGTCTCACAAAGGACTGGCAGGCTGCACACATTGTGCGCATGTCTTAAAAAAAATAAAAAACAATAGTAATAGTAATAATAATAAAATACAAATTAATTGATATGAATGAATAAATACACAAATACAAAATCAGAAAATAAACACATCCAAGAAAAAAAAATGCTCGTAAACAATTCGCTGCAAAATTACATTTAAGTAACATTACGTTACAATAAACTACATTTATTTACATTACAATACATGAATATACATTGAATTACACGACGTGAAATTACAATACGATAAATTACCAGTAGAGTCAGAGGGTTTATTTCAATAGGAATGTACGTTGGAAAAAGGGAAAAGAGATCTTTACTGACTGAGAGGCGAGTGCGACCCTGCTCCCGGGGCCTACTGGCCTAAAAATGACATCTTTGAAAACGTACACATTTTAATGCAAGTTTGTAAGATCCCTTTCAAGTAGACCTGCGTGTTTGAAACCAATATGTCTTGACAATGATATTAACACTCAATATAATATCATATGGGTGTGTGTGTGTGTATATATATACAGTATATATATATATATATATGTGTTAATATCATATATATGGGTGCTGTTTATTCCAATTTACTGTGTATAATATCACGCAGACCTTTATTAGTGTGAGATCCAGTAAGAACATAATGCCCCAAAATAAATGATCTAGCCTGAGGAATTAACGACCCTCACCCATGCTATCTATCTATCCATCTATCTATCTATCTATCTATCTATCTATCTATCTATCTATCTATCTATCTATCTATCTATCTATAGGGTAGGTAAACCCCTGAATCAACAATTCACATTCTGATTAAAGGTAGTAAAGCTGCATGTTTGCATACATATGTACAGTATATTTATGCATCTGTTTTAGATTGTGAAATAAGTTATAAAGCCACTACATTATACTGTCAAAGTGTCATATACCTCAATGTCCTGACTTTGCCTCATGTTGTACATATCCCGTATTTTTGTAAATATAATTTTGTCCAGTTGTTATATACATCCATGCATGCTTCTTGTTTAAACGCTATTTATCACTCTTTTTATACCATTTTTATTCTTTTTTTTTTACTATGCTGTGGCTTGCCCTGTGTGTAATGATATCTGCTTCTGTGCTATTTTGCTGTGCTTATGACCCCCAAAAAATAATGAAAATAAAACTTGGACCTCAGAGTTATCTCCCTCACTGAAAATTGCCTCAAACCAGAGGTTCCCAACCCGGTCCGGGGACCCCTGGGAAGTCCTTCAGGAGGTTCCAGAGGGTTGGTTCCCAGCAAAATGATAAATAGTTAAATTGAATTATTATTTGAATAATGATTGTTTTGACTTCAGCGTGAATGCAGCTTTGGACTAAATAACATCTGACAATAATAAATACTCTCAGATCCATTGGCGTCCCAGAGACAAGATCTTTTCAAGTGGGGCCCCTGGCCTGATGCCTATCGATTTGAGGGTCCTTGATAAATCCTTGAGGGTCCTTAAACCACGCAGACACCCCTCCCCAAATACGTGGGCATGCCGCCGATGGTCCGTGGGGTTCAGTGACGTTGGGGTGTGTGCGCGGGGTGGGGGGGTCAGACAGCTGCCGTGTGAAGCATCGTCTGCCCGGGGCCAATATACAGCTCGCCAGGGGGCCGCACAGAGCTTTTCAGGCCCTTCCTGGAGCCTCCAACGGTATTCAAATGCAGCGGGGCGGGCCCTCACCTGGAGCCTATAAGAAGGGCCCGGGACCTGGAGCAGGATCTGCAGGCTGAAGACCACAGAGGTGCACGGATCTCCAGGATCGGCCCACGCAGCATCTGTGCACGGTGATCAATAAAGAATGGATGATTGACAAATAAAAAATATTGACTTTACCATCCAGCGACCATTCCCAGGAGCTGATCGGGTTCCACCAGCTTTACCGATATTTAGGTGATTTTTTTTTTTTTAAATCGCGCTTTGGTAAAGAAGCACTTTTTTGGATCTTTTTTTTTTTTACTTGTATCATATCAGATACCGCGTCCGCAGTTTCTTGGAGGATTAGACGTTTTTTTTCTTTCTTAAAAGAAAAAAACGTGGTTAAATATTTTTCCTCCATCTGAAAGTTTCATCGGGGATGTTGAGCTCCGTGAAGATGGAATCTCACGATCTGCCGGAGTGGAGTACTTTCTACAGCGAGGCCAGCGAGGTAAACACGCACTGTCACACGCACGGTCCCACGCACGACCACCGCCGCTATTACACGCATTGCGGAGGGCCTGCAGGGAATTCAGCAAATGGATCAATTATTTCAGCCTATTACAATCAGGCTTTATCGACCAAATAGGCCCTTGCTGACCCTTAATTCCCATGCAGAATAAACAATAAATGGTACAGAAATAAGAACAATTAGAGCAACGTTGAAGAAAAGATATATACACTGAGTTAGATCTATAATAAAGAGTAATTTCGCGCCTCGGTGCAGTGGGTAGAGAGAGCATGATGGTTGTGCTGATTAATACTAATGATTTCGATAGTCCGTGAAATGCAAAAAATAACGAAATATAATTTAAACACAATTCCTAAAGCAGGATTTCTCCCATTAAGGTACTCGGAAATTAATAAATAAAATACATTAAAAGTTTTTATAATTATATACTTGGTTTTGTAGATTAAAAAAAAATCGAAACTTTATATTATACCAAACGCAAAAATCCAGGACTAAATACACGCAGGCCTCCATGACTATATCGTTGCGGCCTGTCCTTCCTCACAACATTCGAGGTGCTGGAAATTTGAAATGTGAATTCAATTTTACTCCCAGACCTCTGGAGGAAGGAAAGTGAAAAGATTGCTTTTCTCAGTAATTCGATTAGAGTTAACTCCATCAGCGCCTCCATTCGCACCTCCCGGAGACTTGATGCAATTAGAAAGAAGTGCGCGCTAGATAATATTTAACTAAAGACCATTAACCACACGACAGCAATCATTTCAACATTTAAAAAAAAGTGCAATAATTTTCCCACAAGTGTGACTGCCTGACCATTATTTTTTAAACTGCATGTAAGATTTTTTGATCTCCAGATCTCCAAACAAGTTTATTTATTTATTCAATTGGTGTTAAGAATTTGCTGACTATTTGTCTTTCATTTCGTTTTTTATTCCTCTTTGTTAATGTTTATTTTTTTGTTATTTATTCTCTATTCCTACATGTCTGAAGGAAAAAAACAAAACAAAAACAAAACAAAACACCAAAACAATCATTCAGGCCTTCGTCTAGCGGGATCTCAGCCACATCCAATAATATTTTAAAACCATTTGAATTATTTCGAATAAAATTTTCATCGTATTTACAGCTTGAATGGAAGTTTGTCTGCCCCCCGCCCCTTCACGAGTTTTCTCCACGACAGTGTGGAAAGCTCCGTCTCAAAGGGTCTCCACCCGTGACGCGTATTTTACGCATTTTCAGGTTAACGTTGCGCTGTGAAATCCACGGCCTGTCCGAGCACTGAGGGCTGCATTGTGCATTGATAAGACGCATTTAGTCAAACTAAACTTTTTATTTTGTATTTCCAAAATTTCTCTCTACATTGAATAGTTGTTTTTTTCTGGTACTGAAGAGCGTTTTAACTTCACTATCAGTTAAAGACCCAAACTAATTTTAAAACAACATAACTATTTAACGTGCAGAAGTATTTAATTACAAATTGTATAAAAAAAATAAAATAAAAAAAAATCGGCGATTGCAACATTTCACATCACATTCTAAACGAAATTATAACAGCGATGAGAAAATACATCATTTGAATTAACTATCCATCAAGGACTAACTTTTTCTCTCTTTTCTCCTTTGCCTTCAGATGTATTCTTCCCCCAACACCATGAACTCTGGGATGGGGTCCATGGGTTCCATGGGTTCCATGGGAACCATCAACAGCTACATCAACCTGAACCCCGCCACTGGCTCTGCGGCAGGTATGAACATGGCGTACCCCGGCTCCAGCCTCAGCAACTCCCCGCTGGCCTCCATGGGCTCGGGGCCCGGCCACATGTCTCTGTCCCCCGTGAGCTCCTCTCTTAACCCAGGGCCCCTCTCCCAACTGGGCTCCTCCGCCCCCAGCTCCCTGGGCTCTCTGTCCCAATACCAGAACATGGGCCAGCCCATGAGCCAGCTGGGATATCCCTCTCCCACAACCCTCTCCCGTGCCGGGCCTAAAGATGTCCCGAAGCCCTATCGGCGCTCCCTGACCCACGCCAAGCCGCCGTACTCCTACATCTCCCTCATCACCATGGCGATACAGCAGAGCGGCAGCAAGATGCTGACCTTGAATGAGATCTACCAGTGGATCATGGACTTGTTCCCTTACTACCGTGAGAACCAGCAGCGCTGGCAGAATTCCATCCGCCATTCGCTCTCCTTCAATGACTGTTTTGTCAAGGTGGCTCGCTCTCCAGACAAGCCAGGGAAGGGCTCCTACTGGGCGCTGCACCCAAATTCAGGCAACATGTTTGAAAATGGCTGCTACCTGAGGCGCCAGAAACGCTTCAAGATCGAGGACAAGTTGGCGAAGAAAGGAGGCAAGAACCAGGAGTCAGGTTCGGGGAAAGGAGGCCAGGGTGGAGACGGCCTGGCGGAGGAGCACAGCCCCACCGGCGGATCGGAGGGCGCAGACTCCACCCATTCCGATAACTCCCACCCTGGGTCCTCCTCAGATGACCAGCAGCATCAGAGAGGCTCCATGCTTCCGATGGACTGCCCTCCCCCCTCCTCACACCTCCACAGCCCACCCGGTTCTCTCCCTCCCTCCTCCACCACTTCTACCTCCATCCCTCCATCCTCCCTGCCTCTCTCCTCAACCTCCACCAACCCCCTCCTCCATTCCCAGGCTCTGGGGGGCAACGCCCACCTCCTGCCCAGCGCCATGCAGCAGCACATGGACCTGCAGAACGAGGCCCTCAAGTCTCTGGACCCACACTACAACTTCAACCACCCGTTCTCCATCACCAACCTCATGTCCAACGAGCAGAAGATGGATCTGAAGACCTACCAGGACCAAGTGATGGCGTACAACGGCTACACCAGCGCCACTCCTGTGGGGGCCAAACAGATCTACGACAGCCCGGGGCCGGTGGCCATGGACTCAGGAGTCTACTACCAGACCCTGTACAGCCGCTCTGTGCTGAACGCCTCCTAATGTGGACATTTTCTCTCTTCCAGTGACCTAAAATGGAAGATCGCTCCCCCCCCCCCCCCTCCTCTCTCTCTGGCTCCGGTCCACGCCAGTCTGACAGGGATGTCGGAGGCCTCTGGGAAACGCACGCCTAAAATGGCTGCTGTGTTTGAGGGACCAAAGAACATTTTCACAACAGCTCTGGGTGGACACTGGGGATCACGGTCAGTTACACCGAGACCAGAGAGTGTGGGAGTCTGAAAAAGATGAATCATCTGACTGGTGACAATGAATGACATTTCTCTCCTCATGTTTAAGCCAAATCACCCCCCACCCCCAACACCCGCCCCCGCCCCCGTCCCCGCCCCCGCCCTGCCCCCCTCCCTCTCAAGTTGTTGCCTACGATTCTGCATTTCAACAGATCTGTCCTGATGAGTTTAAGAGCCGTGTGGGAGCGTGGGGCGCCAGCCAGCCTTGTACAAATTGTAAATAGAGGTAATGTGGGGGTAAAAGGATATTTGCATTTATTTATGAAGGGAATAAATTTTAATATATCTTGTATAGTGCTGTGTCGAGCAGTTACAATCCAAATGTGAGGTTTTAAGATGAAGACGGTGACGGAAAAGAAAAGAAAGAGGAGAGAGAGAGAGAGAGAGAGAGAGAGAGAGAGAGAGAGAGAGAGAGAGGAGGATGTTAGGTTACTGCTCTAAGCAGGTGTTACTGGAATAGGATAGAGTGAAGTCTATATATATTTGTGTTACAACATCCATGTTTTACAATACATTTATTATGTCGACATGCCGTCATGGTTTCTCTCTAATCACACATCCACCGATTCAACAAAAGCTTACAGGTTTTTTTTGTTTTTTTTGTTTTTGTTTTGTTGAAGTGGCTGAACATTTCTTGGGTTCATATGAAAAACAGCGTAAAAAAAAAAAAATGAAGGAAAAGAGAGGCAAAAGTAACTGTGGTAAACGATGCGTCTTTGCGTTTTTATTTCATTTATTTTGTATTTTTTTCATCTTTTTCTATTGTTACCTATTGAGAGCATTAATGTCCACACAATCCAAATGCCGAGGTCCTAAAAAACTGTCACAGTTTGATCATGTGCAACTGAGTGTGTGCGTGTGTGTGCGTGTGTGCGTGTGTGCGTGTGTGTGTGTGCGCGCGTGTGTGTAATTAGGAGTACTATCAGTTACTAAGACATTTTGGGAGTGGGGAGATGCACTACAGGATCATTTACATACAGTACTTTGGACTATGGATCTGGGACCAGTGGTGTTTGTGTTACAACAAAGCTGCAGCTTCTGGGTTCGGCTCAGAGTGCTTTATCTCCCAGAGATCAGTGCAAAGTGCCGATCTACTATTGAAGGATTCGACTAGAGCGTTCAGCGGGGGACACAGAAGTTTCAGGTCATGAGTTGTCCTTTGTGGTGTATATTTTAGTTGCAAAAGAAAGATATGCTTTATTTAAGCTACGTGTCTTCTCTGACTTTGAAAGGTGTGTTTATATAATATATTGTTTCGTCATTCGTTCGTTTTTTTTTTTGGTTTTTTTTCGTTGCTGTTGGCGTGAATGTTGTGATTGAATTGATTTGTGTTTTTTTCTTATTAAAAAAGGCTAAAATGTGGGGAGAAACAGTGCGTTTGTCTTTTCCTTCATGTCATTCTCTAAAAACATGTATTTTGTGTAATAGGTGTTGCAAAACAACTGCAATAACTCTACTGGATTAAGTAAACAAAACTCCTTAAAAAAAAAAAAAAAATCAATTTTTCTGAAATAGTTTACGTTTAAATAGGCCTATAAAGAGATTATTGAAAATTCAAAGTGTAACACATGTACCCCTGCTTTGGGGAGGTAGGTGGAAATGTGAAATATGTACTTAATCTGACTGTGGTATCTATTCCTTTCTATTACTATTCTGTCATTCTGCAAGATTTGGATGCATTTGCCCAAAGCAACTTTATATAAGAAGTACATCTGACTTAAAGTAAGTACATTCATCAGTATATAAAATATGTAAGTAAGATGTGAGACGTACGCAAATTGCATTTTAATGCTAAAATCTAGGGAAAAAAATGAATTAGTTTCATTGTTAGAGTAATAGAACGTTCTATCACAGCTACACTCATGGAACTAGAATAGTTTGGCCTCTCCATTTTGTTACACACTTCATTTCTTATTTATTTATTTTTTCTTTCTATGCAATTTAGTTACTATTTCCCCGACACTTAGGTCCTCGTCCAGTGCTCCTTGTTCATAAAATCGAAAACAAAAAAACAAAAGTCTGAGAAAAGAATTGAGGAGGTGCAGTGTGAGAGCCGCCGCTGTGGAGCCGCGTGGCCGTGCTGTGAGAATAGCAGCATGTTGTTGAAACAGCTCGCTGTGGTGTGCGACATGTCGGACTGCAAGACTAAACATGGCCGCCCCACACTGAGAGCCTCAAAGCAAAGAGCTGCAGAAAGCCTGGACCACGCTGGGAACCCGCCACCACACACACACACACACACACACACACACACACACACACACGCACACACAGGCGTGCGCGCGCGCACACACACACACACACACACACACACACACACACACACACACAGTACTGACATGATTGATTTATTTTATTGCCATTCTGCACCCAGGGGTGCAAGAAGTACCTTTTGCCTCAGTGAAAAGAGCAAATACTCGTTCACAAAATTACTATGCTTAAAGTGAAAGTACCACGTTGACATTTCTGCTTAAGTAAATTTACAAAAGTAGTTGCTCTTAAATCTACTTAAAATATTGAAATAGAAAGAACTTTTTGTGCCTAGTGTCCTGATATACAGTAAGAGTTGACAATACTTCGTAAAGTGCGACTGTATCTATTTTTTTCTGCAGAACAGCGCACAGCGCACACAAATGACCGTATGTATATGTATGTGACAAATAAACTCTTGAATCTTGAATCTTGAATCATGCAGATCCCGAATTGATCAATTTACCAACAGTACAAGTGGAGCTGATGAATCACTAAGGAGCAAATATTCAAATATGCGTTCATGCTAAATCAGAAGTCTGGTAGAACTCAAGTAATGAGGCGTGCTACAAATGTAGGAAGGTGGAGATACAGTATTTGCTTCGCAACGTGGCGAGGAGTCTGAAACGTAAGGAAGTTCAGGGACGACGGGAAAAATCTAGTTTAGTAACAAAGGAACT
>NC_137197.1:23495276-23502776 GCF_960531495.2 Zeus faber
AGCGCACCTGTACAAAGACAACCTACCTACACCTGTTCAGGAGGAAGAGGTGGGAGAACTTTCCAATGTTTTCAAGCTGCTTCTGTCAAGGTTCCTCCATTATTATTATTATTATTATTATTATTATTTTTTTTTTTTGATTTCTTTAAAAAAGTAAGCTCTGACTCTCCCCTAGAGAGTCAGATCTTAGTTAAGCTGAACATTATTAAGTCTCATGATGCACCAGCGTGTGAAAGCAAAAAATAAATAACAGAAAAATATATAATATGGAATCAAATGTGAGATGATTGTGTGGACACAAGGCTTTGCTCAAACTGGCTGACAGTGTCTATTTATCTATCTGACTATCTATTTATCTTCTTATCAAATGTATACAGTTGTGTATAAATCAAAGTCAGCACATGAATGATTAGTTAAAAAGAATATTTTCAAAAGAGTATTTTTATTTTTCAAACACTTCACTTTTCTTCACACCCATTCTTCCTTATGAGGCTTGTCGGCCTCCCAGGCAGATTATGAACAATAAAACAAGACAATCTCACGAGGCCCGCGGAACTTTCCTGTAAGCTTTCTGTGCATCTACGGATGTGTCACAGTTTGTGACACACGTAGAAGCAGCATTTTGCGACTCACCAAAACGCTGGTGATCAATGGGGAACAAAGGTTCGATTTAGAGATACCAAAGCTGAACGCTCTGCCAAACGGCCCAACGGACAAAAGTAACGTAAGGTGCCATCAGGTGCGGGGGAAATCAAGTATCTCATCATTTATATTGTCATGTGAGAGCCAAACACGCCCATGTTCAAGGCGTTACAGAGCCTGTGCCAGACTATACAGTGGATCATTTTTTCCATTTGTCCCTGTTTGATCTGTGTAGTAGGGGCTGTTCTAAATATGTTTTTCTGAAGTTTCAAATAGCAGCAGCGTATAATTGTTCATGGGAAATTCAAATGTGTGATTAAATGTAAAAAATAATTGTGGTCTTTTGGATACATTGAATATCTATATATCCATATCTCTATATATCTATTTCTATCTAATTAGTACAGTTACTAAATACTATTGCTGATTGTTTCTTCTTCAGCCTGTGTGTTTCCACTGTGATAGTGCATTATCATATAGCAGGTGTTTGCTGCTGGGTTCCTCACACAAAACCTCACACTCACACATGCAAACATACACACACACACACACACACACACGCGCGCGCACACGCACACACGCACATGCACACACACACACACACACACACACACACACACACACACACACACGCACACACGCACACACACACACATAAAACAATGAATGAGATAAAAGAAAGACAAAAAGAAAGAAGAGGGAGACAGAAACGAGAGGTAGGCGTTTCTAAGATGTCCCATGCAAATGAGGCGGTGCATCCTGGATCCTGTTAGGTGAATGTACAGTGGATGTTCTGTTTACTTTTGTTATTGCCTGAGGAAAGGGAGGGTAGGGGAAGGAGGGACAGAGGGAGAGGGAGAGAGAGGGAGAGGGAGAGAGAGTGAAAAAGAGAGCGACAGAGAGGAATAGAGAGAGGGTGCACTACAGTTCAGCCCCCGGGCAATACTCTGCTGTTGGCTCAACTGGTAAAAGAGTTCGGCGACAACTCGCTCCTGTGACAGACGTAGGCACGGACAGGCTCACGGACGGTGGGGCGCTCGGTGGGGCAGACAGACAGTTATTCCCTCCAACAGACAGACAGGCAGGGAGACAGGCAGTCAGACAGACAGCCAGACCGAGCGCTACCGGCCAGCGTAGGTAGAGATAAGCGGCGTGGACTTTGCTCTGTGGGCCGTGGGTGTTGGCAAAGAGGGCCGAGATAAAACCACTACGCTGAGAGAGGAACACAGGAGACAGATTGATTACATTTACATGGGCGAGAGAGAGAGAGAGAGAGAGAGAGAGAGAGAGAGAGAGAGAGAGAGAGAGAGAGAGAGAGAGAGAGAGAGAGAGAGAGAGAGAGGAGGGTATTGATGAAAACAGGAGCATCGTCAACAGAATCAGAAAAGAAGGAGTTCCGTAACCGCGGCGCACCGGCCGCAGCAATCGAGGCCTGGTATCACGTCGGACCGCAAGGCTCCCACTTCAACTCCCCCAGCCTGAGTGCTGAATGCCTGGACAGGGGCCGTGTGAATACACATCACTCTTGTTTCCCTAAAATAACACGGCACTAATGTGCCCCCAGGCAAGGTACATAGTCACAAACCGCTCTGGTGTCGGCGTGACGTCGCGGCGAATCCTCTAATCCTGTGGTTTTACCGCACCACGCGGGTTGCAAACGAGGGCAACTGTTGCCGAGGCCTTTGAACAACACCAACGGTTCTGCCTACTCAACCGCTCTAATCCCCAACGGTGAAGAACCAGTATGTTTCTGAAACTCCAAAGCCACTTTTCACTTTCCTTCGTTTGATTGCCGGTGTATTTACACCCTAAAGGGGGGAAAAGTTATGGCCCGGTTCCAGGGCGATTTCTATTGACGTCGAGCGCCTACAACTCTGAGATTAGTGAGGGCTGAAGTGGGATACTGCTCGAAAACCCCCACCGCGGCTCGATTGGAAATGTCGGCCTCCAACCGCACCGGCTTGGCCGCCCGACTGAACTGTGGTCCCGATCACCGAGAGCACGAATTCCTAAAACGCGAGATACGAGCGAGGTTTGTTGATAAAAATAAATCCACAGTCATGCAAATTCATGATCAGAGGCTCTACCCAAATACTGAGGTGTCCTTTGGCAGAGAGCCAATAATGTCAATAGCACCAGGCATCCTCCCGTCTGCCCACTGATGCACTTCCTCCTCCAGTGATTACAGCCCTTGCCCTGTTGATTGAGGTGTTTCCGTCGGAGTTCCTCCATTATTTTTAGATGCATGCACCTAAGTGTGACAAAACAAAAATAAACAAACAGATAATTAAATAATATGGAATCAAATGTAGGGTGATTGTGCTGACATGCGGTTCTGCTCAAACTCTCTTCGGCCCTTTGCACACTTTTAGATTGTGGACACTGTCAACGGGTGACCATCAACCATAAACCCGAGCACAGCATTTCTGGAACCCCGCTCCTCCAACTCTTCTTTTCCAAACGCCTCGGTCGTCAATTTAGGACCACGCGACCTCATGGCGGATTTCAATTGGATCGGATGTAGAAGAGCAGAGCCGGAGCTGAAACCTGAGCTACAGAGGACACTGGAGGAACGGGGCCGGAGAAGACCAGCAACCTTCAACTCAGGGGTTGAAGCTCCACCGTCAGCGCTGACAAACAATTTAGATTTTTCACCGGGAACGGTGCGGACAGAGATCCTCTTGGATCTGCTTCCTCTCTCCGCGGCAGACGTGGACGGAGGTCCTCTGGCCGGAGGCCTGACTGTGACATTGTCAGGACGGTGTGAAGAATGGGCGGCGGGTCAGAATGTCTGTTAGTGCGATGAGACCTTCTGGAATGCTCTCCAACATCTGGAGAGCATGTGTTGGGTCAAAGAGACCCAAAGTGTCTGTTTGTGTGTGTGTGTGTGTGTGTGTGTGTGTGTGTGTAAGAGAAAGAGAGCCGGTGGCTAGACATTAAGACAACAGTACTAGAATTGACATGACAGTAACCACTGTCTACTGCCTTGTAAATCACACACACTGAGACACAGTGACACATTGATATGCGCTAACACACACACACACACACACACACACACACACACACACACACACACACACACACACACACACACACACACACACACCCAAATTCATGCAGAGAGACAAGTATACTAAATCACAAGGCTGGACAGATGGACACACACATATGTAAACAAAGTCGCTAAGACACAAGTACGTGCACACACACACACACACACACACACACACACTTTCAAAAACATAGAAAGGCCCCCGGCCAGAAGCAGCCTTGTCCAGGACAGAGCCTGAGAATGGATTTTTACATCTTGTTAGAAAAATCACAGAGCGTGATAAATTATAACTCTAGGGTTATTCTCTAACTTCAAGCTGTGTTTGGGTGTCAAAGGAACCAGTGGTTCGTGAGAGTGAGTGAGTTTTGATGGTCACCAAGGCAACAACTCTTATCACAGAAGTACCTTTACGCTAAACCAGAAGCCGGTGCTTTGTGGTGAAACTGTGACCCATGTCCGCAAGGTGTGACTGGACTGTGTGTCTTATATTGTTGGTCATTCAGACCGCGGTCGTGGTAGAAGCAGAAAGCACACCGCAGGGTGTAGGTGAGACGGCAGAGGGGAGACAGGTTAACCGTCGAACCTGGCAGCATTATCTCCAAGTTTCTCAGACCGGTTGACATGTTGAACTTTATAGGATTATAATACCACCAGTTGCTGAAATTATGTTTCTTGATGGATCTTAGAAAAAAACCCAAAAACATTTGCGAATGTGAAAAGTTAAGGATGAGAACCTGTTTCTAACTTAGGTCAACCAGTAACCAACTGGGTTTCCTTTAACATGGAGAGCGTATATGAAACACAGGCTACAGGCTGGAAGTATGGATGCTCCCAGTAGGTGGAACACCGGGGAAGACGGCCACACGGCAAATAAAATAAATTTCACTGATTTACTTCAAATATTTGCAGTAAATCAGATAATTAATCTCTGTTTAGCGTTAAAACAATCTCTGATTGTTTAATATTGCACCAGCTGAAAATCATATTTGTTTTGCATTCCCTTAATCCATAAAGTGCAAAAATTCAAGTGCAATCAAACTATTCCGGCGAGTGCTATGGCCTCGGGGACCGCGGCACCACGACAGACACCATCATAAGGAAACCTAATCATCCAGCTTCATAATACACCGTCATAACTTCTTTTTTCATTGGGCTGCTCCCGTTAGGGGTCGCCACAGCGGATAATCTGCCTCCAACACCTGTTCTCCCAATGTAACTCTCGTCTTTCCTCCACACGTGTCCAAACCATCTCAATCTGGCCTCTCTCACTTCTCCACCAAACCGTCCAGCCTGAGTTGTCCCTCTGATGCGCTCATTCTTAATCCTGTCCATCCTTGTCGCTCCCAGTGACAAATTCAACATCCTCAACTCTGCCACCTCCAGTTCAGCCGCCTGCCTTTTCGTCAGTGCAACATGGCTGCTCTCACTACCGTCCTGTAGACCTTCCCCTTCACTCTTGCTGGAACCCTTCTGTCACAGATCACTCCGGACACTCATCTCAACCCACTCCACCCTGCCTGTACTCTCTTCTTCACCTCTCTCCAGCACTCTCCGCTGCTTTGGATGGCCGACCCCGAGTGCTTGAACTCAGTAATACACCGTCATAACACAACTGAATAATACACCTCCATAATACACCATCATAATACATAATACCTGATAAGAGGATTTCAGAGTCTGTTAAACTAGAAAAGGTGAGGTGAAGAGAGAAGGACATGCATCAACACAAGCAAACAAACACACACACACACACACACACACACACACACACACACACACACACACACACACACACACACACACACACACACACACACACACACACACACACACACACACATATATATACACACATATACACACACACACACACTTCTACACACACACTCCTACACACACACACATAATCTTATCAGTTATCACAGGTGTGCATGTTGGAGACATATGCTACTCGTTTACTGGTAAGGATGTCTGCGCGTGTGCGTGTGTGTGTGTGTGTGTGTGTGATGTTTCTCCTTTGTGCATGTGTATTGTGTGCACTGCTGACAAGCACTGTGCCAGTGCACATTAAATGTCAAAATGTTTTTTTTTGTCATAGTCTGTCTTCCTTTCTGTCTACCTGTCTGCCTGCCTGTCTGCCTGCCTGCCTGCCTGCCTGCCGGCCTGTCTGTCTGTCTGTCTGTCTGTCTGTCTGTCTGTCTGTCTGTCCGTCTTTCTGTCTGTCCATCTCTCCCACTGTCTTTCCTCTCCTCCCTCCTTCCTATTAGATAAGCACTGCTCTGCTGCTTCCTCTCTTCTTTGGTTCTCCTTCTATTGTGGAGGCGGGAGGCTCTCCCACCCTTCGCCGGGTGTGTCCGGACTGGACCTTTGCTCAGGTTCCTGGGACAGTCTCACCATTGTGACAGCCTCGGTCGGGCCCTCGCAGCTCATTAGCCGTGTGTGTGTTCAGCTGGACACACACAAACACAGATATAGATAGGGGCTGTATAAGAGGCAGACTCACACCTTCAGCGTGTGTCGGCTGCAGCGAGCAGGGGGAGTGTGGCAGGAGACAAGCCTTGATGTCCATCCATTTCATTGCTGTATATATTTCACACGCGCCTGGGCCAAACTGAACCATTACGACCTCCACTTTCAACTTTTCATTTTTCAACTTTCAGCTATATTGTCCCGGGGGAAACTTCAGAGGACAACGATAAAAGGTAGAACATAAGAAAGACAACGGTGTAAAACAACATCCACCTGAAGAAAAAACATCATTCCTGCACATCCGATGGGGGAGCAGTTTGCTGCCCGACCTCACTCCCCCAAAATTTTGATGAAACTTGATTTTAGAATATTTCAGCCAAAAAATGATTTCAGTAGGAGCTGGAGTGGAGAACTGGACGTGGGCAGCACGATGGGGACAGACCGTCGCCCCAAAAGTGGCCAAATCAGAGGTCCAGTAGATTCAGGCCATTTGGCTGCTAATGTAGAGACCCCTCAAAGGGACTTAACCCCCCCCCCGCCGCCCAAATCACAGGTCGGTGATAGTGGGTGCCAGGGGGAGGGGGGCTCTCTCCTGCAGGTCATAGTCAGAGCCTTGTTGGCGGCTGGGAGGGGGGGCTCACATTGGACTTTCCCACTTTCACCAACCTGTTACTGTTGGGGGTTTGTTTTGTCAAAGGCTCCAATCATGACCCCCCAGGCAAGGACCAATTAACAGCCATCCACACACACACACACGCACACACACACACACACACACACACACACACACACACACACACACACACACACACACACACACACACACACACACACTGGCCATTGTAGCCCCCGGCTGGGGCAGATTAGTGGTCCCCCGCCCACCTATTGTGATGCCACTGTGATCAGGGGGTCTAAAAGTAACACCCACACATGAGAGAGGGAGAGACAGAGGAGAGATAAAGAGCGAGAAAGAGAGAAAAAAAGAGAGAAAAGCCATCATGCCATGGGTCAGCAGTAGAATACATTTACACATAATAATAATAATAATAATAATAATAATAATAATAATAATAATAATAATAATAATAATAATAATAATAATATAACCTTTGAATAGCAACATGCAGCTCAACTTGAATCTTGAACTTGCGTTACATCAGTATAAGCCCATCAAACAACAAAAAAGTAAACAGGAAAAATGCGTTTAATATAAATAAATAAATATCAAATTCAAATTCAGTTTTAGACCCTGATCACGATGTTTCCACAGAAGTTGATGAAGTCCTTATTTTTGTTGAATTACTGGTCTCAAATGACTACTCTTGACCTACCCC
>NC_137197.1:23517776-23520276 GCF_960531495.2 Zeus faber
CCAAACTAAAAATGATAAATATACACGTTATTTTATTATTTTTTTCATTTCACCAAGTTCCCTTCGTGTTGATATCTCTCCTCATATTTATCTTTTGCAGAAAACCTTAATTTGTTTGTCACTTGGTGATCTTCAAAGGGTCCTCGCCTACTGTTATTTATTAATGAACAACAGAAAGGTAAAATTCTAGCCTGTCTGCTCTCCATCCCAGCAGCTGCCGCACTCACTTCCTCCGCCGCTCCTCCTTTCTGCCTCCCTCTTCCCTTCCAGTTCCTATAGAATAAATACCCTAATGTGTTTTCCCTCTCCCTCTCCCCCGTCCCCCCTTTCTCTCTCTCTCTCTCTCTCTTTCGCTCTCTCTCTTTCCCTCCCTCTTTCTCTCCCTCTCGCTCTTTCTCTCTCTCTTGCCCTCGCTCTACCCCCCCCCTCTCTCCCTCCCTCTCTCCCTCTCTTTCTTGCCCCCCACCCCTCTCTCAGGAAACAGGGGAGCCAACACAGCTTCCCTTTGTACCGTTAACACGGCAGAGGAGGCTAAAATTGAAGGTACTTCACGGGGCCGCTCCGATTTTGGTGATGAGCGGCTATTTGTATGAGAGAGTGAGAGAGAGAGAGAGGGAGAGAGAGAGGGAGAGAGAGAGACAGAGCGAGAGAGAGGGAGAGAGAGAGGGAGAGAGAGGGAGAGAGAGACAGAGAGAGAGAGAGGGAGAGAGAGAAGGAGAGAGAGGGAGAGGGAGAGAGACAGAGAGAGAGAGAGGGAGAGAGAGGGAGAGAGAGAGAGGGAGAGGGAGAGAGGGAGAGGGGGAGGGAGAGAGAGGGCGAGAGAGTGAGAGAGGGGGAGGGAGAGGGAGAGGGAGAGAGAGAGAAAGAGGGAGAGAGAGAGGGAGAAAGGGGGGGGGGGGGTTGGTCAAAGTGACATTTCCATCGATCAATCCATTCCCAGTAACTGCAGCTCCCAGAACGGAGGTGACGGTGCTTTACAAGGTCAGAATAGCGCCGGTTAAACGTCCATTTCCGATAAATGAGCGTTTAACCACGCTGTGATCCGGCGTGGCTCTGGCAGAGCCACCAGGGCGTGGGAGG
This sequence comes from Zeus faber, assembly GCF_960531495.2. Lineage (NCBI taxonomy): Eukaryota > Metazoa > Chordata > Actinopteri > Zeiformes > Zeidae > Zeus > Zeus faber. The sequence continues at coordinate 23,518,857 of NC_137197.1, forward strand.
TGACTGGGCCGCGTGCTGCCCCCCGCCTGCGGAGCCACGCATCGCTGTCCCTTTCGAATGTGTGTGTTTCCAGTTTTTGACGTTTCTATCGTCTGTCACGGCTCATTCTGGGGGATCGTTTTTCTTTGTTTATTTAAACTGATCTTCTGAACCTCTTTTGTGGGTTATGACTCTCTGTGCGTTCTGCTTATAAATAAACTCTTGATGAAATATATATGGGAATTACTACGATGTCAATTGGCCCTTTCCGCTGTTTCTAAATTCTGTTTTGATTTGACCCTTAGATGATCACATGTCTTTTGGGACATTTCCCGTCAATTTGTCATTTAGTAAAACACATCTTCATATTAAGCACGACATCAGGTGATGCCTAAATAAATTATTATTAATTTCATTCAAAAAACAATACCTTTCTATTGACATTCTGCTTGAAAAACAACTGTGTTCAACCGACGAAGGCTTATTTTCCACTAGAATAAAACTGGGCTCGTGTCTCAACCCGGGTGGTGTACGCATCGGTCACTTGAGGGTTAAATATTAAACAACGCCAATCACACACGAACGATTTATAGTGTCGCAACAATTATCGTCACTTTTCTGCATTTCCTCTTCCTGTGACGGTGTGAACTTCCTGATGTGTCGACCAGCACAGTCGCTCCCGCTCGTTTTTGACTCTCTACGGCCTCCATGTTTCTTTTTAATGCTTATTCTCTCCGTTTCCCTCCCTCCCTCTTTTCCCGCTCTCTCTCGCTCTCTCGCTCTCTCTCTTCCCATTTATCTCTCTGCCCTTGTTTCCCTTTACTCTAAGCCCTGAGTGACGCAAACACGTCGAGGTGAACGCTGCCAGGTCGTCTGACAACACTCCATGTCGCCCTGTTTCTGCACGTAGAGTGTGAGATATTTTGGGTCGACTATAAGGATCTCTCTCTCTCTCTCTCTCTGTCTCTCTCTCTCTCTCTCTCTCTCCCTCTCTCTCTCTCTCTCTCTCTCTCTCTCTGTCTCTCCCTCTCTCTCTCCTTTCTTTGTTGTATAGCCCTGCAGGTTCAGGTGCTATTCAGGCAACAGGTCTTTGCGTAAGCGGCCCCGGTTAATGATTAACTGCGGGCTCGGCCCTAGAGGGGCGAGAGAGGGCGGTGGAGAGACGGAGAGAGAGAGAGAGAGGGAGAGAGAGAGAGAGAGAGAGAGAGAGAGGGGAGATGGAGGGAGGGGAGAGGAGGAGGAGGAGGAGGAGAAGTGGAAGGCAGCAGCCGTGATGAAACGGTGACATTTGACTGCCATTATTCATCCACGCTTTGTCCCTGCAGCGCAAGGAGTGTTTGCGCTGGGATGTGGCACGCAGGGCGGAGGGAGGGAGGCCAAGATGGAGGGATGAAATGGTGGCGTCGGGGCAGGGAGGAGTGGGTGGAGGGCAGGGGTTAAG
>NC_137197.1:23532776-23550276 GCF_960531495.2 Zeus faber
TCTGCTCCTATTCACACTAGTTCACGCTCCGCCACCATCCTGCGATAGCGATATCTCCAGACCTCTTAGACCAGGGCTTCCCAAACTGGGGGCTGCGGCCCTCTAGGTGTTCATGGGGGACTTGAACATTTTGAGATTTGCACTTTTTGTCATATGTCTGTTGCCTAATTTTGGACTCCATACACAGTGTAATCTACACAGAATGTTCTTATAGGCAGATACTTATTTACAGATGTAATTTTTTTATTTGATTCTGACATTTTTGGGGTTTTGGAGTCCAGCCCGGTAAGGGGAGGAGGGTTTACAATTTAAGGGTTTAGGAACCTCCATGACTCCCGATCAACTTGGCACCACAGGAGGGCACCCGCTGCTGAAACTCTTTGGACGCGCTGGCTTTGATTGCGTTCCTTTTCAAGGTGTTTTACCCGTCTTCAAAAGATGTCGCAGATAATTCACGAAAGAACGCGACATAAAACGTTTTGCACCGTGTCCCCGGCAAAGCCTCTTTGCCAGATTGGGCCCCGGCTGAGGACCCCGTACAAAAACACATTTCTATTTGATCTGCTTATAATAAACTGTTGTGTAGGTTGTGTGGATTGCAAAATTAAACCACACACACCCGTGGCATTTGTATTGAACGTTACCGATAAAAGGTACAAATCAACGACAAAAATGCGATTGATTCCATCAATGACGGGCGAGTTCTTTATTTCCTGGATATAAATTTGCAAAGAAAGGGTAAACAAACAAACTGTGCACACATCAGACGTTATGTCTTACAGGGAGGAGGCCGGGGTGGGTTAGTACAGAAACAAAACCGTGACATCAAAATGTTTAATTCTGCACTCATCTACGTTTAAACATCTGACAGTCACAAGCTTTTTGGGGAGGGTGACATTTCAGTTTTATGGAATCTGAATTAAAATTTAAAAAAAAAAGGGTCCCTGGACTCAACGTGTTATAACCTTGAGTCACATGTGGGCGGCATTGGTTGACTGGAACGACAACGAACGTTTTCTTGTTCATGAACTTGAAACTGGTCACGTGCATTTTGTTGGGGTATTGTAAGGGATTAAAAACGATTTTGAAAGATTAAAAAACAATGTTTATATTGTCCATTAATTATTATCATTTTGAACGGTCAATGGCAAAAGTTATTAGACATTCTGCTGATGAGTTGCTGAAAAAGAGCTGTTTGGTTTTAAAAATGGGCGGATTTTGACATTGTGCCAAGAAACTCCGTGATGGGTCTCTCTCTCTCTCTCTGTCTCTCCCTCTCTCTCTCTCTCACCCTCTTATTCTCTCTCTCACTTGCTCTCTCCCCCCCCCCCCCCCCCCCCTCTCATTCTTTGGCTCTCCTTCTCTCAAACAATATTTAAACTTTCCTTAGGTCGTTTTTTCCCCCCTTTTTCTTTCCAGACGAGGCTTTGCAGCATCCGACCCTGTGACCCTCCGTCGTGTGCTTTTCTCTGGTTGTGGCCTTTTGTTTGGAGCTAAATGGATCGAACAGTTTTGTGGATCAGGAGCCTGTAGAGGCGGTTGACCAGAGCTGTTTGGTTTCAGATCATACTAATGCAGCTCAGTGTATTGGTGTGGACCCGCTACAGTGCGAGGGGGGACAGAGTGAGAGGATAACGTGTTATTGGAAGGGATTTGAGGGAAGAGTGGCCCAGAATTAGTTTCTTTGCACTGCTTCAATTACATTTTTAATATAGAGGCTCAGTCTCAGGAAACAAAACTTTTTTTTTTCTGCAGCAAAAAAGCAACTGAAGTATTCCCTTCATATTAAAGCCATTATGATTTTTTTTGTCAGAAAATATTTCAATATTTCCGATACTATACACTTAATATACGATGTGTATTTTTGTTATTTAAAATGCAGGTCTAAATTCGGCCTTGTCCTTATATTTTGGTGTTTATTAGGTTATTTTCCTAAAATAAATAGCATATAGTTTGAAGATGTATAGCATGTTTCCATTAGAAAGTATTAAAAGTAAAGTAGTGTCTCCCCTGGATGTGATTGACTGTCACACTGCATCACTCATTTCCAGGCGAGCCCAGACAATCATAACATGAACCTTGATTTTGCTTTTAAAAGAGAGTAAATAAATAAATCATAAAATACCCAGCCGTAGACTCCCGCTGGAAATAGGGTTGGTCCCTGTGTGGCCTTTCGAAGAGGATCTGGAGCTGCTCCCCATCCTGGAAGATCCTCCACTTGGCATCGCCCTTCAACCGTCACTTGACTGTTATCTGCGTTCTTACATCACATCAACCGCCGCGTTTCACCTGGTGGTGTAGGATGGAGGCACCGGCCAAGCTGTGGGCCAATGGGTTAATTTCAGTCATCTCTGCCTAAACATCTTAATTGATGTCTCTTTGGTTTGTCCGACGATCACTATATTGGGTTAGGGTTAGGGTTAGGACACAATGCAATAAAAGTTTGCAGCAGCGGTGCGGTCGGGAACAAGGCTTACCTGTGTGCCTAAATGTGCTTGTAATTGGGAAAAGATCCGTCGCAGGGAGCGTGTGTTTGCTTTATGCTCCAGTGACATCGTGTGGATTTAACGTCAAACTGCACTATACTGTAGCTGTGCTGCGTTCAAGTCAAATGGGGGTAGCCAAGACCACCCAACTTCTGTTTCAACAATTTCCATACTATTAAATACAAACAAATTATATACATACGTTTTTAATTATAAAGTAATTTCAAATAAACAAAAACGTGATATATTAGTTGTACGTGGGTAAGTTTATGTGTATTTACTCTGTATCTCTATTAAGACCTCTGCTTTATAATAAAAGATGAATTAAATGAAGACAAGAAACGCGATTAACAACAACTCAAGCCGTAGTTTATCTCTTGGGGTCCTAATTTAAAAATCACGAAAACCAATATTAATACTCAAATCGGAGCCTAGGATGTGTACTTTAAGCTCGTGCAAATTGTTTGATCGTTAATCGAAACGTTTGGAGTACAGAGCCAAAATAACACAACATGCGTCACTGCCCGATTACTGATGGCCAGCATTGCAGCGAACCACTAGGTGGCGCTCTCGTGTAATTGAACCATCGTTTTGGGCACAACGTGTAAAAAAAAAAAAGACAATTAAAACGACAAATGTACATTATAACTCTATGTTTATTATTAATTCGGTGTACTTTAATTTGAATATGTGTTGTTGATATGAGCCGTGGCCAAGTGTTCGGCATATTATTATTATTTAATTCACTGTATAATATAAAAATGTACACTAAATGTTCAGAGGACACTTTCATAATGCGCTGCACAGGTTGTAACGGGCAAACAAAGTGACGCTGCTCGCTGCTGCACCGTTTGCGTGACGCCAGCAAAGAAATGATTGACTCGCAAACTGACGCGAGCGGGAAGTTCCGAGGTCGGAGCTCGTATTTCCCACCTCGCCCATGTGACCCGAACGCGGCATTCCGTCTCATGTTTTTTTTTTTTTTTTTTTTTTTTTTTTTTGTTAATGACGTCACGCTGTCTACTGCTTCTCCTATAGGCTGGCCCTATAGGACCCGGTCACGTGACCAGCCCTCCACCCGAAGTCTGTTCGTTTTGTTTCGGGATCGTCAGCAGAGATCGAGCGGGAGGCTGGTTTTTTGCTGGTTTTTTGCTGTTTTTTTGCTGGTTTTTGTTGGTTTTTGTTGGTTTTTGTTGTTCTTTTTTTTTTTTTTAAACCCACAGTGACACTAGACAGGACAAGGGCGACGACCCATGGACGGTTTCCACTAACCTGGTGGAGCTGTGAACGGTATGCTGTGGTTTGGAAAGGCGTCTCTTGTTGTGCAAACAGTGTCTGATCTGTGAATTATTATAACTTGAAATTATTAAACTAGATATTGTGCTTGTACAATAGTCGTGGTTGCTCCACGTATTCAAATGTACATTTCGCTAAGGCTAAAGGAGATTAGATAGATAAAACGTACTTTCATATATAACATGCATACATACACCTAAAATTTAACAAAACAATCTTTCCATAGCTAGATAGTTGGATACATACGTAGTCAATATACAATAAACCTAAAAAATAACAATAAATAAACTTTAGTAGATAGACTTGACAGTGTTTAAGCAGCACACGTCAAAACAAATAGGCAATACGAATATTGAGTAACAAAAACAAAATACATTTTTGACAATAAACCCAAAAATAACAAGTTAACCCTCTGTTTAAACAACATAAACATTCTATACTGTAGCTATTGGTTGCTTTACAATACTTGCAATAATTTGGTTTAACATCACAGTGGTTTGACATTTCCGAAGCAAGAGTATAACTCTCTCTCTCTCTCTCTCTCTCTCTCTCTCTCTCTCTCTCTCTCTCTCTCTCTCTCTCTCTCTCTCTCTCTCTATATATATATATATATATATATATATATATATATAATATAAAAGGCGATTAAAGAATCAGGGGTGTAGATATATCTACAACTCTGATTCTTTTATCGCCTTTATTGAGCCTATTCTTTCTTGGTGTTTTCCAAAATTGCCTCAGTGAGTGACTTGATCCCCTCCTTGTTTCATATAATCTAATTTTCTTTCAGGCTCTGACAAACAGTGCTTCTTTGTCTGCGGCATGTTCATCTTTTCTGGGAGTGGAATCCGTCTTGTATGCTCTTGGCATACTTTGTGAACCAAAAGTATTTTTTAACTGTTTTGTACTTGCTGTGTATTCTCAAGTCAAAACACATTATTCACATTACATCTGAAGCAGACAGTTTTAATGAAGACAAAATAAATCAGTGCTTCAATCAAACTGTTATAAAACGAAAGGTTTGTGTCATAGTCTGCTCTATAGTCTCTCCTATGTGAGGTTTACAAGGAAAAGACACCCTGAAAACCTTTACCACGTAACTTTCCCTCTCCAGATATATCATGATAATAACTTCTTAGATATTGCCCATCCTGTGAGGTGGGTCTCATGGTTCGTTGAGTAACTTGGTCTGGTGACTGGCTGCTGTCATGGATTCCCACATGTTGTGATGGCTTCTGAGATACTTCCTCCTCCTTGCATCACCAGCCCTCAGCTGGCATTATTTAGCCAAATCACTCGCAGATGCTGAAGTCTGTTTAACGTTGGACGCTGGGGTGCTTGAAAGACGTTGAAGTGCGGAATCCTAGCAAACAGTGAACACAGGGTAGAAATATTCCAAAGCATGTTTAGAAAAGCTCTGAGGTCTAATGAATTCTGCTTGCAGACAACAAGCCTACACTCAGGACAGACATTTGTTGACTCAAGTTTTTTATTTCAAATACACTTTATGTTCTTTGTTAATGTTATATCACCACTGCAACTGACTTGACAGACTACCTAATATACATTTATTAAAGTGCAAATCTTAAAAAAAAAATGGGGTGGATTACAAACCATCTTCTGATTGATTGATTTGGGGAATTTGTTTTGGTCCCTTGTGGTGGCAGGGATATTTTTCTTTCTTCTTTTTTCGGAATTCCTCCATATCCACAGTTTACTGACCACAATAGCTACCCTGCTATGCTACAAATGCCTTTTCGTCTTTGGGAATGAGCGACCAGTGCAAAGTGCCAGCTAAATAAGTATGGGATGAATGTCAAACATGGGATTGTTTTTCAACAAAATTAATTTTACAGATTATCACTTTAGTGTTTTTGTTTCAAAATGAGACACAAACTTTAAACCTTTTTTTTTTTTACCATATACGAAGATTTACATTTTAAATCTATAGACTGCATTACATTTAGTTTAATCTGAAATATATGATATAACATTTTCTAATAAAATCAATTCATATTTATATCTGTTGGTGTTTTGGGTTGTTTAAATGCATTTAAAACCATCCCAATTTTACACTGTATGGTAACTGGATCACATGATACTTTCTGTCAGAACACATCGCCTATCAGCGACTGAAGCCTCATCTTTGTTGTTGTGGTGACATGAGCGGCTCATTCTCTGTTCCTGCTGTTGGAGCCATCCAGAAGCCTCTCTTTGTCACATGCTGCAGCAGAGGAATACGTCTTTAAATGTGTAATAAAAGAAAGCTACCGTATTGTATTGTAAATGTTTTAGTTTAATTCAGATCACAGCTTTGTTTACTCTGAGCTCTGCATGTTCACGTTTTCACTTTATAGGAATCTGAAAGAGTTTGAATTCTCTACCAGAGCATATTTATCTAATCTCCTGTTCCGTCTGCATTTTTTTAGGACCCCGCAGCCTCATGACTTGAGCTAACAACGGTACAACGTTCAGAAAGAAACCTGTTTGCTTTGATCCGGAACAATGAAGACGGACGTTCCCTACGAGAGGGTAAGACGAAATCTCCCAGAAATACTCATTCTACTATCACTGCAGGGTATTGAGGATATGTAACTGTTGCTTCTGTTCTGGTTGTTTTGGAGTTTTTTTGGCTACATCCCTTTGGATGTACAGAATCTGTGCACTGGATGGTACACGAGCAGAAAAAAATCCTGCTGCATGTTTTACCTTTACATATTCCAGGAAGAGGAAGTCACTGTGGTGCTACACTCAACAGATAGTAGTTCAAATATTCTCTCAATATATGCTGTTGTCATAAAGGCATTTCGATATTAAAGAAAGACCCCAAAACTTTAAGAGTTAAACATATTGCTATTTACTTTTATACCAGCATTCATTTTCTCAAAATATGGATATGTTTTTATAAGGATGTGGGTGTTGAACCGTATCACACAAACAATCCTGTTCTGTTCTCCATGGCGCTCCAGGTGGCCGACATTGAGCGTAGAAGAGAAGACTCCAACAGGAGAGACCAGACGGTGATCACACACACACATACACATGCGTTTGTTAGCGTGTTCTAGTTGGTCTTTTGTAAAGTCACCGTCGAGCTCATTTACCTCATGTCCGTGTCCCTCCCCAGTTTTATCGATGTACGCTGGGTCTGGCTGGGGTGGCGGTCGTCCTGTTGTTCACCATGGCTCTCCATAGCCTGCTCTCCGCTGGAGGACCCTCCTCCCGCCCTCCCATTCCCAGTCCCCGATTCCCTTTGCCCCTCTCCCAGCCGTGCTCTGACCACTGCAAGTAAGTGCACCCTTGGATTGCAGATTGCACATATTGTAAATGTGGTTCTATGTATAAAGCGCAAAGATATTTCACCGGCTGTAGTATGTCATCCTGATTCTCATACTATTTGATGCATACTGTGGTTTCAGACATGCAAAAAACACTCAAATTCTAACTTTATATACTAATTGATAAATAGAGTAATTTAATGCTATGATTTAATGGCTCTAAAATTAACCTAGTTTTCTCTCCTGCTTGTAAGTATTGTTTTGGTGGAGAGCATTCCTGAGGGGCTGGAGTTTCATTCCAGCGTCGCTCATCCCTCCATTTACAAGTCGTGGCTCAATCTGATCGGCGAAGCTCGCAGCAGTCTGGACATCGCCTCTTTCTACTGGTCGCTCACCAACAAGGACACACACACTCAAGAACCAACGGCCTATGAGGTAGGGCCTAGTGTCAGCCAAAAAATGCGCAACAAACGTAAATAAAACATCAAATCTCGAACTTATTTCCAGCTGATATATAAATGGAAGTCTTGGTGGTGCTGTACCCTGTGGCAGTGTGCCCTGATGACTTAGAATATTATGAAAAAAAGCCCTGGTCTGTGCTGCGTGCAGGGTGAGACCATCCTGAAGAGCCTCGCCAAGGTGGCAGGGACACTGTCTGTTCGCATCGCCGTCAACACTCCGCAGGAGAGTCAGCCACACGACGACCTCAAGCTGCTGGCCAGCGCTGGTGAGACGCCTGGCCTCTGCCTCCTGTTGTCCATATGTCTGTGTGGTCCTGTAACCACAGTCCAGGGTTTTTGGGGAGTTTTTCCCTTGCTGTATAAGAACTTGATTTGAGGTCATCTTTCCTGTGTGAACCAGTGTGGGGGGAGCTGCTATGGAAATTGCATTCACAATTCATTATCACAATATCAATATCACAATATTTTTAGACTAATACCTCAATATCAATAATTTGATATTTTTCACAGGATATTTCATATACAAGAAATATTTGAGAAACAATCATAGTCATATTGATATATTATATCATTATTATTATCATTGATATATGATATTATGACCAAGCCGGTAGACACATTGATTAGAACAGTCTGCGAAGTTCTGAAAACAACATCACTTTACTAATTCAGCAGTAATGCAGCCTTAGACACAATAGAGAGACGATAACCATGATACCTTGTATAACAATTTGGTTATTATAGCACCATCATATCACCCAGCCCTACATTCCTATACCAAACACATACTTTAACTACTCCATGAAAAGTTAGGGATATTCAGCATTTGGGTGAAATTTCATGATGAACCTAAAATGCACTACAACCTTTACAGGTGAACTTAATTTGACCTTCTCTAAACTTTTGAATGCACATGTCCAACTGTTTAATGTTTCAGTACTTTTTGCACAACTTGCTGTTCTCTAATAAGGAGCTGAACGCCAAAATTCACAACAGGTGTTTGATCCATGAATCGACCAATACATTTCCTGTTTCAATTAGAATTGGTATTTAAACAGTCCTCTTCATCATGCTGTTCACATTTTGACATCATGAGACCAAGACGACACCTAACAATTGATCAACAGTACCTCGCCATTGCGAGGCTTCAAACAGGATGTTCTCAGAGGGAAGTGGCCACTGAGCTTAGAGTGTCACAGAGTGTCATCAGCAGGTTGCAACAGAGATACAGAGACTGGAAGAGTCACAGAAAGGCATAGAAGTGGACGTCCTTTGGCCACATCCCACACTGATGAGCGCTTCATTGTGAACAGTGCCCCGCGGAACCCGATGATGAATGCCACTCAACTCCAGGCACATTTTTTAGTATCTTTAATTGTCACACAGCACACCGTCCTTCCTCCGGGGGGGCAGCCAGGAGCAGTGGGCAGCATTCGTGGACACGCCCGGGGACCTGGTGACGAGTGTCCATCGCTGGTCAGACGATGAGTGCTGTTTTTGGTGGGGGCCCTTACTGACGTTAGGCGGAGGAAACCCCATGCGAGCACGGGGAGAACATGCAAAAGGCTCCTATTTGGGAGATAACCTGCTAGACGACCTGCAAGGGTACCTGACCACACCACCAGGCACAGGCATCATCGTCTTGCATGGGCCAGGGAGAATTTACGCTGGACGAGGGACCAGTGGGCCTCAGTTCTGTTCTCTGATGAATGTCGATTCACGTTGAGCAGAAATGATGGAGAGCACTATGCATCGGCCACTGTTGTCACCAGACGAGCCTTTGGTGGTGGTGGTGTTACAGTGTGGGCAGGTGTGTCTAGTCAAAACAGAACTGCCCTTAACTTTGTGAATGGTATAGTGACAAGCCCATACTACCTGAATAACATCATTAATCCAGTCATTGTGCCCCTGCATGACCAACACAGGCCTAATTTTATCTTCATGGACGACAATGCTCCAACTCATGGAGGTGGCATCATTAGGGAACGGCTGCTGGAGACTGGGGCACCTCAAATGGAGTGCAACGCACTTTCTCCAGACCTGAATCCCATAGAAAACCTCTGGGATCAGCTGAGTCGCCCTGTAGAGGCTCGTAACTCTGTACCCCAGAACCTCAATGACCTGAGGGCCGCCCTTCAAGAAGAGTGGGGTGCCAGGCCTCAGCAGACAATAAGTCGACTTGTGAACAGCATGAGACGTCGTTGTCAAGCTGTAATTGATGCTCAAGGCCACATGACAAGTTATTGAGACATTGACATTTTTTGTTGTGGTAAACCCACCACTGTTGTTGGCTTTTGTTTTCAATAAATTGTTTGAGATGAGGAAATCACCATTGCGTGCTTCTACTTAAATGCCCTACTTTCATGATATAATATCACTGTAGCGTGAACTTTTTACATTTTCCATAAATTTCACCCGAAAGCCAAATATCCCTAACTTTTTGTGAGTAGTGTAAATCTCCCTCTGTTTCAGGCGCCGACATCAGAGCGGTGAACATGAAGGAGCTGACCTCGGGCGTCCTTCACACCAAGTTCTGGGTGGTGGACAAGAAGCACATCTACATCGGCAGCGCCAACATGGACTGGAGGTCCCTCACGCAGGTACACGCTCAAGGGTTTTCGGTTTAACTTCTAAACCAGGTGCCAATTTATCCATAAATAGCAGAGAGGTGAGAGGCGCTTGCAAAGACAGCAATCCCTGCACTTTAATATGATGCAGGCGAGACGACAGTGTTAATGTAGAGCTCTAATGAAGACTCTGGTTCTAATGCGATTCTTTTGAGAAGGTGGAAATTTAAATCACATTCAAATGGATTTTCCTGAAAATGTGAATTATTTTGAAATTTGCATTTGATTTTTCGATAATACTTTATTGAACCCCAGTGGGGAATTCAAGAAGAAGAAAAAATCATCTATTGTATGTGAAATGAAGAATACTTTGGAAACCTTAGTTTGTTATAAAAGTGCTATACGAGAACAGTTATTTTAATAACTATTATTTGTTGGTTATTTTTATTTTATAGTCATATTGTTGTTATCAAATAGGTCTAAGCCTGCAGCACCAACCACAGTGCATCAGAAAAAGCCTCATGAACAGCACCTTGGGCTGTTGTGTTCAACTGAAAGTAAAAGGTCACCTGAGGCTCCAGTCAAATGTTCATTTAAAGCAGGAAACAACATTCCTACACGTCACGTGGTTTCCATCACATGATGTGGTGAAACAAGTTGGCATTTTTCCTGCTGACTCATTTGTCCTACTTTCATTGTCATTACTGGTTTCACAGTTCTCATGTCTAATGTTCCGTGTTATTCTTGTTCCAAAAGAAAAGGTAACATTTTAAAATGTTTCTCCGTGACTTTACAATTATTTTGTGAATGTAAGTTGCGACAAATGAGGATGTTTAGTTTTATTAGCTTACTTTTACTTTTCCCAGTCACAAGACAAACGAGATGGTGAGTCACTTTCAAGGAAGCATTTCCCCTTTTGCTCTCCGCCCTCTCAGGTGAAGGAGCTCGGGGCGGTTGTCTACAACTGCAGTTGTCTCGCGGAAGACCTGGGCAAAATCTTTGAAGCGTACTGGTTCCTGGGGCAGAGCGGTGCGAAGATCCCATCGCCCTGGCCCAGCAATTTCTCCACCGTCTACAACAAGGACACGCCGCTGCAGCTGCCGCTCAACAGCACACAGTCCAGCGTCTACCTGTCGGTGAGACATGTCACCCCCGTTTCGTGTTCTCACGAAAGCTCCCCGTGAATGAAAGAAGATGTTTCGGATGAAATTGGAAAATCCATTATATCTGTGTTGGGTTAGATGGCGTTGAATTCATGGAAAGAGATAGCGCCGTCTCTTTAAATTTTAATACCTCGGCACTTCTTCATAATGATTACATCGAATATTTACACAAAATAGCGACTATTTATAAAAAAACCTGCACTGATTACAATAAATATACATACATTTAACACTTTCTATTTTAATTTTACTGCTCTTTTCTAGTTATTCTGATCCTTCCTTTAGGACTTTCATGTAATGTTTACAGCAGTTCTTTCAGTTTCCTCTGGTAGTTTGTCCACAGCACCCCCTGTCTTTCAGGAGGATATTGCCACGCATCTACATGGCAATGCGCAAATCTCACCAATCAGGCACAACATTAAAAACCACTGAAAGTTAAGGTGAATAACAGTGCTCAGCTCGTTCCATTGGCACCTTTCAAGGGGTGGGATATGAGGCAGCAAGTGAACAGTCAGTTCTTGAAGTTGATGTGTTGGAAGCAAAAAAAAATGGGCAACCGTTAGGATCTGAGCCCCTTTGACAAGGGCCAAATTGTGATGGCTAGACGACTGGGTCAGAGCATCTCCAAAACCACAGGTCTTGTGGGGTGTTCCCGGCATGCAAGGCTCATTGATGAGCATTGGGAGTGAAGTCTAACCCGTCTGGTTCGATCCCACAGAAGAACTACTGTAGTACAAACTACAGTACAGTGAAAAAGTGACTGCAGCTTGTTGTGCATGAGGGCTGTGTAGCTGCAGACCAATCAGAGTGCCCATGTTGACCCCTGTCCACCACCCAAAGCACCTACAATGGACACGTGAGCATCAGAACTGGACCATGGAGCAATGGAAGAAGGTGGCCTGGTCTGATGAATCACGTTTTCTTCTACTTCTGCGGGTTAGAGTCCGATCTGTGGGATGTGCTGGAACAACAAATCCGTTCCATGGGGGCCCCACCTCACAACTTCCAGGACTTAAAGGATCTGCTGCTAACGTCTTGGTGCCAGATACCACAGGATACCTTCAGAGGTCTTGTGGAGTCCATGCCTCCACGGGTCAGGGCTGTTTTGGCGGGGGAACTACACGTCAACTGCACGAGGGGGAACTACACAATATTAGTGGTTATTAGTGGTGGTTTTAATGTTGTGGCTGATCGGTGTGTGTATGTGTGTGCTCTCCAGTAGTGAGTGCGCCATGAGCTGCACGGCTCGCTATAACAGCCTTCAGACTTTATTTTCTCTAAAGTTTTCCTTCTTCTGGTCGGTTTCTTTGTTTCTTCTTGGTCACGTTGGATGGTGGGGTTATATTTGTTATTTTTTGTCAGTGTTCATCCATATCAATAGTTTACACACTGGTGTAGCAAATTCACCACAGCTGCCTTTCGCTTCTGGCTTGTGCCCCATCTTTGCATTCTTGCCGGGAGAGGCGGATCCTCAATAAGAACAGCATATAGAGGATATACATAATGAAAATACATTGACTGGCTATTTCTTATAACCATTTCTTATAACTACTTATCATATTTCTTTGAAAAAATAATCTCACAGATTAGCACTTTAAGGAACCTTGAAATGGGCAAAACCTCCCTGATTCCTTCTCTTTTTATCCTTTCTCCTCACTCTATGAAGTAAATGTTGATTATAACATGATGTGATAAATTTGATTACCCATGACTAAAAACTCATAAACATGATGATGATGATGATGATGACTGTGATAACCACACCATTTTCCCGTCTAGAGTTCACCTCCAGCGCTGTGTGCTGAGGGCAGAACCCCGGACCTGCTCTCCGTCCTTAGTGTGATGGAGGACGCTCACGAGTTCATCTACATCGCTGTCATGAGCTACCTGCCCACCATGGAGTTCTCACGCCCAAAACGGTACCTAAAGCAAAACCGCACCGGCATAGGAGGTTCATTAATGTTCTTTTTACCCGTCCTCCTTCTACTTAAACTTCGTTCTCAGTTTCTGTATTTTCATGCCTTCGTGTCGGCTCTTAACGCACGCGCAGAGATTTCGGGCGTAATCCAACTCCAACAGGAGGCCTCATCGTAATTCTTTCTGGTTTTAAATGACTGGGTGCAAGGTCTTCAAAAGCTTGTCATTTAATCTGTCTTAAAATGTCTACCTTCTATATTCAAATTCCTATTTCACCGCGTCACATATCACCGGTGGACTTACGGCGTCCCTCGTGTCTCGTATCGCCGCGTGCGGTGCCCTCTACAGGTACTGGGCGGACATCGACACCCAGCTGCGGCGGATGGCGTACGAGCGGAGGATCCAGGTGCGGCTGCTGATCAGCTGCTGGGCGAGCACGCAGCCCGTCATGTTTCCCTTCCTCAAGTCTCTGGCGTCGGTCCAGGACGCCAAGAGCAAACTGGACATCCAGGTGGTGAGTGGAGCCGACACACGACTTCATTTATCGACGTGTGAAAAGCCTGTGGCGGATTTCCGGCAGCGGGACTGAAATGGCAAATATACTCTGGTGTGGACCAGCGGACGATCCCAGTGTGAAAATCTCTTTACTTGTTTGCTTGTTGCGTACAGAGGCTGTTTGTTGTGCCTGCCAACCCAAGGCAGAAGGAAATCCCCTTCGCCAGAGTCAACCATAATAAATACATGGTGACCGACAAGGTGGCCTACATAGGTAAGACACACGTACAACTACATGGTTTGTAAGAACTAGATGTGAGTGAATACATAAATTACAGGAGTGACTATATTCTTATGTATACATAGCGCTGAAAAATATTGACAACATTAAATATCAGTATATTTTTTCACAAGTACTTTACTCACGGTTCTTTGACAATATTTTGGGGCTGGCTGTTTGTGCTTTCATAGAATATTCACACATAAGAAATATCTGAGAAATCAGTATGACTAATAATTATAATATAATTATGAAAACCTAATTATGACCAAGCAGGAAGAGGCATTGGTTGCATTACCTTACTGTCAGCCCGAAAGACAACATTTTACTAAATTACAATTTTACCAAAATCTGATATCTAGTCTCATATATGATTATATCACCTCGCCCCATGTATTCAATAACCTACAGTGTTCATGCTACAGTGAATTATCAGACGTATTTTTCCCAGGTATTCGTGTCTTGTTAATTTTGTATCTGTTAAATTTTCGTTCCTTAAAATATATATTTTGAAGTGTAGCTTAGAGACAGTTTGCCGTCTTTCTCCTCCTCAGGAACGTCCAACTGGTCGGGCGATTACTTTGTCAGCACGGCCGGCTCGGCGCTGGTCGTCAACCAGACAGCGTCCGGGACGCCGGAGTCCACCGTCCAGTCCCAGCTGAGGGCCGTGTTCGAGCGGGACTGGGACTCCGCCTACAGCACTCCGCTCACCCAGGCCTCCAACCGAAAAGACCTCTGCTAGAACGGACGTTTAAAACACTCGAGACGGTGTCAGAACCGGTGACATGGACGCCGGGGCTGGACGTCTCTCTGGCTCTTTTTTTAACATTTGTCTACTGAGGATGCACGGTGCCCTCCAGCAGTACGCTCACAGTAGAGTGGCACTTGTTATTTTTGTCGGCATTTTGATTTGGAATCAAAAGATGAGTCAGAGACAAAAGCACAGACAAGCAGCTTTTATTTCATGGTATTTACATGCATGTTTGTTTTACCGGAGAAACAGATGTTTTTGAGTCTCCAACTTTCAGCTGAGCAAAATTAATGAAATGAATGGACTTAAAGGTAAATCAACCTCATACATTCTAATATTTTGTTGCGCAGGGCTTAAAGGCAAGAACTGCATCTTCTTTGGAAATGCTGCAGCTGCCTCCACCTAATGTTAGTGAAGTGGGAGTTTTTTTTTTATCTCCAGTCTCCTCTTCAGTCAGTGAAACCAGTAAGCTGCAGCTTAAAGGTCAGCAGGTCAGTACACCTGGTCTCCTCAGCTAGAGGGGAGTAGATCTGTGGAACCTTGCTCATTTTAGGCGCAGGGTTTTGAACTTTCCAACTCGCCTCTTAAAATCACTTTTGTCAAAAACCCATTGAATCACTTGATTTTTTTAATAATTTTTTTTCCTACTACATTTTACCTACATGTCATATCACGAGATTAGCCGATCGTTAAATTTTTGGATTTGTGTTAAGGTATCAATATTATTCTCATGCCTTTAATCTCTGTACTATTACTTTGGGAATACTTCATCCCAATTTATCTCAGGGAGTAATATATTTAAAAAATCAAGCCTGTTTGATTGATGTTTTGATATGCTGGATTCTGGAATATTTAGGTGATTATTATTATTAATTTTTTGATTGGTGTGCAGTGTTTACATTATTAACATGATCATTTTCAGATATGGTGATTGGCTGTTTTTAAGTATTATGCATTGAAAGCAAAATGCAAGAATGCCTGAGAAATTCATTTAAACTACGCAATAAATAATGAGATTTGATTTCTGAGTTCAATTTCCACTGTGTGGAGTGTCTAAGACTGGCAGTCACAAGATGGCTGTACTGTCAAGTAAGATGGATGTCTTTTTTTTAATGGTATTCATCAAATCTGTACATATTTTTATTTTCCTTTTCTGCAACGCGACTCTAAATAAATGGTGCCAAATCGAACCTGAATTGTATGTGTTCATTAACCATCCGTTTAAGAGGTCTGATTCTTTGTATTTCGTTTATTTACTTAAAATCTAAACAGAGTAGACATGCACATCCCTTTCTGTGATAAAGAGGAAGCATGGGTGGATTATTCCTATTTGCTTCCTGTTAATGATGTTTTGTGTGTTAATGGTTCTCACTTAACATTAGAAAGTGAGGGAATCAGGGATGGGCTCTTTTTAGTAATCCAAAGGTTCCTGAACTGTAGCCTAGTGTTGTTTATCTTCTGTTGATATTTATACTTTTGTTAAATGCATAACCATGAAAATAAACTGGTGGGACATGGAGAGATAGAAAGATGAACAAGAGGTTGGAAGGTGGGTTTTGATGTATTTTTAAAGAAAGATGCTGAGGACTGGATGTACTTCCTCCTCCTCCTCCTCCTCTCCCCTGCCACTGCTCTCGGCTGTCCCTGAGCAAGGCAGTGTTCAAACAGCCTTCGGTGTTGTTTGTTATTCCACAAATTTCAAACAGGTTCTTGGGTTGACAATGCTTGGAAATGGCCCTAGGGACTGGAAAATATAGGGTTAACTCCCCCCCCACACACACAAACACACACACTTTCAACCTTTAGGCTACACACACACACACGCACAAGTTCAACCTTTAGGCCACACACACACACATGCATGCATCCACACAAACACAAACATTGCCACCTCACGCCATTGTTGTGGGGATCTGGATAGAAGGTCCGAACTCATGCGTGTACGTTATACACTCATTTGGATTGGATTTAGGACTCATTGACTAAAGACACTTCACTCTAAATACTGGCCGAGCCAAATATTAAACCAGGGGTTCCAAAACTGGGGTCCATGCCCTTCTAGGGGTCATTAAAGGAAATACAGGCGGCCCTGCAGCAAAACTATCTTTGTATTTTCATTTTCTAAATAATAGTCAATCTATAGTATAATAGATGTCACACTCATGTGGTCATTAACTTAAATAATAAGCCACATTACTTTTTTTTTTAACTTTTTCAGGTGGGTGGTGGGACATTATAAAGACATAAAAGAGTTAAGGAACCGCCGCTTTAAGAGACATACGTTAAGGAAAGCTTGCCCTATAGCAGCCAGCATCCCCTTCACGGTAATAGTATGGTCATAATGGCTGCATACGTTTGCTTCTTGTTCCGGCGCAGCGGCCTATAGGAGAAGGCGTATCCAGTTAAGCCCTTCCATGGACATTTCCGGGGGGTTATTTGGGGGCTGGGGGCTCCATACATTCCTGCAGCCTCCACCTCTACGGTCCAGGAGGAGGAGGAGCTCCAGGCATGGCAGAGCACAGTCCATTCCCTTCACACAGCACAGAGGACAGACAGAGATGGGACCACGGAGCAGAGGCGGTCGGCGTTGGAGATGCTGCGGCAGAAGCCCTGAGCCGGAGATCTGCGGGCCCCCCCAAAACCAGGAGCCACCGTCGCAGGAATGAAGCGGTGGGACGGTAAGAAGAGAGAGGCGAAGGAGCTCTGAACCCGAGGCCCTTCAATGGATTTCACGATGCCTCTACAGGGTTGGAAAGCAAAAAGCGGTTCGGTCTGTCGGACACCAGGAGTAACCAATGGAAAATATCTC
>NC_137197.1:23565276-23567776 GCF_960531495.2 Zeus faber
CGCACTCCGACAAAGGACCACAGCGGCACGCTGGCTTTCAGAGGGAACCGATGCTGCCGCTGTGACTCAGCAGAGCTCGGAACGTGAAGCACATCCCCCAAAAACCACATTCCTTAAAAGGTGCTGTCTTCTCACTGGTGTTGGAAGACGAGCGTGTTGGTTTGAAACCCTCAAGTGGCAAAGCAATGCTGATCTGTGCTATAACTAAGGGTTTTTTAACAGGTAAAAGAGCCGGAAAAACAACTCTGGGACGCTCTGGGAAGACGCGCACACACGCACACACACACACACACACACACACACACACACACACACACACACACACACACACACACACACACACACACACACACACACACACCGTCTTCTCTGCGCGGTTGAGTGGTTTGTTGATGTTCTCTATTCTCTAAATGACACCAGACACAAGCTGGATCGCATCGTGGCTCCACCCGGCGTCCTTGGCCCCTCTGATTGCTCTGAGAATGTTTGGAAACTTGCACGCACCGTGTCCTGAAACTGCCAGGAATTAATGGAAAAGGACGGCGTGTGTGTGCGTGCGTGCGCGTGCGTGCGCGCGTGCGTGCGTGCGTGTGTGTGTGTGTGGGTCTGATGTATTTTTAACTTAGTCAGTGGAGTCAGAACTTTGCATAATTGAACTGTAAGTAAGTGACGTCGTCAGGGGGTTTGACACCCACCGATGATGAGCCTTTGAGCCAGACACCAGTAGTTCACCACAGAGCGTCAGGAGATCACATGTTCATCATTTCATCATTTGGGGGATTCTGTTTCTGCACTTGCAAGGTGTTGCAAGTGCAGAAACAAAATCCCCCAGATGTCGCTGGAAATGTGTGGATTTCATATGGAAGCCTTAATCCCTCACGATCCATATTTATTCAGAAAACGCGTAGATGACTTTTGGGGGTTTATAACGACTTAACCCTGCATTTCAAATCCAGTGTAATGTCTTTCATCAACAATGACCTCATTCAGGCCTTTATTGGTAGATCTTTTAAAAATGTTCGTCACCATACTGTCGTTAAAAGAAGATTATTATTATTATTATTATTATTATTATTATGAGCCAAGAATGTTGGTTGTGATGACTGATTTAACATTTGGTTTAGTAGAATTCCACCTAAAAAAGTTATTATATTGCGGATAATATAATAAACTGCAGAAAAAAAAGGGGAACTCGGCACTGAAGCAAGCAGATTCTCACCGAGACTAAGCCACGGGACGGCGTCACGCCCTCAACGCAGAATCAGCCATTTTCGATCATCGAATGCCACCTCCAGGCCAATTCCATTTTTTGCTCACGTAAGTTATTCGGCAAAAATGTAGCATAGAAAACATGAAATCGCTCAAAACCACAAACCATATTGGAGATGAGGTTGAAGGAAAATGAAACCTGGCTGATGACTAGTTCCTACGCTGGTTGGACATGTGCCTCTGGGTGTGTGTGAAGTGCGTTTCTCGGGGCGTCCCCCCCGGGCCCGTCGGGGGCGTGGCCTCGTATGCAGAGTTTCCTGGTAGCACTGCTCCTGCAGATGTGTCTGGGTCTGATCTATAATTAGAGCGGGGGTCGTCAGGAATGTTAAACCTCCTCCTCCTCCTCCATCTATCACTTCGGCCTCATCCCTCCGTTCCACCGGTCGGCGCGAGGGGAGTGCGGTGCGTCGCCCCCCCCGCGCCTGTTTCCGTCACTCACGCTCGCTCAGCCCCGCCCCGACAACCCCCTCCCCCCCGGAGGCTGGACTCGGAGGTGGTTTCCTGGTCGCTCTGCCTGGTTGCGGCCTCGACGGCGACGGCGGCGGCGGAGTCTTTCCTCTGCCCCCCCCACTTTCCAACGTCGACATTTCGGAGCATTCCCGCACCCACAGTCTTATCTTGTAGCTCCGTTCCGACCCCACCCACCGGCCGCTCCAGCTCCGCTGTGGCTCTGGCCGGCGGGGGGTTATTTCTGCCACAGCTGCGGCTTCTCAGCGACGGGCAGAGTGTCAGTGTGAGTGTCTGGCTCTCCGCACCGCAGAGTGGACGTCTCTGTTTGGGGAGTTCCACTTTCACAACACCATTGTATCTATTTTTAGAATCGAGAGCGATTTGATTATCCGTGATAGGCGGAGGATTTCTTCTTTAAAGGTGGTGTTTGCGCAATCAAAGTATTATATTACTTATGTCACCTCTCTGTATTTATATCGCTCATACAATATTTCACCCCACAATAGTGTAATCAACGTCATCAACAAGTTTGGCAACACCGTCATTAACATGGCCAAAATTTGCTTGTAGTGGAAAGTGATATTCGTTGGGACAGTATTATCCTCCAACGGAAATTTTTCCAGGTTCGTGAAGTAAGATTTTGACTTTCGGCCATAGTTTTGCTCCACCCAATGCACTGATTCAGCTGATGTCTCAGGACGTGGACATCTGGGTTGACGCTAATTGGCAAATTCAGATGCTGGGAAGGACTTTCTGGTCTCCTGAAACTCGTGTGTCCACC
>NC_137197.1:23570276-23590276 GCF_960531495.2 Zeus faber
ACACTGACACACACACACACACACACACATATCTACACATGATGTGATAATGGCAGCAATGGAAAGACACGGAAATGTACATACCACTAGATAAACTCATTTGCTCATTTGTTCATTGATTTGTTGTTGCTGGCTCTTGATATACTGCACGTTGATCAAATGAAAACTCAAATTTCCTCCTAAAATACACTATTGACAGGTGTATATCCATCCTCAAGTTTAGAGAGCGCATTGCACCCCTGGCCTCCGCCCCATGACCCTGAAAGAACCAAGCCAACACAGACCAGGACGTTATTTAATTGTTTTTTTAAATTCTAATGAGCTCAATGTTTACTCAACACAGCGCAGCCATTGACCTCATGACCGGCACCTATTACCGAGCGGATCACAATAGCCCAGGCCCGGCATGATCTGCTGAGATCATTCTCCCCCTGAAATAACAGCCCTTTATTTTGCCGCGCTCAGCACAAGCTCCCGGCCGGGTCTTTTCAGCCGCAGCGGCAGAGCCAACAACACAAAGAACCTCTGACCACGGCAGATCTGAGACCAGGCCCAGGTGCCGGGCATTCAGACATATTGTAAACACTTTGGCCTACATTCATCAGCTAAAAAACAGGCACGCTGGCATATTTAGCGTTCCTCTGGTATCTTTGGGCACTGACAGCTGAGAGCTAGTCGTACCCATGGTTGGTTTTAATGGGGAATGCTTACATTGCAACAATTATCGGTGGGTTTATTTGTTGTTATTACGAAGTGAGTACAATAATTGTGCTCACTTCTTAATTAAAAAAATATATAATAAAAAATAAAAAATAAAATGAAAAAATATAATAAAAATAATTATTATTTTTGTTCATTTTATTTTGTGCATTTTGGGTGACATGATAGTAAAATCTAAGACTCTAAGAATCTAATTCATTTCATTATTTAAATTATTTTATTATTCTACTTTGTAAATGCATTTTGCTTTGGATGCTTTGTTTTTATTGTCACGATCTGATGGCCTTATTTTAATGTAAGGCACTTTGAGTTGCATGTTGTGTACGCAAGGTGCTATACAAATAAAGGTTATTATTATTCATATTATTATTAATTAGGAAACATTGTCATTATTTATTTTATTTTGCATTTTGTGCCCTCCGCTCTCCAGGTGCAGAAGGAGAAGCTGCATGCCGAGCTGAAGCAAGTTCTGAGTCTGAAACGAAGTCATTTGAGAGAGTCCACGTGCCAACTGGCTCAACCTGAGATGGACTCGCCGACAGAGGAAGAGAGAGTGGTACGACCGGACCTCCGTCCTCTGGTTTGTCTGTCTGTGAACAAAGTGATCTCACAAAGTTATGGATGGATTTACTTACAGTATATCATCTGTTGGGACGGGTTTTTGATGCTGATTGCCGAGGCTTGAGAGGATGGTCACCGTAAACCTGGCTGAGCCGTGCTGCTGTTTAATGTCATTCACCATTCCCTGTGTGAATAGAAGTGGAAAGATCAGTATTTATTGTAGAATTCTAAAAATAATTGTATAAATATAATATAAAAATGTATACAAACAAAAATACTGCTGTGGATACATACATTTTTCATATATATTATGTCATATAATTTTCTCCATTACAGAAGTCTAAGATGCCCCAATTTGTCAAAATAGCAGATAATAAAGCTGCTTTTCCTTATTGCCTGATGATGTCTTTTGGTGCCTGTTTTTTGTGTAGTGGACACTATTTTAGCATTGCATCAGACTGGTATCCAACACCAGTATCAGTGCATATGCTTCCTTAAACATGGACGCTATTTTTGCAGCAGACAAATGCAAGGACTGGATGAAAAAGAGAATTTGTTTGACCGTCCGTGTGTCTCTATTTCTGTGTGTGCATCCCAGATGCTCGAGGATGGAAATGAGCCCGTGGAGATCGTTGTGGAGACCGAGGCGGAGGCCGGGGCCAGCGGATACAGCGTGACGGGTGGCGGGGAGGGGGGAATCTTTATCAAGGACGTCCTCAAAGACTCCCCTGCTGCCAAGCACCTCAGTCTGCAGCAAGGTGATGAGCAGCAAGCCGTCCATCCACGTAGTCCTCATTGTCACGTTGCCTGTGGTCTGTTCACTGAAAGGGTATTTCTCTCTCTGTAGGTGATCAGCTGCTGAGTGCCAAGGTCTACTTTGATAACGTGAGGTATGAAGACGCCCTGAAGATCCTGCAGTGTGCAGAGCCGTACAAGGTCAGCTTTCTGGTGAAGAGGACCATCCCCGGAGAGGTCGGCCTCCGGACCGGAGCTCCCATTGTGGAGGCCAAAGGGCCCAAAGCCAAGATGACTAAAATGGTAACTTAAAACGACATTGTCACACCCGCCAGTGACAGTAATCAGAAAACAAATTGTTGTATTTAGCTATTGAATGCAACAGGTTCAGAGGGAAGCTTCTAAAACTGCCTTTAAAGCAGCTTCTGTGCTCTCAGTGCAGGTACAGTGTCAGCACACCTTGATGGTTTTTGTGTATTCTTTATTCTACGGTAAAGAACACAAATATTTGTAAGAGTCTGCTTGTTTATCACATATACATAGATTTTATACTGTTTTCAATGTAAATTTTGGACAAAAAATAAACACAATATTTGATCAACGACACAAGTTCTCCAATGCTAATAAACAACGAAAACCAATACTATTAGGCTTAAAATATAGATTTTTTTTTTCTGAAAAATACTTAAAAAAGGAACAAAAAATAAGAAAAGAAGAAAAAATAATAATCCTTCAAAAGCCTAAAGCCCCGTTCCCCCATGGAATCCGTAACATTGTTGGTTAAAAAATATCCGGCAAAGCCAATAGGTAGTCATTCCAAAATTGGCCTGCTTTACGGAAAAGTTCCGTATGGAGTCTGTTCCCACAAAGATGACTGTTACAGAAACATTACGTCATGTTCGTACGAGAGGTGTTTAATATGACGCGGACGAAGGAACAGGATCGGTGTCTAGACCAGCGCTTCCCTCCCCGTCTCCCCACCCTGCGGACTGCTCCCTACAATAACCCTAAACCCAATGTTATTAAATCAGTGTGAAAAAAAAATTATTTGTACAAAATAAATATTCGTAAAAACCCACTATTTGTGCTTCATTTGGATTCGGCTTCACCCCTGCTTTAGGACGATGTTAGTGCTTCCATCACCACAGACTGTCCATTCACAGCTTTACAACCTTACATGTGAGGCCTTACGGCAGCACCATGGTTGATGGATCAGTTGCTTTTAACGCCTTTGCTGGTCGTGTTGCACTAAAAGTTTAAGATCGTGTTACAGACGTAGCGTAGTTTAATTAGATCCTTGGGTCTTACATCCAACTTACATCTTACGTCTTACATCCAGCCGTACATCCATCCACAGCCTTATAATTTCCGGCAATTTGCCACAAATGATACTGGGTTGAGAGTGGGGAGGTTAACTGAACGACTTTTAGGGAACATCGACACCAGATTCCCTTCCCCACATGACGCCAACAAGGAACTTGCCGGTAGATTTGCACTGAAACTGCTTTCAGTGCAGTAAAAAAAAGTAAAAACTGCTTCACTTCTATGAACCAGGACGTGTTTTAAGGTTTCATGCTGCGCAGAACGATCTCACTTCGGCCCCCGTGTGCGGAATGCATTGCCTGTAAGCAAACTATTTAGGCTCAGTCTTCTCCAGGGGCACCTCACCAGCTGGGTACACCCGTGGCACTTTTAGGGAGCGGGGAAGGAAATTCTATTCGCCACTGGACCGGGAGTGATGTTGGATCAAATCAAAACATGGAAATCTGGGTGTGTATGTTTCAGAGTGTCAAGAGCACCAAACCATTCAAGGTCAAGAAAAAGAGAGGCGGACGTTTTGGTCTGAAGAGGCTAAAAGAGAAGAGGGGTAGAGAGGCCTTGGTGATAGAGGGAACTCCCCCTAGGTTGGAGATAAGCGAGGTGGACGTGGAATTTTCCCTTCCCAAGTTCAAACAGAGGAAGAGCGGCGAAGCAGCAGCAGAGGGAGCCGAAGGCCTCGCCACCTCGGGGAAGACAAAGAAGAGGATCAGGTTGGTCGGCGTCTCATTCTCCTGTTTGCAATGATTTACCTTTCATTTATCAGCGACGTGCAACTGCCGCTAAACTGTTTTTCAAACTGGGCATTCGTCATAACAGGTACAGCCCACAACTCTAGGTTGTGTTCAAATGTTGTCTCGCTCCTGCTCCTGTTCACACACATTTCTCACCTTTGATCAGGTTTCCAAGGGTGAAGGGAAAAAGCCACGCAACAGGAGGGAACGTCGAAATGGGAAAACCTGAGGGACAAGTGGATATTTCCTCACCTGATGTATTAGGAACCAAAGGGAAGGGCAAGGTCAAAGGAAACAAGTTTGGAATCACCTTTCCCAAGGTCAAACACGCAAAGCCGGAGCCACCCGCCGGGTCGGTGGCGTTGAACCCCCCCGATGTGAAACTACGTCCTCCACCGCTACAACTGAGTTTATCTGGAAATAAAGATGCCGACCTTGAAATGGAGAAAGGAGGGGCTAAGTTTAACGCACCAGATGTGGAGTTTGCACTCCCCTCAGGGAAGGCCGAAGGCTCTACGCCATCTGCGAAAGTTAAGGCAGATATCTCGGCCCCGAAAATAATCACCAAAGGAGACGTCAATGTAGGGGGGAGTGGCGGGAAAAGTAAACTCCCAAAGATTAGCGCCGATGCAGATGTGAAGAAAGGAGGCACGAAACTGAGAATGCCAAATCTGAAACTACCAAAGGTGCGACTCTCGCGTTACTCTGATGAGATAGATGGTGACATGAAAGTCAAATCTGAAGGCCCTGAAAAGGCAGGTCTGAAAATGCCTCAAATCGAAATAGCACCTCCTACTGTAGGTGTGGATGTTTCTCTGCCCACCATGAAGGGGAGCATGGAAGGAAGTGTCTCTGGGAAAGACCCATCAATTAAGATGCCATCTGTGGATATTTCTTTGCCAAAAGGGAAGGAGAAATCTGGCATGGAAGTCTCACCCCCTGGCTGCGCACCAGGTGGGAAAATGGGCATCAAAATACCTGCGACTGACATGTCTGTGCCGGATATCAGTTTGGACTTGGACACTGGGCGGAGAGTTCCTGACGAGGTCGAGGGCCCATCTTTCAAAGCGCCCACTATTACTTTGCCAAAAGTGGACATCGCCTTACCAAAGACTGGATTACCTGGGGTAGAATTTCAAAGTCCAGCAACTGGAGTGAAAATTGATCAACCTTCTGTTGACATCTCACCTCCGAAGATAAAAAGTGGACAAGATGTGGAGATGCAGTACTTCGTTGGCGGAGATGGAAGCTTCAAAATGCCTGAATTTGACTCATCTCTCCCAAAGATCAGGGGAGGTGTAGGTGGAGCCGGCATCAAAGGGGATTTCAAGTTACCCGAAGTAGACCTGACTCCGCCCAAAGGTGAGATTGACATTGAGGCAAAAGAGGGAAAATATAGGTTGCCATCATTTAACATTATCCTCCCCAAAATGAATACAGGTGCGGTAGAAGTTGACTTTGACGGTTCTGACCTTGACATCTCCAAGCCAAACATTTCACTGTCAACAGGCAAAATGGAGGGAGATCTAAACATAGTAGGACATGGTGCGAAGGGAAGCAAATTCAAAATGCCTAGTTTTGATGTGTCTTTACCAAAACTTAAACAACCAGCGGGGGATTTTGAAGGACCGGAAGTAAAGAGCAAATTACAAGTGCCCTCTATCGATTTGTCCCCGCCAAAAGGCAATGTGGAAGGAGATGTTGGAATGGAGCTACCACTGGCTAAAGGGGGCACATTCAAAGTCCCTTCGCTTGACATCTCACTCCCGAAGTTGAGAGCATCTGGTTGTGAGGTGGATGTTGAAGGCCCTGAGTTTAAAGGTGGGAAATTTGAAATGCCATCACTTGACATGACTCCTCCTGAGATGACGGCACCTGAAGGTGAGGTCAGAATGGAGACACCTGAAATCAAGGGTGGAAAATTCAAGATGCCAACTGCTGATATTTCTCTACCCAAAGGAAAGGTAGTAGAGGATACGAGTATTGAGGGGATTGAAGCGAAAGGGGGCAAAATCCTTATGCCCTCTCTAGACATTTCATTTCCTAAAATGAAGCTGCCAGAGGGAGAGGTAGAAGGTCTGCGGGTCAAAGGAGGAGGAGAGTTCAACATGCCATCTGTTGACGTCACTCTTCCGCAGATAAAATCCCCAGAGGGAGGAGCAAAATTCGAAGGCCCAGAGGCCCAAGGAGGGAAAATCTTTGCACCGTCTTTGGATTTGTCATTGCCGAAGATCAAGTCAAAGGGTTTTGGAGTCAGTGCTAAAGGACTCGATTTTGGAGGAGGAAAGATTAAGGTGCCCTCAGTTGACGGCTCTCTCCATAGAGGCAATTTGGAGGGAGATGCAGAGGTAAAGAGCAAAGGGGGTAAATTCCATATGCCTTCAATTGATATCTCTCTCCCAAAACTGAAATCAAAGGGCGGTGACATGCATATTGAGGGATCTGATCCCAAAAGAGGCGAAATCAATATGCCTACAATAGATAATTCTCTACCTGAAGGAAAAATACAAGGGGATATGAATTTGGAAGGCAAAGGAAAAGGCAGCAAATTCACTGTGCCCTCATTAGACACCAATTTCCCTAAGATGAAACTCCCAGAAGGAGACATTAGCATTCAAGGACCTAAAGTGAAAGGTGGGATGTTTGAAATGCCCACTTTTGACCTCTCTCTTAAAGAAAAAGCAGGAGGGGACATTGATATTGAACTTCCCCCTGGGAAAGATGGGAAATTTGAGGTACCAACAATTGATATCCCTCAACCAAAAATAAAAGTTAAGACAGGAGATATTGAAGGTCCTGACATTAAAGGATCGAAATTTAGCATGCCAGACATTGACATGTCACTACCCAAAGGGACAATAGAGGGTGATGTCAGTGTTGCAGTTCCTGAGGGAAAAGGATCAAAATTCAAAATGCCAAAAATTGATCTTTCACTACCAAAGATAAATCTACCTGAAGGAGACATTAAACTAGAAGGTCCTGAGATGAAAGGAAACATTGAATTGCCTAACATTGATATCTCGCTTCCTAAACCAAAGGCTGAAGGTGATGTTTCACTTCCGAAGGTGAACCTTCCAGAAGGTGATATCAACATTAAAGGTCCGAAAATCAAGACAAAAAAGCTTGAGATGCCAAACATTGATATTTCTCTTCCCAAAGGAAAGGCAGATATTGAGATGGAGGGACACAGTGGCACAGGTGGTAAACTCCATATGCCCTCTCTTGATATTTCTCTTCCCAAGATGAAAACCAAAGGAGGAGGGATCGATATTGAGGCACCTGGGGTCAAAAGTGGAGGAATTGAGATGTCGACCACTGATATCTCACTTCCCAAAGCAAAGGCTGAGGCTGACATAGATATTGAAGGCCCTGAGGGGAGTGGTAGCAAGTTTAAATTGCCCAAATTTGATGTTTCACTTCCAAAGGTAAACCTCCCAGAAGGTGATATCAAGTTTGAATGTCCAAAATTCAAACCAAAAAAGATTGAGATGCCAAACATTGATATCTCACTTCCCAAAGGAAAGGCTGAGGCTGACATAGATATCGAAGGCCCTGAGGGGAAAGGTAGCAAGTTTAAAATGCCCAAATTTGACATATCACTTCCAAAAATGAACTTACCTGAAGGGGCTGTAAAACTGGAGGGACCTGAAGTAAATCCAGGGAAGATTGAACTGCCCTCAGTTGATATCTCACTTCCCAAAGGCAATATTGATGGAGATGTTGGCATCAAGGGTGGTGGTGCTAAAGGAGGCAAGTTTCATATGCCTTCATTAGATTTCTCTCTCCCTAAAATGAAAGTTAAAGGCACGGATGTAAATATTGAAGGTCCTGAAGTCAAAGGTGGAAAGGTTAACATGCCATCACTTGACGTTTCACTGCCTGAAATAAAATCTCCAGAAGGAGGAGTCAGTTTAGAGGGTCCTGAAGTTAAAGGAGGAAAGGGGGGGAAGTTCAAAATGCCAAAATTTGATCTTTCACTACCAAAGATACATCTACCTGAAGGAGACATTAAACTAGAAGGTCCTGAGATGAAAGGAAACATTGAAATGCCAAACATTGATATCTCACTTCCTAAAGCAAAGGCTGAGGGTGAAATTAGAATTGAGGGCCCTGGGGGGAAAGGTGGTAAATTCAAACTGCCCACATTTGATGTTTCACTCCCGAAGATGAACCTTCCAGAAGGTGATATCAACATTGAAGGTCCAAAACTCAAGACAAAAAAGCTTGAGATGCCAAACATTGATATTTCTCTTCCCAAAGGAAAGGCAGATATTGAGATGGAGGGACACAGTGGCACAGGTGGTAAACTCCATATGCCCTCTCTTGATATTTCTCTTCCCAAGATGAAAACCAAAGGAGGAGGGATCGATATCGAGGCACCTGGGGTCAAAAGTGGAGGAATTGAGATGCCGACCATTGATATCTCACTTCCCAAAGGAAAGGCTGAGGCTGACATAGATATTGAAGGCCCTGAGGGGAAAGGTAGCAAGTTTAAAATGCCCAAATTTGACATATCGCTTCCAAAAATGAACTTACCTGAAGGGGCTGTAAAACTGGAGGGACCTGAAGTAAATCCAGGGAAGATTGAACTGCCCTCAGTTGATATCTCACTTCCCAAAGGCAATATTGATGGAGATGTTGGCATCAAGGGTGGTGGTGCTAAAGGAGGCAAGTTTCATATGCCTTCATTAGATTTCTCTCTCCCTAAAATGAAAGTTAAAGGCACGGATGTAAATATTGAAGGTCCTGAAGTCAAAGGTGGAAAGGTTAACATGCCATCACTTGACGTTTCACTGCCTGAAATAAAATCTCCAGAAGGAGGAGTCAGTTTAGAGGGTCCTGAAGTTAAAGGAGGAAAGGGGGGGAAGTTCAAAATGCCAAAATTTGATCTTTCACTACCAAAGATACATCTACCTGAAGGAGACATTAAACTAGAAGGTCCTGAGATGAAAGGAAACATTGAAATGCCAAACATTGATATCTCACTTCCTAAAGCAAAGGCTGAGGGTGAAATTAGAATTGAGGGCCCTGGGGGGAAAGGTGGTAAATTCAAACTGCCCACATTTGATGTTTCACTCCCGAAGATGAACCTTCCAGAAGGTGATATCAACATTGAAGGTCCAAAACTCAAGACAAAAAAGCTTGAGATGCCAAACATTGATATTTCTCTTCCCAAAGGAAAGGCAGATATTGAGATGGAGGGACACAGTGGCACAGGTGGTAAACTCCATATGCCCTCTCTTGATATTTCTCTTCCCAAGATGAAAACCAAAGGAGGAGGGATCGATATCGAGGCACCTGGGGTCAAAAGTGGAGGAATTGAGATGCCGACCATTGATATCTCACTTCCCAAAGGAAAGGCTGAGGCTGACATAGATATTGAAGGCCCTGAGGGGAAAGGTAGCAAGTTTAAAATGCCCAAATTTGACATATCGCTTCCAAAAATGAACTTACCTGAAGGGGCTGTAAAACTGGAGGGACCTGAAGTAAATCCAGGGAAGATTGAACTGCCCTCAGTTGATATCTCACTTCCCAAAGGCAATATTGATGGAGATGTTGGCATCAAGGGTGGTGGTGCAAAAGGAGGCAAGTTTCATATGCCTTCATTAGATTTCTCTCTCCCTAAAATGAAAGTTAAAGGCACGGATGTAAATATTGAAGGTCCTGACGTCAAAGGTGGAAAGGTTAACATGCCATCACTTGACGTTTCACTGCCTGAAATAAAATCTCCAGAAGGAGGAGTCAGTTTAGAGGGTCCTGAAGTTAAAGGAGGAAAGGGGGGGAAGTTCAAAATGCCAAAATTTGATCTTTCACTACCAAAGATACATCTGCCTGAAGGAGACGTTAAACTACAAGGTCCTGAGATGAAAGGAAAACTTGAGATGCCAGACATTGATATTTCTCTTCCCAAAGGAAAGGCTGAAGCTGACATAGATATTGAAGGCCCTGGGGGAAAAGGTGGTAAATTCAAACTGCCCAAATTTGATGTTTCACTCCCGAAGGTGAACCTCCCAGAAGGTGATATCAAATTTGAAGGTCCAAAGTTCAAACCAAAAAAGCTTGAGATGCCAAACATTGATATTTCTCTTCCCAAAGGAAAGGCAGATATTGAGGTGGAGGGACACAGCGGCACAGGTGGTAAACTCCATATGCCCTCTCTTGATATTTCTCTTCCCAAGATGAAAGCCAAAGGAGGAGGGATCGATATTGAGGCACCTGGGGTCAAAAGTAGAGGAATTGAGATGCCGACCATTGATATCTCACTTCCCAAAGGAAAGGCTGAGGCTGACATAGATAATGAAAGCCCTGAGGGGAAAGGTAGCAAGTTTAAAATGCCCAAATTTGACATATCGCTTCCAAAAATGAACTTACCTGAAGGGGCTGTAAAACTGGAGGGACCTGAAGTAAATCCAGGGAAAATTGAACTGCCCTCAGTTGATATCTCACTTCCCAAAGGCAATATTGATGGAGATGTTGGCATCAAGGGTGGTGGTGCTAAAGGAGGCAAGTTTCATATGCCTTCATTAGATTTCTCTCTCCCTAAAATGAAAGTTAAAGGCACGGATGTAAATATTGAAGGTCCTGAAGTCAAAGGTGGAAAGGTTAACATGCCATCACTTGACGTCTCACTGCCTGAAATAAAATCTCCAGAAGGAGGAGTCAGTTTAGAGGGTCCTGAAGTTAAAGGAGGAAAGGGGGGGAAGTTCAAAATGCCAAAATTTGATCTTTCACTACCAAAGATAAAACTTCCAGAGGGTGATGTCAAAATTGAAGGGCCAGAGATGAAAGGAAAGCTTGAGATGCCAGACATTGATATTTCTCTTCCCAAAGGAAAGGCTGAAGCTGACATAGATATTGAAGGCCCTGGGGGAAAAGGTGGTAAATTCAAACTGCCCAAATTTGATGTTTCACTCCCGAAGGTGAACCTCCCAGAAGGTGATATCAAATTTGAAGGTCCAAAGTTCAAACCAAAAAAGATTGAGATGCCAAACATTGATATTTCTCTTCCCAAAGGAAAGGCAGATATTGAGATGGAGGGACACAGTGGCACAGGTGGTAAACTCCATATGCCCTCTCTTGATATTTCTCTTCCCAAGATGAAAGCTAAAGGAGGAGGGATCGATATTGAGGCACCTGGGGTCAAAAGTGGAGGAATTGAGATGCCGACCATTGATATCTCACTTCCCAAAGGAAAGGCGGAGGCTGACATAGATATTGAAGGCCCTGAGGGGAAAGGTAGCAAATTTAAATTGCCCAAATTTGATGTTTCACTGCCAAAGGTGAACCTCCCAGAAGGTGATATCAAGTTTGAAGGTCCAAAATTCAAACCAAAAAAGATTGAGATGCCAAACATTGATATTGAGATGGAGGGACACAGTGGCACAGGTGGTAAACTCCATATGCCCTCTCTTGATATTTCTCTTCCCAAGATGAAAGCCAAAGGAGGAGGGATCGATATTGAGGCACCTGGGGTCAAAAGTGGAGGAATTGAGATGCCGACCATTGATATCTCACTTCCCAAAGGAAAGGCTGAGGCTGACATAGATATCGAAGGCCCTGAGGGGAAAGGTAGCAAGTTTAAAATGCCCAAATTTGACATATTACTTCCAAAAATGAACTTACCTGAAGGGGCTGTAAAACTGGAGGGACCTGAAGTAAATCCAGGGAAGATTGAACTGCCCTCAGTTGATATCTCACTTCCCAAAGGCAATATTGATGGAGATGTTGGCATCAAGGGTGGTGGTGCTAAAGGAGGCAAGTTTCATATGCCTTCATTAGATTTCTCTCTCCCTAAAATGAAAGTTAAAGGCACGGATGTAAATATTGAAGGTCCTGAAGTCAAAGGTGGAAAGGTTAACATGCCATCACTTGACGTTTCACTGCCTGAAATAAAATCTCCAGAAGGAGGAGTCAGTTTAGAGGGTCCTGAAGTTAAAGGAGGAAAGGGGGGGAAGTTCAAAATGCCAAAAATTGATCTTTCACTACCAAAGATACATCTACCTGAAGGAGACGTTAATCTAGAAGGTCCTGAGATGAAAGGAAACATTGATATCTCACTTCCTAAAGCAAAGGCTGAAGGTGAAATTGGAATTGAGAGCCCTGGGGGGAAAGGTGGTAAATTCAAACTGCCCACATTTGATGTTTCACTCCCGAAGGTGAACCTTCCAGAAGGTGATATCAACATTGAAGGTCCAAAAATCAAGACAAAAGAGGTTGAGATGCCAAACATTAATATTTCTCTTCCCAAAGGAAAGGCAGATATTGAGATGGAGGGACACAGTGGCACAGGTGGTAAACTCCATATGCCCTCTCTTGATATTTCTCTTCCCAAGATGAAAACCAAAGGAGGAGGGATCGATATCGAGGCACCTGGGGTCAAAAGTGGAGGAATTGAGATGCCGACCATTGATATCTCACTTCCCAAAGGAAAGGCTGAGGCTGACATAGATATTGAAGGCCCTGAGGGGAAAGGTAGCAAGTTTAAAATGCCCAAATTTGGCATATCACTTCCAAAAATGAACTTACCTGAAGGTGCTGTAAAACTGGAGGGACCTGAAGTAAATCCAGGGAAGATTGAACTGCCCTCAGTGGATATCTCACTTCCCAAAGGCAATATTGATGGAGATGTTGGCATCAAGGGTGGTGGTGCTAAAGGAGGCAAGTTTCATATGCCTTCATTAGATTTCTCTCTCCCTAAAATGAAAGTTAAAGGCACGGATGTAAATATTGAAGGTCCTGAAGTCAAAGGTGGAAAGGTTAAGATGCCATCACTTGATGTTTCACTGCCTGAAATAAAATCTCCAGAAGGAGGAGTCAGTTTAGAGGGTCCTGAAGTTAAAGGAGGAACATTAAACATGCCAAGTATCAACATTTCACCCCCTAAAGGAAAAACAGAGGCTGACGTAAACATTGAAGGAAAAGGGGGGAAATTCAAAATGCCCAAATTTGATGTTTCACTCCCAAAGATAAAACTTCCAGAGGGCGATGTAAAAATACAACGGCCGGAGATGAAAGGAAAGCTTGAGATGCCAGATGTTGATCTTTCTCTCCCCAAAGGAAAAGCTGAGGGGGGTGTTGAGTTTGAGGGGCACCCTGGAAAGGTAGGCAAGTTCCACATGCCATCAATTGATCTCTCCATTCCAAAAATGAACGCTAAAGGAGCAGACATCAATATTGAAGGTTCTGGGGTCAAAAGTACAAACATTGAGATCCCATCATTGGAAGTCTCGCTCCCCAAGGAAACAAGGCAGGGTGAAGTGGATGTGAACACTTCTGGTAAAAAAGCTGGTGGACTCCACATGCCAACTCTTGACATTCATGTCCCAAAGTTCAATCTCGACCTCAGCCTCCCTTCGGGGCACAAGGGCAAGAGTCTCAAAGTGGACACTACTGACACTGACGGCTCAGGGGGTTTTGAGTTGTCGGGCGGTCATATCAAAATGCCTACATTTCCGAAGATTGGCACAAAAAGCGAAGGCAACATAGATGCTGATCTAAGCTTCAGAGGAGATGTTAAACCACCCAAGATGACAGTGGAAGGAGTTCATGTTGAGACAGGGGCTGTAGAAGGTACTGGTGGGTCAATTAAACTCCCCACAGTAAAACTACCAACAGTTGACATCTCAGCTCCTAAGGTGGACCTAGACTTCAGCTTGACCAAACCTAAAGGAGACGATGTAGAAGTGGAGCTTCTGAAAGCAGAAGGAGGGAGGCCTTCCTCAGGGAGCAGTTTTGACTTGCCTGATGTTTCACTGAAATTACCCAAATTCTCCCTTCCCAAATTTGGTGTGAAGTCTAAGAGTGGTGATTTTGAGGTCGAGGGACAAAGCCCAAAAGGGGATATTACACTAGTCCCACCACATCTTCCTGAAGGAGAAATCAGAGCACCATCAGTAGAATTTGATGGTGATGGAAAAGTTAAAGTCAAAGGTAAAAAGCCCAAAATAAGAATTCCCTCATTTGCATTCTCTAAAAAAGATGCCGATATGTCTGTGTCTTGTCCCGAAGTGGACGTGAAAGTGAAGAAAGGGAAAACAGACATTCCTGCACCAGAAATCAACGTGGAGGGCTCCCACGACAAATCAAAATACAATGTTAAATTTCCTAAGTTCAAAACAGCATCACCTAAGGTCGAAACACAAGACAAGGATGTTGATGCAACACTGGAAGGAAAAGCTGGTTTCCATGCACCTGATGTCACCATTAAACTGCCAAAGTTTTCCATGCCAGGCTTTGGATCTAAAGAGGCAGGCGTGGCCAGGCCAAGCGGTGACTTTGATGCTAAGGCCAAAGTCAAGATGCCCTCAGTTGAGCTGTCACTACCAGCGGCAAAGACACCAGAAACAGAAGTCCTTCTCCCAAAAGCCGAGGTGGATGTCTCAGAAGCCGATATCGAAGGCTATGAGGGAAACCTCAAAATCCCCAAAATGCCAACAATTGAAGTGTCCGTCCCCAAAATAGATCTGGACGTGTCTCTGCCTAAAGTGAGACATGAGACAAAGATTCAGGAAAAAGGAGGAAAATTCAAGATACCAAACATAAATATGCCAGATGTTGACGTAACATTGCCAAAAGGTGACGTTGAAGGAGGTGAGGTTGGGGCTGACATCGAGAGAGGGAGGTTCAAGATGCCTTATATGAATCTGCCTGACTTGGATATATCCGTGCCAAAAGGAAAGTCCGCAAAAATCAGTGGATCAGATGTGGAACTTAAAGGAGATGCTGGAAAATTCAAGATGCCACAAATAACAATGCCATTAATCGATGTTTCTCTTCCCAAAAGCAAATCGGGGGATCTAGACGTCCAATCAGATGGACAGGAAGATAGCAAATTAAAGATGCCTCATGTAAAACTGCCAAACGTCGACATGACACTCCCTCAATTCAAACTTGGAACAGGTGCTAAACCTGATGTTGATGTAAAGGTCAGGGGAGAGGGAAACAAATTCAAAATGCCTGGCATCAAATTGCCAAAAGTTGACATCACATTACCCAAAGGAAAGTCGGCTGAAATTGAATGTCCAGAAGTTGAGATAGAGGGACAGGGGGGTGGGA
Source organism: Zeus faber (assembly GCF_960531495.2). Taxonomy (NCBI): domain Eukaryota; kingdom Metazoa; phylum Chordata; class Actinopteri; order Zeiformes; family Zeidae; genus Zeus; species Zeus faber. The sequence goes on from NC_137197.1 coordinate 23,585,399, forward strand.
GAATAGAAATACCCGACGTGGACACTAAACTGCCAAAAGGAAATATTCAGCGCCCCAAGGTTGAACTCGAGGGAGAGGGAGTCAAGTTCAAAATGCCTGATGTTGACATCTCTCTTCCCAAAGCAAAAACTGGAGGCATCAACGCACCTGAATTAGAAGTAAAGGGCGGTGGAGTAGGGAAAGTAAAGATGCCTGATATGAAAATACCTGATGTGGGTATATATCTGCCTAAAGCTAAAACCGGAAACATCGAAGGGCCAGAGATAGAGATCAAACAAGAAGGGGGTAAATTCAAAACACCCCAAATGACAGTGCCAACACTTGGTGTATCATTACCCAAGGCAAAGACAGGGGATGTTGATTCACCAGAGCTGGACGTCGAGGGAGAGAGAGGACATTTCACAATGCCTCACGTCAAATTACCAAATGTGCACATTTCACTTCCTCAAGGAAAATCTGGAAAGATCACGACACCCCATGTCCAGGCACCCACAGTGGATGTATCTCCGCTCAGAGGGAACGTGGGAAAGATTGACACCCCTGACGTGGCTCTAAATGTGGAGGGTGAGCGAGGGAGGTTCAAAATGCCCAGCGTCAAACTGCCAAAGGTTGACATTTTACTACCCAAAGGGAAAACTGGAAAGATTGAAGGGCCAGGGGTACATTTTGAGGGAGATAAGGGAAATATCAAGATGCCTCATGTCAAACTCCCACATGTTGACATTTCTCCCCCAAAGGGTGAAGTAGATATTAGTTCAGCAGAGATAAAAAGCGGCGCAGAGGGAAGCAAGTTCAAGATTCCACATACCAATATGCCTCACCTGCCCTTAAGGAGATCTGCAGAAGTGAAAGGTCCAGACATGAAAGGAGAAGGAGAGGCATTTATGCTCAAAGTAGACGTCTCGCTTCCCAGAGGTAAAACTGGAGAACTCGAACCACCTGAGATGAAAGGAGGAAAAATGAAGGGGCCAGATGTAAATGCAGGCATGAACTTACCCAGCGCTGAGGCAGAAGGCAAGATCCAAGCCCCACAAGTCCCAACATCCCATCCAGAACCTAACGTAAATATCGACAAATCCAAACACGAGGCTTCCATGGAAACCGGAGTGGATGTTGAAGGGGAACCAAAGGGTTTGAAACTCAAGATGCCAACAATCGACATTGAGGGTCCCAAGGGAAACCTCGAGCTAGATTTGGGCTTTCACAAAGGACAAGGGAAGAAAGACCGGAAAAAGATTGAACTCCCCGACATCGATCTCAACGCCTCAGGCGCCGGCGGTAAAGTCAAGGGGCCTAAAGTAAAAGGAACTAAATTCAAGATCGGGATGCCTAAAATGAAGAACAGCGGCGATGCAACAGCAGAGGTGAAAAATGAGAAGGAGAAAGAGGCTGAAGAAGTGAGTGGTGGATTCAAAATCAAAAAAGGCAAACTTGGCAAAGGCAATGCTGAGCTAGCTGGGATTGAAGCCAGGGGTGCGGCAGCGCCCAATATTCCTCTCCCCGAAGTGGATATCTCAGGTCCCTCAAATGGAGAGAGTGATCTCTCATTGCCTAAAGTAGAAGTTAAAGCCGCCATGATATCTGACGTAGACTTCGATATTGGGGGGACGCAGGATGGAGATGATGGTAAAACAGGAAAGGGCCAGAAAATTAAAATCCCTAAATTTGGTGTCCCATTACCCTCTATTTCCTCTCCAGAGGGAAAAGTAAATATCTATGGTCCAGAGATTCGCTACGAGGGTCCTAAATTGCCCAAAGTGAAGAAAGCACTGTTTGTGCTGGTAGATCCTCCTCTGACAGAGGAGGTCCCTGCATCTGTAGACATCACCGCACGGGAAGAAACCTCAGACCACCAAACAGGAGATGCCAAAATAAAGATGCCCAAGATCAAAATGAAGCCGACATTTGCAAAGTCGGCCTGCAAAAACAACGGCGTGTCATCGTCCTCAGCTAAATCGAGCTCGCTTGAGTGGGCGCTCCGTGGTGGGGGCTCGGGCCTGAATGGGGAAAAAGGTGCAAGTCTCCACAACGGATCGAAGGACGAAAAAGACAAGACGGGCGGTGAAATCAAACCTCCCAAAGTGGAGTTCACCTCTCCGTATGTCGAGATGGGGGGATTGGAGGAGGATGCCAAAGTAGTTAAGGACCCGTCGGCGGGAGTCGCAGAGGGACACGCCAGAGGGTTGAAGATCAAATCAGGCAAGATGTCCGTTGCAGGTTTCGGTAGGATGAGAAAGGGGGGAGAAGAAGCGGACGAGGGTGTGGATGAGGAGGAGGAGGCAGGAGCCCAGGCCAGGGGAGATGTGGTGTCCTCCCGTGCCAGGACGGAGATGCTGGACAGGGACGGCTCGGAGTCTCCGTCCCCCGCCGGCCCCTCCCTGGGGCTCACGCCGGAGGCGGCGCAGGCGGGGGCGCTGCCCCAGGAGCCCCAGGAGGCGGCGTCCTCCCCCTGGTTCAGGGTCCCCAAGTTCACCCTGAAGCCCCACTCCACAGGTGAGGCCGATAGAAGGGCGCAGGGTCGGAAACGTTGACCGTCAAGTTTGTCACAGTGGTTTAGAAATGTATATTAGTATTGTTTTGCATGTTTTAGGATTAATGTTTTAGGATTACCAACCATTTCCACAGTAAAAACACATCAAAGTGTTGGTTTGTACCACAGCAGTGAGAAATGTATGGACCCTCCTGCCCTCACAGCAGGAATATTTAAGTACTTTGTGAGATTTAAAAGCAACAACATTCTCCTCATAAGGGTTATTATGGGTTATTAACACGTTGCCTCTGCCATCTTTCTCTTTGTTACTTTAGATTAAGTTTCCATTCAAATTTCCTTTCCTTCTCTTTTCCGTCCCCCTCCTTCTTCCTCTTCCTTCACTGCATTCCCTCCTGCATGCTGCTCTGCTCGCTATCCCTCTTACACCCCTTTCGTCTTTCTCCGCTCCACTCGTATTCCAACCTCCGTTTTCCTCCCCTCTCCCCTCTTTCTTCACCTCCACCTCATCCTCTTCCTCATCCACCCCCCACGCCAGGCTTCCTCCAGATAACCCCCGAGGGCTCCCCCCAGGCCCCGCGAAGGGGCGAGGTCGGGGGCGAGGTCGGGGGCGAGGCGGGGGTCTCGGGGTCCTTCTGCCTCCGCTCCTCGGCGACGGGCTTCACCGCGGAGGGCTCATCGGAGCAGAGCCACGTCGCCGTCACGCGGGAGGGGGCCGTCGCCATGGTAACCAAGACCACCACCACCAGGACCACCCGGCACATGGTCGCCACGGAGACACGGACAGGCGAGGCCTCGGTCACCACCACCACCCACCGGGTGCTGGACTATGACTTCTAAGGGCGTAGGCGTCGGAGGTGGACGATGGAGGACGGAGGATGGAGAATATCATCATAGGCAATTGTGAGGAGTCTCTTTTTATCTTTTGGAAAAGTTTGGAACAGATGCAGGTGTTTTATTTTTTTTCTGTAAGCTACGTGTGAGCTCTGGGATTGGTTTGGAGAGAAATAGTTAAACTACAGTATTTGTATATTGAATTGAAATTGGTGAGATTCTAGTTTGATGAAGCTACAACTAAACTTCACCAGCTGTCACTATCAGAGCAATAGAGTAATATATATTTCTTATGTTTGTATGTTGTTGTTTTTTTTTTCTTTTTTATGTGACTTTATTTTGTTGTCGTTTATCCAAGTTTTGAGTTGTATTGATAATTTATCACTTTTTGTTTGGTTTTTGCTGGTTTCAGAGTTGAATGTAAATGTGGCAGATTGATGAGCTATTTATTTTTGTCAGTATTTCCAAAAAAGAAAAACTTAAAAGAGCTATTCAAGTGCCTCTCAATTCACCACCATGGCTATGGCCATTATACTATGATAATTTTATTTTCTATTTCTATTTTCTAAAATGCACCACTGCATTTTAAACGACTTCAAGATAGAATAATATTCATGTAAATACATTTATATATTTGCTGTTGGGCAGTATCCCTTTCGCTATAAAATGTAATTATTTTCATATACATCAAAAGTTGTAAGCAGAAAAAAAAAGTTAGTTTTGTTTTTATTTTTGTTTTTCCATCACTTTGTTTGTCTTGAAAAAAATAAGTGTGGGTGTTTTTGGAATTTAGAGAATCATTTTATTTTGTCTGTTTTACACAAGAAAGCAAAAAACACATTGACAAGACACCTGGCTGCTCACCTCTCAGGAATTCAGGTTACACTGTTGGAAAAAAAAAGGTACAGTGCTGTGTCTGATATTGAAAGTACTGACAACTGAGTAACAATGACTACTACAATATATATTTTTTTTATGAAAGAATTCTCGAATACACTAAGAATTGCAGCCTAGCTTTAATATAGAAGCCATTATTTAACATTATATGCCACCATTAAGGCAGAGTATACAGTGTATATCTGAAGGAAAACTGTGTTACACAAGAAATAAAATATGGAACTAGGGACTGGGAGGTGCTTTTTGATTTTATAGCTTTCAATTTAAACCCCAAACCCGGGGCTAATGCAACCTTGACTTTCAATAAAATATTTTCATTTGATAAAAAACCTATCAGTATGTTGAATATGTGGATTATATGTGGATTATCACCTCTTTTTTTATCCTGAAATATTGAAATCAGTTCACTTTTCTTTCCAAATATATATATATAGCATTTTTGAATGGAGGCCTATTTTTCTGCTTTGGTGAGGTGGGTAGGTAGATTGAAACGTGTGCTTAACTGCATGGGACACATTCTGGAAATCCACTCAGTCAGTTTTCATGACTTGATATTTAGGTGATATAAATAGAGCGAGATAAGGAAAATAGAGATGTGTCAAAACACAAGACATGCGGCCCCAGTTCTGTCTGGAGACATTTCTATCAGTGCAGTTCCC
>NC_137197.1:23595276-23602776 GCF_960531495.2 Zeus faber
GGGGCGAAGCCGTCACAGAAACAAACGTGCGGCTGCAGAGCCCTAACTCCTGCGGCGAGACTTTTCGCGCCGAAAACGAGGGAGAGACACAGTCTGCACTGACACATGTGGCCGGTCAACTACCGGAAAAGACTACGGGGGGTTGTGACGGTAACAGCCAGATTCCTGTGACTCTTGATTTGACACCGGAACATTCTACAGTTCATGAAGATGGGAACCGATCTCCCCCAGTGACCCCTTCTTCTACCTCTGTCGCAGTAAAACCCGGGCAGAAAACCAGTGGCGCGGTGGAAGCTGACATCAATGGATTCTCTAATTCTGGGGCACTAGATACGGTATCCAGACAGGAATCCCAGAGGTTGCGTGACCGGGGCGAGGATGAAAGGAACAGCGTGGAGCCTGCCCAGTCCTTTGAAGCGTCACGCTGTTGTGATGAAGGCCAGTTCCCCCTTTCTTCCGTCCCTTCCGCCGCCCCTGCTTCATATTCCAATTCTGAGGCATCCGGCCCTGCAGAGGGCAGCACCTCCACAGCAGAACAAAAGCCCGGCGGTGTTCAGGGACAGGAGAACAGAAGTGCAGACGGAAACCAACAAAAGAGCAACAGAGAGACCCTTGAGCAGCCTCAAATAAAAAGAGGAGACACTTGGAACGTAGATGATGAGCGGTTGATAAAGGAACTGGGGAGCGACCGATCAATAATAAAAGAAACAAACTGTGAGGAGTTTCACATTGAGGAACCAGGTGGTGAGGGGACGCAGCTGAAAGTCGTCAACGACATAAATGAAAAGTTTGATAAACCGCTTTGTCAAGACGGAGAAGCTAAAGCGGCAGAGGACAGAGGCCCCTGGAGGCCACGCGGGGAGACCCTGTTGAGGTCGATGAAGTTGGAAGAGGGCAGAGAAGCTGAGCTGGGAAATGCAACCTCCTGTCCAGCTCTCAGGCAGGTGGACGGACACGGAGGGATGTCCGTCTCGGAGACCGACGACGGGATGTTCTTGACTTCGGCTGAGAAGGAAGGTAAAAGAAGCGGTGGAGGGAAGGAGGCGACGGAGGAGGGCACAGGCGAGGAGGCGGAAGGGGAAGACAGGGGAGAGAAGGAGAGAGTGGCGGGCCACAAGGAGGAGGAAGTTCTCCAAAGCGGCGGCGTCGCAACGGACGACGACAAACAGAGCAGCACAGAAGAGAAACCAAAGGAGGAAACCGATGGTTCCATCAGAGAGGAGGTGTGTGGAGAGGCCAACAATGGGACAGAGAGACATTGTTTGACCGATTGGAGAACAGGTGGGAGCTGCTCTCTCCAGCCGTCCGACGAGCCCCCGGCGGAGGACACCGCAGGAGCGGAGGAGCGGAAGGCGGAGACCTGTTGCTCCCTCCGGCTCGGCCCTGGTGGCGCTGACGTCTGGCGGGAGACGTCAGCGGTGGCTGATCCTCCCAAAGCCAACACACACTCTGCTGCTAATCCTGCCCCCACTCCGTCTCCCCTGGGAGCCATGGCAACAAGCCTGCCCCGTCCGGAGGCAAGGGGGGGTCCGGCGTTGGCGAGCACTCTCGGAGAAGGAGGAGGAGGAGGGGGGGAGGAGGGAGGGGGAGATGGAGAGGGGTGGGCTTCCCCGGAGGAGCCCGGTCTGGAGGACGAGAGGCACAAGGAGGGGAACGAGGAGCAGAGCGGCACCCTGGCCACTGAGCTGGGGGAGCGGAGGGCAGACTGGGGGGAGGAAGAGGAGGAGTGGCAGCGGGAGGAGGTGGAGCAGGAGGAGGAAGATGAATTCGGGGTGTTCATGCAGGCGGAGGGAGAGCCCGGCTGGAGCGAGGGATTCGCTCCCTCTGCCCCAGTGCCTTGTGGGAACACGGAGAGTGACGGTAAGTCTGTTAATCAGTTTCTGTCTTTGACTCTCTCTCTCTCTCTCTCAATCTCTCTCTCTCTCTCTCTCTCGCCCTCATTCCCTTGTTCTCTCGCCTTTCTTTTTTCCCCCTTGTGTTCTCGCTAACCCTCCCCTTAAGACCCCCACCTCTCTCTTTCCCTCCCTGCGTTCCCTTTGTCTGCCCACCTGTTTTACATGTTTTCCTCTCCTGACCCTATCTCTCTCCCCTCTCTCTCTCTCTCGCCCCCCCCCCCCCCCCCTCGGGTCGGTCGGGTAAATTTGTCTCGATGTTTTAAGCCACGTGACGGCGAAGCCGAAGGGCTTTTTTTTTTTTGTTGTTGACTGTTCTGATACTAAAAGGGAAAAAGAAAACAAGAAGCCATCCAAACCTCTAGATACATTTGCTTTGATTACGAGCGGTGGAATACCCCCTCGGCACACTACGGTCGGGCCAACAGGCTTTTCGGGTTTGCGGCGGGTCAGGAGACATTTCCTTCACTAGTATTAAAACCCCTCCACGCTCCCTCTCTCTTTGCTCATCTTTTCTCGCGTTTCCTTCACACACAAGGACCGTACCACCGCAGGAGAACGCTGGCGGTACGTGGCCTCGCCGTTCGCCTGGCGGTGCGGAGAGAACGGGGCGATTATTATGGGAGTCAGGCGCGTTGGAGTGGCCTCCATCAGAGCGTCACCTCCATGACAATGTGGAGAAGGGGTTCGACGCGGCGGGGGAGTCGCCCGCCGTTCGTGCGGGTGTCGGATTCTTTTGTTGTATGTGTGCGTTGATCAGCTCACTTCTCATGTTCCACTTAGTTTGTTCCCATTCCGCTAATCGCCCCCGCCTGGCTTCTCGTCCACCGGGCCGACCGGGGCAAACCGGGTCAAAGTCGTTACACATGTCAGCCTGACCGACCCCATTACAGCCCTTCACACATTATTTTTTTACGATGTGTTTCCAACAGGGAACATTTTGAAATAGGGCATACGCTCCAGGAGCGACGCAGTTAAAATTAGCGTCTGCAAACCGTCCGTCCATTTTCGACCTGGACCATTTTTCCACCTGTCTTTGAGGCACTCCAATGCAGTGAAACAGGGCACATGGACAGGACTTCAGAATGACTGTGAAATCACAGGGAATGTGACATTTTGCATTCTGCTGTGATCATGCTGCGTGTCTTTGCACACACAGTGTAAATTAAAGTATTTGAAGACATGTTTGTCTTGCATTTCTTTTGATGAACGTTTACAGGGCTACTTTTCATCCTTGTTATTTGAAGTGTCCATCAAAGTACGACCGCAATTTATCATTTGTTATGAGATGTAAAGGCAAGCGCAAAGCATGTTGCAATGCTGTAGGCAATGCAAGGTTTTGCTTGTACCGTGAATAATAATAAGAAGAAGAATTATGAGAATAATAATAATATTACTTTTGATTGATATAGTGCCATTCTAGGGACCTTGAAGCCTGAAGCTTTACAGGGCACGATACAGAGACTCAAATAAATAATAATTTTAGTATATTTAAAACCAAAAGTGAAAGTTTGTATCAGGAACTATAGGATCAATAGGAAAAATAAAAGGATAAATATTTATTTGAATAATAAATATCAAAATATACATTGCAAAATGAATATTCTAATTTAAGATTGCAATATATAATGATGATTTTGTAATTTAGTTAGTCTGCTTCAGTCAACAGTCACGCAGTTAATTTTCTTTATTTTAAAAAGGAAATGATGTAACAGCTCGCAATAACTTGATCTACATTCTTGGCAGATTGTGGAGGAAAAAAAAAACAAAGATGCCACCGAGCCCTAAATTACAGCACTTTGAACTTTGTTACAAGAACTTTGTCTTTGTGCCTGTGAAGTAAATGTCATAAAGGAGCGGCGCAGAGACGTCGTTACGGACCATTAGACTTGTCTGCAGCTCTAGTAAGCTCTGATTGGCCCTGAAGTGGAGAAAGTACATCTAATCTGGCATGACCTGGATTCCTAGTCTCTCTCTCTCTCTCTCTCTCTCTCTCTCTCACGCTCTCTCTCTCACGCTCTCTCGCTCTCTCTCTGGGTGGTATAAATCATTTAGAGCTGGGTTAAAGGGAGGCGTGTGTGTGAGTGAGTGAGTGTTGGGGGGGGACAGATTTTGGAAGTTACTCTTAGCTTCGGGTTGTGGGACAAGGGGTCAAAGAGACGCACGCGCGTCGCCATCAACTCTACACATCCAAACAAACACACAAGCATCTCGAATGAATGTTCAGTTACAAAACACACCACGGATAAATACACACAAACACATACGCACACACGCACACACGCACACACGCACACACACACACACACACACACATACATACACAAATCAGAAAATCGGACACAACCATTCTCACTTTCTCTGTATAGATGCAGACAATCACACAGAGAACTGCAGAATGGAGAATTTCTGGCAAATCCGGAACTCCTCGGCTCAGTGATGGGTGCGAACGATCCCCGAATCCGGGTCAGGGGAACCCTGCCTCGTATCTCAGCAAATGTCGACACATTTCGCTGGGATTCCGCAGTTCTTTCCTTTAGGGACCCACGCAGATAAGCGCTTCCGTCGGTCGGGCCGCACAACATTCGTGCCGCGTTGCCTGAACAACGCCGCTGGCGCCGCTTCCACCTCTGGTGTACAGTCGAGTGAGGGATCTCGCCTTCATTGGTTTGTGCGAACCTACCTATACATTCCAGCGCTCCTCATTGTAGTAGTTCAAACTGCTTCAAGGTTGCCGTGGCAACATCATTCACTGCCTCCGATGGAGGTGTTGGTAGCCACGTGCTGCAGCATGCACGGGGCCGGTCGAGCCCCTCGTAGTGGACTGGGCTCTGCTTGTTGTCTCGCTGGCTCATTTCAACCGGGGGGGGGGGGTAGAGTTACCCGCTGAAATGCAAGTGCCATCTGTGAAAGGGCTTCTGTTGTTTCCTGGGCCCAAAGAGGAGAGCTGCGGCCGGAATGTACTATATACTACATGTTCGTACTATCGTCCAGCGTGCGTTAGATCGTCGTATTGCTGCTTTGCTTCCTGGGGGTTGTTGACAGCACTGCAGAGAAACTCATACCTGCATCACACTATGCCAACAGTATGTCATCCTGGTACTTTGTGTATAATTTTTGATCGTACTATGGTTTCAGGAATACTTACCAGTGATTTGTTTTACTAAATAGCATGCCAGTATTAGTACACCATTTGGATGCTGCACAGGACTTGCTCCAAGCTATGAACTGAAAGGGTCTCGACACTGCCCCCTGTTGGCCTACCTTTTTAGGATGATAGATACTTTCCTTCATGTTAATGCCTCCCTTTGTGCTTTTTTTTGATAACTCTATCATCATAATCATAAAAGGAGTGTTTCAACCGTGGCAATTATTTTTTATCAATAATAGCATCACTCAAACAGGAACAGGAACAACACAGGAGCTCACCATCAGCCTAACGCACCGTATTGAACAAATTACAATGTGTGTGCGTGTGTGTGTTGTCATTGCAGGAGACTCCACCCACTGGACGTCGGGCTGGACCGGCGTCTCGTTTCACCCACCGGACGACAACTGGACAGCTTTTTCTCAGGACTCGTCCATTGAGAACAGAGACCCGGTGGGACAGTGGTGGCCAGTCGGCACTGTGGAGGAGAGCACGGAGACTCTCTCATCCAATCAGAATCTGGTAAAGTAACAGCAATTTCCAACACCAGCCCCGTCCCCCTCTGGCCTCATAAATAATGACCTTACCTATACTTACTGTAATAACTTAATAGGATTATGTGTGTGTGTGTGTGTGTGTGTGTGTGTGTGTGTGTGTGTGTGTGTGTGCGTGTGTGTGCGTGTGTGTGTTTGTGTTTGTGTTATGTAGATTGCTGTGTTCACCCAGGCCTTCCCCTCACAGTCCCACTGTGTGTCCGATGCTGTTCCCACCCTGACCCAGCTCCTCCAGGGGGACCAGCGCTACTCCAGAACGAGCCAGGACCAAGGGTAAGTTAGTTATATGGTTTTACCGCAAGTACAACCCCTGATCACAGCAGAGAACCACCTACACCTTTTCCCCAAAATTATATTGTATGAAACAACACAATAGATCTCTCTTTCTCACTCACATGCATATAAATACTCGTCCTCTCACCCGTAATATACTGTAAGGTTTGAGCTGAGGTTCTTGAGCTCTTATTTTCAACCACTGGTACGTACTGCGTACCACAGGGGGTCCCCGTGCCACAGTTTGAAAACCAGTTTGTTGGTGTACCCTTACTTCTAAACACTAAAGAACATTATTTTCAGCGCAGGCCAGTCGAAACTGCTCCGCCCGTGCAGGAAGCAAGCCAAAGTAAAACATGGGCATGGGCCATCTAGTGGCCGATCGGGGGCATTGGTAGGGAGAGGTGGACGGGGCCTTCTGCTGGAGAGCAAATGCAGAAAATGAAATGACTGAACCGCAGCAAAAAATTTGGATTTATGACTTTATGACCAAAGGCGGCACAGGCAACGAGTCACGTTAGTCACTTTTCAAATCATGTTAGAACTGAAATAGAATAGAAGATAATAGAATGGAACATGATATCATATAAGAGAAAATAATTAAATATAACAGGATAATGGAACAGAACACAGCATCATATGATAACAGTAATAGAATAGAATATTCGTAGATGAAGTTCAAGGCGACGGCGGCTCCGTTTGAGGTGCAGGAGCACACAGCGCATTTTAATATGTAAATATGAAAACAGACTGAGGACAAATACACTTATGCATGTCTGACAGTCTGACTGTCTCACCCGAAGAAATGGAAAAACGAACGAGAAAAACAAGTCTGATGGCTGGTAAAAAAAAGGCATGTCCAGCCCTCTTCCTCTTCCTCTTTCTGAGGAAGAGGAAGAGGGGAGGATGGCATGTGCTCCACGTTACGTTTGTGAGGCTTGGTCGGCAAAAAAAAAACTAATCCTTACACGCTAGAGACTTTTTTTTTTCGTTTTTTTTTCATGTTTCAGGTCTTTTTTGTTTTTAACAGAATAAACTTTAGAACTATACTATAGATAGATACAGATATAGTGTGTCTATGGTCGTGTGTGGTATTATTATTATTATTATTATTATTATTAATAAAAGATTTTAGTGCGGAGCTTCATGCAAATGATTCCCTGTGTGCCATTGTACAACATCAGCCACATATTTAACATGAATGTAGAGCAGCTTTCCTGTCACCGTATTCATCAAAACATCATCTAACTGGGGAACTTGCACTTTAAAAGCCCTCGAGAGAATTTATTGGGAATATATATTGGTTTAAAAAATATGTCTCCACAAGCTCTCTTTCCGTAGGGACGTGCTTCGCCTGTTTTGACAGTTACGTTTTCTTATCCGTCATCCCATGATTTTGGGTGTGTGAATGCATGGTTGTGGATTGGTGCCACCATTAATTAAATGTCACGGTGCGGGTATCGTCAATACAGTCCCCGGAAAATGTGATTGGCTGCTGGTCGTCATGTGATTTACTACCAATTTGAAAGCCTTGAGAATAAGGCCTTTGATAGAAGAACCTGTTCCTCCAATCATCCATCCATCCTTCCGTCTGTCCATCCATCCATCCATCCATCCATTCATCCATCCATAC